>NC_134970.1:920789-1226052 GCF_965638725.1 Aptenodytes patagonicus
GGTGAGGTAGGTCTTACAGTAAGACACAGATGATGAGTGGAATAACCTTGTCTGCTATGTTTTCCCCGGGGTGAAGTGCTTCGTTAAGAGCTGTGTGACTGTGTTTCTTTTAATTTGAAAGTTCTTAGACCTCCATTTCCCTGGTCTGTGTACCAGGATGGGAGCATCACCTGTGGCTTTGCAAGCAATACCACCCCTGCTTTCAGGCTGTTACTTGTAGGACCTGCCTTTGTCAAGAGCTAACAGAAGTGAGACCATGAAAGAACAGACACACATGGCTTTAAAACAAAGACCGGTGTATTTCTACTAGACTATTTGATACAGAGGATGCCTGTAGGATGAATGGTCAGTCTCAACAGCAAATACAAATACATTTTATTTAGACAAAACTCTCACAAAGGATAGACACTTATTTTGTGGTATTACTGTGCAAAACCTGAAGTGTAATGCACAGGCAGTCCCATCCCCAGCTTCCCAACCCCTTTCTTTGTGTATTTAAAAATAGGAAGACACTAGCCAGTTTAAAAACCAGAACCTACAAGAAGGCCCACTGATAACCAAGTGCAAACAAAGCAAAGTGAGTTCACCAAAGGGGGTTCATTTTGCAGTGAATCCATGTTCTGAGTTCTGACTGAGAAAGGCACGTGCATGCCCCTTCAACCTCCCCTTAAGAGAAACTGGTAGGACTGCTATTTTGATTTTACAGGAAAACAAAGTAAGATAGAGCAAGCCTTTAGAGAGCAATCAAGAGATTAATTCCAAAATCCCCTTTAAGTATGACAAGAAACTGGCCACAATTGAGACAAAATGGAAAGGTGTTTTCTCTCACTTTGGTGCAAGTTTATTTATTTTGTACACTATCCATCCATACACCTGTGATACAAATTCTATGAACCTGCCACAAAGCATTAAAGCACAACATACCTATTATTCTGTAGACATTTGCATTTTTAATCACTATCCAGCCTACATGGATCAGCAGTGATTCAACACAGGAACTTGCAGTTCTGTAAAAATGCAGATGTCTGATAACCGTACATACATGAGGGAGGGGAGAGCAAAAATGTTCACTTTTAGGGAACATGGCTCAAATCTTCAGATTAAAAAAAAATATATTACGTCCCTGGAAGAGCTGGCTGTGTAGGGATTTCTGTAAAGGATCTTGTAAACTCATTTTATATAGTAAAATCTAAGCCTGCAGGCTTTTTGCTTTGTGGAGGTCAGGAATAAGGATACATGAGGACTTACTGTCTTTTGCATTTATTATATCTTGCAGCATAGTGCCTTGAGCTGTTGGCAGATTTGACAAACTTACTGGAGTACCTGGAGTGCTGTATACGGGTGAAGGGAATGCTCTGCACCCTCAGCTGTATTTATGATAGGGCTTTTCCAGCTAGGAAGTTTTCCAACCAGAACAATAAGTGATTGAAAACAGCTATACTTCTGAACCATGAACGTGGCTTAATTAAAATGACCTATCAGTAAATGCAGTCACAATAGGAAGTTTATGCGGCAGGAAACACAAAACACAAAGACAATGCTATTTGTTCCACAGTTCTCTCTGAGGCTAGAAAACCTGTTAACTTTGAAAGCCCTAGAAAAATGCTGCACTGGTTTAGAACCATCTACTTGGCATAGGACCACATTTGTTTTTTGCACACAAACATTTCGTATATCTCCTTATTTCCACATTAAGCATTCTGCATTTCTTTGCCAATCTTGTAGCTGAGGATTTTGTTCCAGTCAATCTTGGTGCGGGTGACAGGTAGCTGCCGGCGTAAGGCTTTGAAAGTGGTGTCTGACATAGTCTGGTAGTTTTCACTGATTGCTGTCTGCAACGGCAAGCAGATTCAGTCACAGCAATAATAAGATACTCTGAAAAAGCATGACAGTGTTAAAGCCACAAAACCCTTTCCTCAAGGTGAAGGCACACTGCTAACTAAATTAATAATGCAGTCACCAGTGTGTGTGCAAGTAGAAGGGTTTCTGTTAAACTCCCCTGTGGATATAGCAGTGTCTCCTTATGTGTTTCACTGACTGATCTGTGTCGAGCCTCCTTGCACACAGGCTGGGACAATGTAAAAAGCTGTCACACGCATTTCCTCTTCAGTATTTTTAACTGTCACAGAGGAAAACATTTAGACTCACCCACTCCCCTTCCATGCTTGTTCCAGGCATCATTTGTAACCCTTTAAAATAACTATACAGCAAACTTGATTATTAAATACACACAGCTTTAACACTATATTCTTTAAACAAATGCTACTGCCCTTTTCTAAGTAATTCTTATAGTCAATACCAGACTTAGCCAGAAACAGACTTAGAGGTCAATTTTCCATGTTTCCATTAACTGTAAATGGAGGCTGATACAATTCCATCATATTTATTTAACAACCACTAATCTTACCTGGTATTCGTTTTCTGCATTTTCTATTATCTTAATAAATTCCTTAGCTGTCTGGACATCACTCTACAAAGGAGAAAAATAAATTTTTATACGTTTAAGAGCAACTTACAAAAGCTACACAGTAGATTTCTTCTCAAATGATAGGCTGAGTATAGATGAAGTGGGTAACATCAGCAGCTTCCGCTTTAGGTTTGTAGCTGGGTTCCTTTCACTCTCTACAGATGTCTCAGTGAGGTTCAAGATAGAGGTATGTATTGGCTAGAGCTTGTGCTCCAAACTGAAACAGGACTGCACCCTAGTGAGCAAAAGGGAAGTAGACCTTCCTGGTATAGATTAGAGACTTTGTGACTGTTGCTCCCTCTGCCGTACTACTGGACTTCTTATTTTCCCTTTAGTACACTGCTCTTACTGTTCGTTTCCTTTGCACATAGATGGAAAAGCATATTCTGCCCTCTTTAACTGAAACTCGTTAAGATAAGCTTTCTGATAGAGACTGTACTTTCTAATACAGTCTAACTTCAAGCAATTGAGAATCTGGGTTTCCCATGTAACTAAACACTACAACGACACTGACTACCCACCCTAAAATTACATTACTTTAAAGTCAAGAGAATGTAGTCATAGAACTGTATGCTTCATGAGATGTTTAAGAAATAAAATAGTTGCTTTATCATAAAAAAGATATTTTAGCATACTTACTGAAACCTGTACAGAGTCCTGGATATCTTTATGACTAACCAGTTGAACATTGCCATCTTCATAATAATGAACCTGAACAAAGAGACAAAATGCAGGTTATCATTAACACTCATTTTATAATCCCTAGAGCCCCCAAATGCTACCAGAATGGCACAACAGCATTGTTGTGCCAGTCTTCTCTGCTTACGTGGAGACTAAAAGCAGGATGGATTTTCTAAAAGGTTTCATTCTTTGTCAAGACTGTTCAAGATTATGTTAATGCAGTAAACGCCTAGAGTTGAAATAAGAGCAATTATAAAAGAATTCATGGTATAGGTTTTAGCCCTATAAAGTGAAGCAGACTTGGAGGCATATAGGGTAATGCTATATAATAAACCACAGGCCAGACTGTAGATGATGTCCGAAACACTAGTTTTAAGAATTAATTTCTTGAATTGTATAGTTTAATAACATCTTGACTTGAGAAGGACATCTCGGCTGGATTTCAGCATCTCATTCTGAGTTGAATGCATTAGTATAAGAGAAGCACAATGCAGCTTCTCCTGTCATTGCCAGAAAAAGTAACTCACCTGGATCTTGAGCACTGCAGCCACTTGAGCTGTTGGTGGTGTGATGGTAAACTTCCATTCTGATCTCCAGCGACCATTCCTAAAACCAATCAAAGCATGAAGACCGTATTTCCAAAAAGCTCTAACAACAAAAAGAACCAAATTAACAAGAGCAAGTTGTTTCTGCTGTCATCTTATGACCCATATTAGTGCCTTACATGGCACTGAATTAAATTTCTGAAGCACAGCTGAATACAACGCAGCTTCAGTACAGACTAGCTCCAGTGTACTTGTGCTCTGGAATATGTAGGGGGTATCTATCTAGCTCTGCTAATGCCTTTCTTTCTGGGTAGGTCATTGAGCCACACTGAAGGCTTTAGGGAAGTGCCAAGGGAGCTGCAAAGAAAACAGACTACAGAATGAGAAGCAGAACTTCTTGGGAAGCCCAAGACTACTTGCCCTTCAGACTGTGTCAGAAGACACAGGGAATAGGTTTGTTTTGAGGACTAGTAAAGGAAGAAAATACACTATGTTGAAATAGTCTTACCAGAAGTTTTTGGGCTGGAACTGGTGGCTCTCAATACAGGCAATAATTGTCTGCTGCCCATCTATAGATTTACCATAAACCTGTATTTAGAAAAAGAGTTAAAAAGGCCCAAGAGCTGAGGAAAGCCATTCTTAATTTCTGTTCTTGGCGGCATTGTGGAGGCTTGCTATTGTGGTATCTCACTGGGAACAGGTACCACTAATGACATTGTCCAACACCTCCATTTGCACATGTGTGCACATAATGCTTCCTTTTTATTAACTGCAGGTGTTAAGGTGCTTGGCAGTCATGATTATGAAAAATAAGGCTAATGCATCTTTACCACTGTGTGCATACCAAGACATTTGCACCCTCTTTGGAACTTGTTATTCCAAAGTTAGCAAAAACACTAGTGAGGATGGAGAATTCAAACAGCACTGCCCAGCACAAAGTCCTCTCAAGGTACTGACTGACATGGAGCAATGAACTTTCAGTGAAACAAGATGGATACTCAACAGTACAGAAGCCATTGGGGTAATGATCTTTCACATAAGCTCTCAATGCACTGTCACAGGCATCTCTCCATTGTTTTAAAGCTGATTCTGTGTCCTCAGGCTGGGGGTCACTTGCTTCTTTCCTTAAATGATCAAACTTAAAAGAAAGTTTGTTTCTTGGGTCTAAAAATCTGCCATTGCCCAGATCACCATGTTCTGTGATTAAGACCTGTAAGAGAAGTTGAAATTAAGATACACTTATGCTGCTGTAAATGTGCTGTTTTGCATTTTTCCCTGACTATTTCAACAGATATCAGTTTCAATAGATTCTTTCATTGAGCTATAATATCACATAAAGAAACAAGGATTTTCAGTAATATTTTCAACTAAGAGTAGTTGTAGTGAGGCTGTAGGTAAACTCTCTGCTTTTCACAGTAATACTGCACTTAGTCTTCTATCCCAGAAATGGCTGTATTATAATAAAGTATATATGTAGCTTAAAGTTGGGCATCCTTACAATACAAACAGGTGGTTTTGCTTTTAAAGTTATTTTTGCTGTTTTCCTTCCCCATTTCTAAAGGAAACAAAGACTTTTACTCTGGAATTTACCATTTATTTTCATGTTCCATGTTGCAATAGCTCCCCTTCTGGTCAAGAAGGGTATATAGATGTGGCTACTACTAATACACATACACAAACTAAAGTACACAGCAAAGCAGCACTGTACCTTCTGTCTCCTTTGTCTTATTCACCATAATTCTCTGGCTTCCCAAACACTGACTTTATTTTTTTTTTTTGCAGGTTGTACTGTAACTTTCTCTTGTCAAAGCTATTTCTATGGACAGCCCTCTTAAAAATATCTGCCTCCCATGAACATATCTGGGACACCAGAAAAGCTAGGTCAGTACTTGGCTCAGAGAATAGAACAGATGGTCAGGCCACCTTTTCTATCTTCTGTAGGACTTGCTGCTTGTTCTTACACACACGCACCCCACACACACACACCCCCCCCAAACAAACAAACAAACACCGTTTTGCTGGCATAGACTGGATAGTATTAGATTGGTATAATCAAAGATACAGTATGGTTTTCAGGGTATCTGGGAATGGATTAAAAATGCAGAAAATAAACTATTAAGAATCTTACTACCAATTGTCAGTAGGAACTGTAAGCAGGTAGCAACATAAGGATTTGTAAGTGAATTTTAAATAAACAGTAATCTTTAATCATTCATACTCTAAGTAGAATTCCAGTGACTTCAGCATGGAGCTTTACTTAAGGAACAGTGAATTAGAGTTACTAGGTAGTATCAGACAATACTTTAAGAGAACATTTCACCTATGCTGCTTCTATAAGAACAAAAGTTTGGCAATATAATGATGTGTGGGGGAAGGAGGAGAGGTGATAACTTGTGAGTAGAATGAAACTAGTGAACATCTTGATGAAACAACATTTTTATTGTTTTTGCACAGTGTAGTAATACAAACCTCAAGTGTAAAAAGTTTTCTCTTACCTGATCATCATACCCTTCTATCTTCACCGGAGTGAACTGATCCATGTTATACTGTGCAAATGCACTGTTAAGAATTAAAAGAACATGAACTTTAGCTGTACACGCACATTTATTTTGACTCAAGAATAAGTACATGGTGTGATTTATATTACAGAAAATTTCAACTTAATTTGGCAAATAATATGAGCACTCTTAAAGGATTTTTCAGTACCTTTTATTGACGTTAGCTATAAAAACCCAGGTCTAAAGCCAGGTTTACTTAGTGATGACCAGGAAAGTACAGAGTTCAAAAGTAGAACAGCAGGCAGCTTGGGAGAATATGAGCAAGCCAAGGCAAAACAGGAACACCCCAGCTACAACTTAGACAGCAGCAAGGTAAACAAATGAGCAGACTAATATTTACAACAATTTTCTTATGTAAAGACCTGCTGACTGACACCTAGCTTGAAGTAAAATCTTGGCATCAAAAAGCTTGTATGCATAACCTTTAAGCACCTTCTGATGAGACTGTGCAAGTAAACAAGATATTTTGAAAGCTTTTTTTTTTCTGAGGGCAGTTCTTTTTCTAAACTTCGGCTAAGGATTACTCAGTATTTCAGGCTTCACTTGCTTTACAAATCATGCTTCAACAAGATCAGACATTCCTGCTGCTGCAGAGTTAAACTTTTTGGCAGAGTGCCTTCCTGTCAGTTTTATATGGCCTCTGCAGCACAAATTCCAATTTAGGGCTTTTAAAAAGAATCATCCATGCCTTCCATTATGTATTTTGTTGGGGGGGATAAGGAATTACAGAAGATTGCTCTCAATACAACAAATGGCTTTGTCACCGAACGATGGGTGTAAGAAAACATATGCATCTCTGATGGTAATTTGACTTGTGTTTGAAATATTAGTACTTACTGTGCTGCTCCTTCCCTGAGAAGATTGTCATTGTTAAGCAATAACCGGACATCTGGAGAAGAGAGTGTTCAGGTAGGTTATTGGATTTTTTTGATCAAATGTTTCTCTTTATGCATTTCAATTTCAACTGTACAAACGCAAGCATTAAAATGATTAAATAATTTCATTAAGCATATGTAATCACAGAATGACAGCAGGCTTTTCCCTCACCACTTCTTAACCTTAAAACCAGTATGTTGTGACATAGCCATAGACTCTTATAATAGATGAAATGTGAAGAAAACACCACCAATCATTTTTCCTTATTTACTTACCATTGAATACTTCATTGAATTCTCCAGGGGGTGCATGAGTGATAAATTTTGCAGCTATACGCACCTACAATGAAGCAGAAAAGTAATTAAACTGAAGACAAAAGATAATTTACTGAGTTCATACATACTGCGACCTACACTGAAGCAATTCACCAACAAAAGCAACTCTGACAGTGATAGGAAGTGCCAGATTTAGGGAGAAATCTAGGCATGCATTGTGAAAATGGAAAAAGTCAGTCTTGTAAGACCAGATTTTTTTCAGTGTAACCAAGCAGAAGAATTTGAAATGTACTCAGGAAGAAGTGCAAACTTCACATGGGCACCTCTAAAAATGTGAACTGTTCAACCTGCACAGCACT
The DNA here is from genome assembly GCF_965638725.1 of Aptenodytes patagonicus. NCBI lineage: Eukaryota > Metazoa > Chordata > Aves > Sphenisciformes > Spheniscidae > Aptenodytes > Aptenodytes patagonicus. Next base: position 928,551 of record NC_134970.1, read on the forward strand.
AGCCTATTTAAAGAATATGAATGCTGGCTAGCCGCTCTTCTTGGTGACATTCTTAAACAATGTTTTTTTTCCTCGCTAGTAATCAGAAACCTAAATGCCAAGGTATATAAAGAATAAGGAAACCACTGCAGTAGAAGTGACGCTGTAACTAGATGGTAACCTACAGCACAACCACATAGCTAAGGAGTGTCTGACATATATTGCAAGACACTGTGATTCCCTGTGATGTAACTTGTTGGTTGCTGATGACTGGCTGAAGGAGATGCCACTGCTTCAGAGCAAACAGCGTGTGAAGGATGAGAGGTTGATCCCTCTAGAAATGGAGCAGTAAATCAATAACATCAACTGCCATGGGACTGCTTCCAGAGTTAATTATGCCTCATGGACTTTGAAAAGCCACTGATGTGCTCGCAGTGCAGAAGGGGTATGGAGCTACAAAGTAAAAAGCTGGGAACTGACAGAAATGGAGGAGGTGATAGAAAGTGCTAAAATGAACCTGAGAAGTCAGACAGACCCTTGAAATGAAACCATCCACATTTCAGCAGGTGATTTCTTTTTTTTCTTTCCCCCTTGATCCTCTAATGCTGCCCTGATCACTTCTAACCCTGAGCAGTAGACACACTACCTGTGCCATTCTGTGGCATGTCACTCCTCTTATCATGAAGTAGTATTTTATTGGAAACTGTACTGTAGTCCAGACATGAAGTGTCACAGTAGTGGAAGAACTAAGGCATGTGGAACTGCGAGTGATACAATAAATAATGGAAAAGGCCAACTGTAAGGAAAATACCCGAATGTCTGCAGACTTTGAAGCTGGAAAAGAAAAACCCATTCTCTTCTAAAAAGTAATAAAACTGCACTGTGTTCTGAAATCCAATATACATGTCTTGGATTGTTAGAATTTAGGTGGTCTAGGTAGTGATTCTGTTGAAATTACTAAGAGTTTATGGTTTTCATAATCAAATCTCTTATGGTTTTTACAGGACCAAAGGGAATAAAATCATCTTGGAAGACTTGAAACAGGAAGTGTCACAAAATTAAACCTCTCCCTTAGAATAACAAAAATGTCACATTTCTTCCAATAAGCACAGCTAACAAAGCTGTGCAATAAGCCTTTCTTGCTCAACTAGACATTTATTGAAGATGACTGCAGAACAGTGCTCATTACAATTCTGATTATTTTTTCTACTTTTCATTTTGAGCAGTAAAACAAAGGACTGTATATATACACTACTTCAGCTGAATTATTGCCAGAGCTGGAGATAACTTGCTTCTCTCAACAGTCTTCGTTGTTTTAATTAGAAATTGTTGTTTGTATTGTTTGTTGCATAATGATTTAAAGCAAGCCATGAAAGGAAATAAACACCTTTCCAAACAAAGGGTATACTGCCTTATTCTAACAGTATCAAGTAACAACTCTTGCCTTAACTGGATTGAGCTTCAGATAAAAATAGATCATTTTCCAAATTAGCATCTATTTAAAAAATATAGATATACATTCTTTATGCCTTAAATAATTATGCAATAAAAATGAAAAACTGAAGTCTGTAACTTGTGTAATTGATACAATACAGACTCAAACCATTCTGTCCTAATTTTCTGCTTTTTAGATAAGGTTGGTAAGTATACAGCAATCCTAAAAATGTAGCTCTGTCTGAAAATTTTCACTATTTAAAGAACTGTAATCAGCCCACATTGCTGCCATAATCTTGTTAGATTTCACTATCAGAAACTTGGATGGTGATGAAGATAACCTAGCAGTAATTAAGAGGGACACTGCTGCTTTATATCCTCTGTGGACTTTGCTGAGAGCCAGCCCTAAATGGCTGAAAGACTTCTGAAATGACACCATGTGCCTTTCTAAGAAAGCGCAAGTGTAAGCACTAGTACAGGCATATCAGACTGTGCTAAAGCGCTTACAAATATGTACCACTTGATGCCATGATGCCTTTCAGTGGGAGGACCGCGCTAGAAGACATCCTGCAAATGAAGTCCCCAGATGAACAGATTCCCTTTTATAAGGTGCTTCAACATATGGAAAAATAAGGCCCCTAAAAAGCCATAAAATTTAGTATCTTATAAATTTATGCAACAATGTTGTGGCTGCAGAATTGTACTGTACATGGAACCCTCATAAAAGGGACCACTGTTTTAATAGGTTGACTTTTAGATCAATGGATTCTCATAAACAGATCCTTGTGGAAAAAAAAAATATTACAGGAGAGATTCTTACAGTCTTCCACAAATTCTTCCACTTGGAAGGATGAACGAAGTTAAGTCACCACAGAAAGGACTCTGCATTTCAATCAAATGTTATAACAAAACCAGCCACAAACAAAGCAAACACCGCAAGTGAAAAGTGTTCAGTTTTATAAAGTATCCCTAGCCCTGCCTCTCTTGTGGAGCAGAAAAACACAAAGCATTTAAGTCAAACTATTGAAATCGGGAATGGAGTGCAGCAAACAGGCTGTGGAGTAATTAATTCTAAATATCAAGCATTTGAATCACTGTTCGTTTTTAGAGTTGACTTGTTTCAATGTAGTGTCAGCACAGTGGCAGGATGTTCATTTGCAGAAGCACGAAAATAAGACTTTCTGCAAACTGACCTACTTCCTGGCCATCATTGCCATTTCTGGTAGCTCGCAGCACGCTAGCAAAACGAACTTCCTATTTCTAAAATGGGGAAGGTGTCTGAGAAGGAAGCTGCTCAACCATTAGTTTAAGCTGGCAAAATGGCAGCAGAATGAACTTAAGTGGACAATAGGGTACATTGCAGTAGACCTTAAACTGAAATGAATCCCTTAGCTTACCTAAAACATGCCTATAGAGAATAAAGAAGTGAGGCTTGGGGGGATGGAATAAATTAATTTTGTTGCTCTATTGATTTTTTTGTTTCTTTGCTTTATTTTAAAGCACTGGTAAACTCAGACTTAAAAAAGGAAACATATATAAAAGTTCTACACCTATCTGAATGGTTATAAAATGGATACTATAGTAAATCTTTGCTGCATGTTTCTTTTTCAGATCCTCGCTTAAGATTATCCTTTTCTACCTGTGCTAGGCATGAAGCTACTTTAAATTGAATCGAGGCTGCCTGAGCCGGGACATGAAGTAGAACGTAGGCTCTGATTTCAAGCAAAATCCCATCTACTCTGCCAAAGTACTCGGGCACACGTAGTTCTGAAGGGCCTCTTCTTGAAGGACACGTCTTCCCAGCAAGTGCTTTGAAAGAATTGAAGATTTCAGATGAATGCAGTGGGAGGGGGAGAAAAATGCCTAGTGACCCCAGGTTCTTGCAACGCTGACTCTCATTCCCAGACTAAATGGCTAGCCTACATGTAGCCTACAAAAAGGGACTCCACTTCTACTTCCAGCTCTGTTAAGGACTTGCTAGATTACCAAGGGCAATTTACTTCATCTCCTTCGCTCTCAAAGCTGTACCACCGTAACACCCAATATGATAAAGCTTTACTTTTGTTTTAATTTTCACATCAAATGTAACAATGCCTTTGATTTTAGGAGTTCAAATGAAATTCAGCCAGGTGACGTAGAGTAAAATATTTTATACAGCATTGGGTAGATTTCGTGATGTCCTAAAGACCATATGAATTCTGTTCTGGAATACTCATTTCAAACAATGCTCACGTCATCTAAAATATTAACTAAAGCATGAATTGCACCTTTAAAGCTCTATCTGCTTGTTTCACAATGAATGGCACTGGAATGAAGCTGAAATTGGCAGTTTAAGGGAAAAATGAAAGCAGGCTCCCAACTCTAGGATCCCTGAAGATCTATGAGCCTTAATGCCCCACTTCAGAATGTTAAATAACAAAGCAAAAAGCTACGTGTAATATTTTTATGATGTAAGGAAGAGTAGCGGTGGATTTTTAAAGTACCATTTGTAGGTAACTAGTGTCTATAGCCTTGCAGAAAAGGCTACGTGTTAATTGTTACATGAAACTTAGTGCTGCTTGTAAGACTGTCATTTTTCCACATTCCTATGCAAGAGGAACAATCCGTTCATTTCTCCATTTCCTAAAATAAATATTGCTCTATTTGCTCCTGCTTAGTCCCTTCCACCCAGCATAATTTACAGGATCTACATCAAAGTTACTGTCAGCAGCTGGGGCAAGCAGAAAACGTGAAAACACGCTCTGAAGGTGTTTTGGAACTGAATAGGTTTCACAGCACCTTTTAAAGACGCTGCTAACTTTGTTGACCTGGGAAAAGAAAGCCCAAGAGCAGAAAAGATATTTTCATGCACAAAGACGCGCCGAGGCACCTCAGCTGCACCCAGGCAATAAAGAAATCGAAGTGCAAACCGTTGCGCTGATAAGTAACCGCTGTTCCCTGGCCAGCCGGCCTCTCACCCGGGCAGCGGCGGCCCGGTCGGTCTCGGGGGCCCGCCCGCCCCGAGGCAGCGGGAGGCCGGGCCGCAGGCCGGCCCGCCAGCACCGGGTGAGCCTCTCCGCCACCCCCCGCCCGCCGCCCTCCCGCGGGTGCTACGGGGGCAGCGGTGCCGGGCCGCCGCGGAGGGGCGGCCCCCTCCCTACCTTCTCCTCATCCGACACCCGGTCCTCGAAGTCGGCCATTTTGGCAGCTCTGGGCCCGGCCCGGCCCCGCGCGGAGCATGCCGGGAGCGGCGGACTGGGCGCCGCCGCCGGGCTGGGCCGGAAGCCCGGCCAGCGCCATGTTGGCTGCGGGCAGACGCCGCGCGGCGGCCATCGTAGGAGCGGGAGGGCCCGCCCGGGATGGGGAGGGCCACGCCGGCGGGGCTGCAGCGGCCGGGGGCCTTCGGGGCTCGGGGGACACGCTCGGGCCGCGCCCCGCCGGCGGGGGAGCGGTGATGGGCTCGGGGAGCGGGCTGCCCGCGCTGGCGGAGCCCACCGGGCCCCGCCCCGTCGCGCGGCCCGCCCCTCTCCCGGCGTCCCCCGGTGGCGGCCATGGCGGACGGCGGCGGGAGCGGCCGGGGGCCTCCGTGCCCCGGGGCGGCTGCGGCGCTGCGGCGCTGGGAGCAGCTACGGCGGCGGGCGGCGGCGGCGGCGCCGTGGGCCCGCGGGCTTCTGGCCGTGGCCACCGGGCTCGGCCTCTTCTACGTGGTGCTGCGGGTGCCGCTGCGGCTCCGGGACAGCCTGGCGGCCGGTGAGACGCGGCGGGCCGCGCCGGGGGGCTGAGGGCTCGCCGGGGGAAGGCTGCCCCGGCTCGCTTTGAAGGCGGCCGGGCCGGGGTCCTGTGGAGGGCTGCGGGGCCGCCGGGCCGGGCAGGACGGGGCCGGCCCGCCCGGCAGCCGCCTGCGGGCTGGTCCTGCGTCCCGGGCCTCCCGCAGCGACACACCGAGCACATCCACCCGGCCCCGGGGCTCCCGCTGTGCCGCCACCTCTGGGCCTGGGGCCGCCCTGGTGTCCGGGGCCGCCCCCGCGGCTGCAGCCCGGGCCTCGACAGCCCCGTAACGGTACCGGCGCAGCTGGAAGCATCCGAGGCGGCCCTCGTGGTGCTGCCCGAGTGCTCCCCGCTGCTGCCCGGCCGGTGCCCCGGGGGGGTGTGCCAGCCCTGCCCCGGCTGCGTCCCCAGCCCACACCCTGTCACTTCGCGTCTGGTTGGGTGTCACCGCAGACACCTGCTCCCCGCCCGGGGGTGTCTTGTCAGGCTGGAGGCCTGAATTCGGGGTGAGCCTGCGGCAGTCGAGTTTGCCGTCACCCCCAGGCCGGGCTGGCACTCCAGCCGGGGTGCCCTTTGCTGCCAGCGTCCCTCCCGTGCTCCCTCCCGGCCCGGGCTGGTGGCGGGTGACAAAGCTGATGTGCAGTTTGGGTCAAAACCATGGTCAGAATTGCACCAGAAAACTGCATTCCCTGCCTTGTGCTGTAAATACCAGGAAGGAGAGGTCTGTGGAGAATGTATGTTCTTAACACTGAATATAAACTTCCATCAAAACAGTACGTTTCTGTTTTAGATTAAAATGAAATAATACGTTAAATTTGCTTGTTGGTGTCCACCAGCCATGAGGTGGTTGTAACCGTAGGCTGCTTTGTCTAAGAACTTACACTGAATTTTTTAGATTGGTGATATAACCTAATTCACTGTCACAGGTGGTTACAAACAGAAAATAATATATGGAAAGGATTCTCTAACAAAGTATCGTTATCTGTAAAGTTACTAGGGCTATGTTGTATTACATATTTGTGTAATATTTCATTCGGCACTGTTTAATAGAAAGCTATTTGTGTTTTTAGGTTCTGCTTGTTAAGTGTTTGTTTTTGTTTCTCTTAACAGTGACTGTGTTCTTAAGCACTTTGACTCCAAAATTCTATTTTGCCCTTACAGTGACTTCGTCTTTTATATCTGGACTGATATTTGTAAGTAGTCCACTTTTATTTTTTTAAACAACTTTAGCACCTCTAGGACGCCTTCATTTGGGGTAAATGTAATCAGCTTTTTTTTGATCGGACTCAGACTCTAGAGGGTGCCTTTGTACTACGAAGGAACTTGTTATTTAGTAGCTTTTCTGATGTATTGTACATACTCTTTTGCTATGTGTGTTGTACGTTGGGGTGAGTCTAAGGAAAATAACTTGTACCTGTTTTAGAAACTCAGGCTTGTTTTAAGGAGGTGCGTGTCCATATGTATCCATACGTGTATATGTACATAGATACATAAAAAATGCAAAATACACATGCAAACCCTGCAGACCTCTCTGTGTAAAGAAAACAGAGATTTTTGTCTCTCTTAAACTAGGTAGTTAAGAGTTTAGCTTCCCACAGTTATTTTTGGGGGGCTTTTGTGTGTGTGTCATCATGTAACTATCTTAATGACTTTGGTGTGAAAATGAGCCAATAATTCAGTTCATCTTCACATGACTGTGCACAGATGTGGCTGACTTTGCACGAAATGAATGGGGCACACTTGCCTGGTCAGTTCTGCTAGCACAGCTGTTTCTGCAGCGATGATCATCTGATGCTGATGCAGGCTGTGGTACTATATACAAATCTTTTGGGTTAATCTTTATTTTCAATATTAAAAGCTAAAGAAAATATCTCTTCTCATCAATTAAACCTACTTAGCAGAATGTACAAAATCTATTTCATAACTGATTTTTTGTAGCCAATATTTAAAAAAAAAAGTGTCTTATGTGGTAGAAACAACTTGTTTGCTGTAAGTAATGTTGTTTGGGTTTTGATTGAAGGATTTGAGGAAAGTCATATAAGGAGATGGATTCTGCTTGCGATAGGTCTTTTACGTAGGTTTGCTCTTAAGAGAAAAAAGTGGTTATTGATCAGCCACTATTTATAGTAATGCTTCTTAACAAAGAATGCACTTTGTCTAAACGTCAGGTCTTTCTGCATGCTAATGAAAATACTCAGATAAGTTGGTCCAGGGCTGACAGTATGGTATAGCGCTTGATGACTGTGACATGCAGGTATTTTTAATAGCTTCAAAGAGAGAGATGGTAATATTTCTGACCCAAAGTTTCTGGTAAGTGAACTTGATTGCTGTTAATTCAGCCTTTCCTCTTTGGACTTTTCTGAATGGCAGAACATGTCAGTTTAACTGTCCATTTTGTGCTTTATTCTTTTAGATTATTTTTGTGAAATGAAAAAACTATACCTGTCTTGAGGTTCTTGCCTCTATGCACGGTTTTCCTATACAGGCACTTTCTGAAAGGGTTTAGAAGTTATCCTAATGACTTGGGGAGGGAGGAACATATGTTTGACTAAAATTTTACTGTTTTTTTCAGTCTCTCTCATGTTATGTGGGTGATCCTGCATGACAAGACAGGCCAAAACAGATAATTAGTGTTAATTTGTATGTAGATGAGTTCCAGCTATAGTAATTTGCAAGGGGATGTACTAGCTGTGAACAATTGGCTCTTCATCTCTGATGTTTATGTTAGGTGTTGCCTAAGGAAATTTCTGGTGCTTTTTTCTCCTGTGACAGGTGTTTGAGTGGTGGCATTTCCGAAAATACGGCACATCTTTCATTGAGCAGGTTTCTGTGAGTCATTTGAGGCCCCTCATCGGTGGCGTAGAAAACAGCCCTCCAGCACCAGCAGCGTTCTCGGCTGGAGAGAATGAGACAAGCAGGCAGAACATGCCAGGTGATTGTTTATGTGTCCCAGCAGTTTTCCTTAAGCTTCAAGGCAGCTGGTTCACATGAACTGGCTTTTAAGTGGCTTTGACTGCATTAGAGCTTGTAAGAACTGGAGAAAGGCCTACATCTTACAATGTGTTTTATTAATAATGGTAGAAATAAACTAAATAATAATGCATCTTTGACCTAAAACATTCATTATTAAAAATATGATTTAGAAAATATATTACACATTTAGCTAAAACTGTTTCAGTAACATTTTTACTGAACATATTTATTATTCTGAATATGTGCAAGATAAACATTGCATGAGTGTAAATGTCAGTGTTTAATCTCTCCACCATGTGCTTTTGTACCCCAGCAATGTTCAGGAGCAAAAATATTTATGGGATAGCAGAAGTTTAGGGAGAAGGAGGTCGTATGATCATGCTCAGGTTGTATAACAATAAAATTAAAGCAGCTTTTGAAAGTGAAACTGCATTTGCATTACTGCATTTTAAAGTCAAGGTAGTATTTCCTGTGCTCTTAATTCCAAAAGGACTTTTTTTTTTCCCCCCCAGAGTGCAAAGTGTGGCGAAATCCTCTCAATCTTTTCAGAGGGGCAGAGTATAGCAGGTATTAATTATCTTACTTTCCCTTGCATATTTTTAAAATTAATCGGGGACATACACATGACTTCTTCACAGAGCTTGCACTAGTAATATCAGGAGACAGCTGAGACCTGCAAGATTATAGGGGTGATTAATGCCAGTTCTGTGTTTAAAAGGCGCCTATCCAAGCTTTGGCAGTTTCAATGTTAAGAACGCAAATACTGCTATAACATAATCAGATTTTTTGAGAGTAAAGTAGGAGAAAAACTGTATTCAGAGGTTGAGACAGTGATTCTGAATCTAAATTCTCTTTTACTGAACTGATATGGCTGTATTGTAAGTCTTTGTGTTATTTCATAGGAAAAGCTGCTTCCTAGGAAGCTAGTTCCCAAGTTGTTTAGAACTTTAGGATCAAAAAGACTTCCCCCCCCCCCCCCCCCCCCCCCCCCCCCCCCCCCCGCAGGAAGCCTTCTGGCAACCTGTACAGATGATGGAGCAGTAGTACTTGAAAACTCCTGGTTAGTAGCTCCAGACTTTCATTAATAAAATTTCTTTGCACTAGCTTCAGTTGTTAGGCACATCAGATATCCCCCTTGGTATCAGCATTACTATTTACTAGGAGTGCCTCTTACTGAAATTTCTCCCATTAAAGATACATGTGGGTGACTGGGAAGGAGCCTCTTACATACTACGACATGAATTTGTCTGCTCAAGATCATCAGAACTTTTTCACGTGTGATACAGATGCCCTTCGGCCTTCAGACACAGGTACCAGTGTCGTATGCATAAGGTATATAACTGTTGGAGAGTGTAAAGTGGGTATTTTTACTACACTTCAAGGTAGCGCAAGCTATCGTGTCAGATATTTTGTGAAATGATAGCCGTTCTCAACTACTAAGGAGGTTTAATAGATGTATTTAGTGAAAAGATGTTTTTTTTACCTTGTGCTTTCCCTACTGACTTCAATGCTGTCAGGATCCTGACATATTTTAAAATCTCACACTTCTCAAATAATTAACAACACAATATTGAAAACCTGGATTGTATTCTCAACAGCCAAAGATCTGGTCTCATTTAAACCTTAGTAATGAACAGTGCAGTCTCCAGAATTTTTTCATTGTGTTCTATATGTTCAGTGCAGAAAATGTTCTCTACCTGGTTATTGTCAGATTGGGTGCGAACTATTGTCAATTTATCAAGTTTCGGAAGTGTTACTTGTCAGCTGGCTGTGACACGCTTGATATGAACGATGTGTTTTTGTTTCACAAATGGAGTGTATTGTCTCGCTTACTAAGCCAAGACTAATATTTTGTTTCCAAAAGAAAACTCAAACATTTTTCCACCTTATTCTTGCTGGACAGCAGAAGGTTTTGTTCCAAAAGAAACATGTATAGATTCTTCAGTTTTCTTATCGTACTTGAGATAGGCCAGATATGTAACTCCATGAACGTAAGGTTTTGGAGTTCTTTCAGAACTGTTATTTAGTGTGAAAGCTGTTAGTTCTGCATAGAAAATGGTAGCTCCAAGTATGTTGTTTTTCTTTTGCTAGAAGTTGGTTTTCAGTTTGGGATTTCCATTTTTCCCTAATGGAAGCATAGTGGGGAAAGGGTTTAGAGTCATTGCATTGAACTTCTGTTTGCTCCTTATCTGACTATAATTTTGAATTCAAGTTGTAATTCAAACGACCCTTTTGAATAGATAGATTTCACCCTTTTTAATTGTTTCCTGGAACTCTTTCTAATAAGGTGATAAATTATTATAGTATATCTTGAATTGGCTTTGCCATGCTATGCCATTCAAATGTGCTTTGTAAATTTTAAAAAAATTTCTTTAACCCTTTATGATTTGCTAGTTGTCTAAACACTTAAGTATGAATCTATACCTGTGCAAGACACAGCTTACTCTATCACTGTTTTCTTTGAAGTTCTGTTTGAAAGCTTAAATTAAAATTCTTTGCAGGTCCGTGCAAGAGCCTGTGTTTAACAATTGCTCCTGCCAAGCTTTCAACAAGTCTTGGGAAATGTTTCCAAAAATCTGTAGCAATTTAGAAATTGTACATCTGCCTGGTTATGTAAGCTATCTTTGCTTCTCAGTGTAGGAGTTCTTAAATGGTCAGTGAATAATCTTCCTGGTGGTGTTGGTTTCTTAAATTAAATTCGGGGCGTAATGAGAAGTTGAAAGATTCTGCTGCTTGTGGTAGAAACTCATGCTGGAATTAAGACACTTGTTTACTCTTCCCTCTAACAATTATATAGCAAACAGGAATTTGCAAAATGGACGTGAATGTTAATGTAGAGCTGAGGCATAAGTAGCCAGCGTTGCCTCCATTGGCTCCCAGGTGTTTCGCCAGTGTCTCTGTCCCTCACCAGCCTTTCAATGTTTTTGCAACAGTTATGCAGAAAGCGTGGCGAGAGAGAAACCCTCAAGCCCGGATTAAAGCAGCATATCAAGCTTTAGAGTTGAACAATGAGTAAGTTTAGAGTATAAGTTCAATTGCTGTATTTCTAGTGTGAAAGATTAAGCGGCGTGATACTGAGCACACTATCAGTTTCTTGTTCTGATAATTTACTTTTAGCAAAGTTCTGAATAGCTTAAGGGGGACTTCTGTGACTATGAGAATTGCGCATGGGGCTGTCTGTTGCACTGAAGTATTGAACTGTTCTAGAAAAAAATAGCTTTTGTTCTCCCTTTTTCTTGGGAAAGATTTTTTTTTTTAAATCTTTGTATCAGTAGCAATAGCAAATGAGAAATCCTATTCAGATGTGGAACAGTCTAAATTGAATGTGAGATCGTATGTGTTTCAGAGATGGCATTGTGGTAATACTGTATTTGGAGTTCACAGGTGCCACTCCTGTAAGGGATTTAAAAATACTCTTATAACACAAACCAAAGAATTTCACGTACTTCTGTGATCCGTTTTGTTATGTAGTCTCATTGGTTTTGTGTAAAATGCCTACCTCCTGGTTTTAAAAAAGCAAACCAAACCAAACACAAAAAAACCTCTCCAGACAATTACCAGAGCATTTTTAATATTTCAAGGAAAATAATTTGTCTTGCTGTTACAATTCTTTCTCCTGTTCTTTCTCCAAATGTGTGTTTTTTCTGTAAAATAGAAAAGGTTTCTGTTTTCCTGACACTCACCATTTGAACTCAAGTCAATATTTTGGTACTTTAATATTGTCAATGCTTAGATATTAAACGTAAGTGAAAACTGCCCATTTCTAATGCTTTTAACACTTACTCAAAAAATACTAAACTTTGTCCCTCAGAATAATTAGTGGGTTTTTCCTTAATACAGTTGTGCCACTGCATATGTCCTCCTGGCTGAGGAAGAAGCAACAACTATTGTAGATGCTGAGAAGTATTTCAAGCAGGCTCTGAAAGCAGGAGAAATGATTTACAGAAAGTCTCAGAACTGCCATTCCCAAAGTCCCCAGCACGAAGCACAGCTGCGTAAGCACTTTTGAATCACATAAACTCTTGGTTTTGTATGAGCAGAAATGTAAAACTAAAGTTACAATTAGTGATTCTAGTTTGATTCCCAGTTCAGTGAGGCAGTTCCTTCTATTTTAGCTAAGCTTACGCATGGCGTGCTATGTGATATTTTGTAGTACCCAAATGAAACTCGGGAAGTGGCAGTTACGCTGTGTATTCATCGTGGGTTGTCTCGCTGAGGCTTGGGACGTTATTGTTCTGGAAAGTTGGATAAGTAGAGCAGACTAATGAAGCAATTAGTGTGTGTCAGTAGCACCTTCTTTTATTCCACCCAACATTTTGAAAAACAGCAGAATTTTTTTGTCATTTAACCTAGTTAAAAGTTACTGGCATTTGTCTAGATGGGCCTTGGTTGGGACAGCAGTAGTAATTATTTTATGCCTTTACATATGGTTAGGAAAAAGGTTGTGGGGGTTTTGGTGGTGGTTTTTTTTTTGAGAGAGAGGGAAGGAGACGTAAGGATTGAAACTGACAGACTAATTTTTTTTTTTTGTCTTTGCAATCAGGAAGAGACACCAATGTATTGGTATATGTGAAAAGGAGACTAGCTATGTGTGCGAGAAAACTTGGAAGAATACGAGAAGCAGTAAAAATGATGAGAGATGTAAGTAAAAATAAAAAAAAAGTGACCAACTGTTTTCAGTCACACTGTCCAAATTGATGGTTTAAAGTTCCTTTCTAGGCATCACAATGAATCTAACTGAATTATTTTCCTTTGAGGTTTGCACATCATGATTCATGGAGTTTTTTGAGAACAGTTTTTTTGGTTTCTACGTGTAGGTTTTAAATTTTTATATTATATAATGTCTCATGTGCACTGTTCTGTTGTCCAGTTTGCTTCATGCTTGACTCAGCAACTAACTTGTCAAAATAGCCAACTTTAGACTTCATCATAATTTTTCTTTCACTTGCCCAAGGTGTATCGTAAGTTCTTTTTTCATAGGAAAATATTACTGACCAAACCAACTCACTGTGGGAGTTGTGCAAATTTGGGCTGAGAGTGTGTTGTATGAACCTCAGTATACTTATTTGCCGGTAGGTGAATATAGGGAAAAAAGTAGGGTAGAAATGATGTGATTCTTTTCATACTGCTTACACGCCAGTTTCTAACACTGTGAAAGAACAGAACATTGAAAAAGCTTAAATTATTGTACTGATTTCTATTAAGTATTTCAGGGATTCAAGTGCAATTCTGTATGTGCTTAATTTATTTCTCTTCACTGATTTGCAGTTGATGAAAGAGTTTCCACTTCTCAGCATGCTGAATATTCATGAAAACCTCCTGGAGGCACTACTGGAGTTACAGGCTTACGCAGACGTCCAGGCAGTTTTAGCGAAGTATGATGGTAAGTGATGCCTGTTGGGAAATATTGGTGTTTTCGTATAAGAGTATAGGTGAGGTGGGCAGGGTGTGCCTGTCCAAAAGCAGATGACTGCCCATGATCTCAGCTAGTTGACTAGATTCCTTTCATCGGCAACAAATAGGTGCTTTCAGAGTGCAAGTCAAGTTTTTTCTTTTGAACGATGAGGTCAAATTTAGGCAAGCTAAATTGCATAAAAATTGCTTTTTATGTTTTTAAGTTACTTCTGTAAAGAAATCTTGGAGCTCACTTTGCTTCAATTCAAGGATTTTTTAAATTTTTTAATTTTTTAATCTCTTCTACATCCCTAGTTATGCCTAAATTCATCAGCCTTTTTCAGTCAGCACATAGCCCCCAAAGTAGTTGATGTAAATAAGCTGGAAAAGGTAGTTTTCCCTTCTGTCATCTTCTAGGCTTGGCCTCGTGATTCTGTAATACTGAGGTTGCTTTCCAGAGATTAGCAGTGTGCAAGCATGCTGCTTGCCAGAGATTAGTGGTATGCAAACTTTGGTCCATTAAATGGTGGTAGTTTGCTTTCACTTTCCATCTCAACTAATATGTTTCAGGTGTTGTGCAAGTCTAGGTAAAAGTTAATAAAATATACACTTACTTTCTTATTGTCCTCAGAGTTTTGCCACCTAGATAATGCCCACATCATTAGTGTACAAAGTGCTGCTGTCAAAGCTGTCCCTTAAATCATCTTCAGAATGGAGGGACATAGAAGCAGTATTTTGTGGCAATCATTCCCTGCCCTTGAGAAGTCGGTATGTTCTTTCTTGTGTCTCTGTTCTTTATTGCTTCGGGGAATCGAAAGTATGATATTCTTGCCCAAATCCTGTGCCCCTTGTGTGTGGCCACCCTAGCAGCCTACTCCTGTTACTTGACTGTCCGTGTGCTTCTGTGTGGATTCTTACTAATTTAACAAAGCTATTTGTCTTTTCCTGGTGCTTCTTTATGTTAACATCAGGAATTGCGACACTTTCTTAGGAAAGGTTGCTGATTTTTTTCTAAGCCTCTGGAAAAATGAGTATGAGCGTCAAACTCTCTGTAACGCCCCTGTGTTTTGCTTGACACGACAGCCAGACTTCTAGTAAGTGATGGACAAGCCCAGGATGGGATTTACAAAAAAAGCAAGAGCCATCTGACTATACACAACATGGTACTTGGGAATTAGACCTCAGACTTTGTCTGCTTTTAAAGTAAACTTGTACTGTGGAGTGCTAACCTTCTAATCTATAATTGTCAGCTCACACTTGGCCTCAGATATTCTACAAAACCTACAACTAATAGAATTTTTCCCCATGGAACTGGAAAAGAATGGAAATTGCATTTTCATTAAAGTTTGTCTACCTGTCTGTAATGTAATTTTTTTGGTCAGCTTCTAGTCAGTCTCTCTTTCAGTATTATGTAAAACTTTGTTAATGTACAGTTGCAAAATCAGGTAAAGATTAGAAAGTTATTTTAAACCTTCATGGGTTAATACAGGAAAAGTACACTGTTCTTAAGTGTATATTTCTACATGCATTTCTCTTTGAATCCAGTTTCAGTGTCTTGGTATGTTTAGAAGAAAAAAATCAGTCTTTACTCAGAGTAAAAACTCTGAGTTTTTAATCTGAGACTGACTGGTGACTAGAAAGAAATTCTGGTGCAAAGAAATGCAAAGTTTCTAATCATAGCTGAGATGTTCCAGATGTTGCATTCATTGTCTGCCCAAGTAAAAATCTTTAAGCTCAAAGGATGCAGGTTTAAAATGTTTGTCTTGCCTTAGAATCTTACAGCTTAATTATTTTATTTTATCATAGATATCAGTCTTCCAAAATCGGCAGCAATATGTTACACAGCAGCCCTGTTAAAAGCCAGAGCTGTTTCAGAAAGGTAAGCAAGCACATTTGTGAAAACAGTGTTTGTTGCTTATCTTGGTTATGCTGTAAAATATGAACTAAAAAGGTCTAAATCCAATATGTAGCAGTTACATTTCTAAGAGCAAGTTAAGTGTATTTCTATATACATATATATGTGTGTGTGTAGTTAAATGTAATTTAAAGTTTCTTTCAAGCATCTATAAAGTTAATACAGGTGAAGATGTTTTTCAAGAGCCCATGTACGCACATGTGCTTTTGTATAAATTTTTTTTCAGTGTTGTGCTTGTGATGTTCAGCAGTTCTTTGTTTTGTGGATTGCGTGTAGAATATTTGTGGTAGTTCATGTTGGCATTTCACTTTCGTTCTGGTCTATTTTCAGAGCTGATTCTAGCTTTACCTCTGAGTAGGTGATGTTGTAACAATCTAGGAAAGACTGGGCACTCAATTACCTTACGTGATTGCCATGAAGTTTCAAAAAGTTAAACATAACTGTCATATTGGCATGGATGACAGTCAAGATACCTAAATTAACATGAGCATTTGTCTCCTAGAAGGGTTTGTTTATCTTTCTTGATAAATCAGTCAATTTTTAATGAACTCCAAGCTTACAATGCAAATAAACACCTGGTTAGCATTTATTATTTACTTTTGCTCAGCATGGGTTTTTCCCTTCAGGTTCTCCCCAGAAACTGCCTCCAAAAGAGGGCTCAGTACAGCAGAGATTAATGCTGTGGAAGCAATTCACAGAGCTGTGGAATTTAACCCTCATGTTCCAAAGGTAAGAGTATTTTATTTCCTATTGGACCACTTTCTATTGTCTTCTGAAAGAAGTCATGTGATGTTATCATCTTGTTATTTGCGCCTTTCTAGCCCCGTGTTTTGCTGAAGGTGGTTGTAACTCCAGCCATTGAGTTGTTAAACACACTAGTATTTGTATCAGAAATGTTTGGTGGCCAGAATTAGTTGTTTGCAATAGGTGATGTTTAAACTGGTTTTTTTTACAAAAAATTTAAACTCAAAATTTTCTAACTCATTGGAAAATCCAGTAATGTATTAATGAAGGCCCTTTGTTGGGTAAGGGTAAGCATTAATAAATATAAATTTAGATATTTAAAATCCCTGAAGCCAAATTAAGTTCTCCAAACAATAACCACTCATAGTATTTAAAAATACTTTTTTCTTCTGTGCTTCCAAGCATGGCTCCAGAACTCAGGTTATTGAAAGATCTACAGTCACTTATTTTCTTCATCCACGTATAAACAAGATTAAATTACAGCCTGTAGCAATACCGACTCTTAATGTCTAGCATTACTTGAAGTGGCCAAGATACGAATTCCACTGAGCATTGCGTGAAAATAAAATCTTATGTTGCTTTTTACTGTACTAGTATTGTGATGCATTTAGTTTGAAACCTTGAATGCAGAAGGTTGGCTTAGTCTTGGACCTAATCCTCTGCAAATGATCATGGAGTCCGAGTGACTATTGCTGTGAAGGCTCGAATTATCCAGCCGCTCTATTCTGTCTGCCTGTCCAATCTAATAGAATGTGCACTGAGAAAGCTAATTGCTGGGAGAAATTGCTGCTTGTTTGCATGACTGATCAAGAGCGTAGCAAGTTCATTTCAGACAGTCTCAGACAGATTTTTCTTTAGCCTCTGCCTTTAGGGGAAGAAGATTATAACGCATTATCGTTATCTAAAAGTTCTTTTATTTTGTATATCCTTCAGTTGTTTCAGGAGCCTTGTGTACCTTTTTGAAGAAGTTAGATATCATTTCAAACAGGCTGTTTGCAAAATATGTTCCATAGTTCTACAGACAATCATGGAAACTGATTCCAGGTTTCAGTTTTTTTATCATATTGATAAAATATCAATATGATTTATCAATATTATAAACTGATGCCAGGTTTTTGATCTTCTAATTGTATACCTATCCAGTTGTCTTAATGATTTTTTATTTTTAATTACAATACTGCTTTGAAACACCAATTTATTAGGTGGCAGGGCAGAATTTTATTGGTGCTGGCTATCTAGAGCTCTGAAATGCTCATAGTTAAAGCAAACAAATGACCAAGGGCACAAACAAGTGAAGTAACTTGCCCAATGGGTTACAGTGGACTAGTGGGGAAGAAAATCTGTTTTTTGAATTTGCAGTCTGTCTGTCCCATGGACTAGAAATAAATTAGTATTTAAAGTAGAAATCCGTTTGTTCTCGCATCTGATGAAAATGGTTGTCTTTGCACATAACATCATTTTGCATAAGGAAAATAAAATAATGTTTGTTTCTCTTTGTTCTGAGTTATGCTTTTACAAGGATGGGTTTTGTTTGGAAAGTTAGGAAGGCATTTTACAGTGCTAGAAAACTGGTACTCTTAAGCGATTTCAAATAAGAGATCTGTAACTACATTTTGGTAATGTATGAAACAATCTTCTCCAATCATCTTCTTACTATCTTACAAATTTTTATCGTGTAGAAAGACTTTCTTAAATCTGCAAAACCCAAGATATTTTCAGTACTGAGACCTTGCCTCTCTTATGGTTAAACACGGTCATGAAAACCTACCAGACTGTGGAATTTTTCTGTTCACGTGGTAACATGGGCGCAGAGACAGCCAAAGCGTGGAGTTCAACATTGGCGCGTTGTGGCAATACTTGCAGCGGGGCTTCGTCATCACTACTGCGCTGATACTCCCTTGCTCTCTGCCCGGTTAGTACAATGGAAAAGTGGGCACTGCGGAGAGCATGAGGAGTCAGGTCAAGGGTCAGATATTTGAGACCATTTTCCCACAGCAGCCCTGTGTGAGTGATCCTTTACTGTGTTAAAAAAAAAAAAAAAATTAAAAAAAAAAATTGAAGAGGATTAGAGGGGATTAGCAAGAATATTACCCTCTGGAGTGTAGGCCCAAGGCACTAAGAGAAGAACCTAGCCAGGCAGTAAATGTGCTTTATTTGGCTGGGGCACAACCCCTCCTACATTCCTTCAAGAATCTGAATGGGAAAAGTTAAGTCCTCAAACTGGATTAGTAAATAATCTCATAGTTTGTGGCATCTGCTGAAATAAATCAGTGAGTCAGCTGCATTCTTACACTTTGGGAGACAGTCAAAGGAATTGCCAGCTACATTGATCAAAGATGTGGATTAACTTTGGCTGTTATTGAATGAGACACTATATGCTAGGAGAGAACAACTCACAGGTAAATACTAGAGCTGAAACTGTCATTTCATTCTTGTAAAAATTACTCATCTGTTTTTAAAAGCTAAGTTCAAATGAATACCTGTCTTTTTTTTAATGTACCATCAGAAAACAAAATTGTATGTCCTGTGTTTCAAGGGAAAGGGAAAATGATTAATCCTTGTGTTCTTTGACCCTTCTGTGCATCAGATATTGTGCTGATGTAGGGAGAAGGCTGAAATTGAAAAAATATGAAATCAGACATACTTTGTGGTAGTCCAGCAAAACCACATTAAAACAAGATTTTCCTGGGTTTGGTTTATTATTCTTCTTTTGGTTACTATACTGACACTTTCTGGTTTGCTACTTATACTTGAGAGTTAACAAGTACTTAGCCTCCTACATTGAAACTTTCAGCGATTAAATGATGAGCAAAGATACTGTTGGTTTGGGTTTTTTATTAGCTTAAACATGTAGCTTGTTGGTATTGTACTTGTGGTGTTATACTTTGTGTATTCCATGAGAATGTATTTTTATTTTGCCTTACTGAAGGTGCATTTTTTTTCCTGATATTTGTGTGTGAAAACCCCAATTCAAGAGTCTTATATACGGATGTGTGTTTTGCTGCTTTTTACTTCCCATGCGAGTGCAGGTTGTATGCACTGTTTCTTCAACAGGTAGAAGTCAGCCCCTGTGTGATATGCTCAGTTATGCCTCAAATTATTATTTACGTTTCACAATTAACGATTTTGGAATATTCCATGTAACCAAGTGTGCTTTCCGTTTTTACTTTCAGTATTTACTAGAAATGAAAAGTTTAGTGCTACCTCCAGAGCATATTCTGAAACGAGGGGACAGTGAGGCAGTAGCATATGCTTTTTTTCACCTCCAGCACTGGAAGAGGATAGAAGGGGCTCTAAATCTGCTACACTGTACATGGGAAGGCAGTAAGTATCTCTCCTTGTTTTACTTTTTTTCTGTACAGTAGACTAATCTCTCTGCCTTTATTCACCTCAAACACGATTGGTTCTCTTTGTGAGAAGCTGGTCGCTTGGTTTAGATTACAGATCTAATGCCACTCACTCTTTTTTTCAGCATTTAGGATGATCCCGTACCCATTAGAGAAAGGTCATCTTTTCTATCCCTATCCGAGTTGCACAGAAACAGCAGACAGAGAACTGTTGCCAAGTAAGTGGTTTCTAGGCAGTAATGATAATAAAACATAAGCTAAGGACATGTTCAGTTTGTGGTATTCTGTATTTACCTTACTGTGATTTTTTTAGTTTGAGCTTCCTGTGAAGGGGATTCAGCTATTTGTTGATGTCCCTCCCAAACGATCCTGAAGCACTTGACGTGTGTGTGTGGTAAATGTTAGCTTGATTCTGTAATAACTAAGTCCTTCAAAGATGAAGTCTGTGTGTGGTACGTTCAGACTAAGTTTGGCCAACTTTGAGAACGACAAAATGGACCAGTTCTTTAAATTACTTTTGAAAGAAGTCATGGATTTGACTACTGTTGTACAGGAGCCATTTCCTTTTAGCAAGGAATAAATGCATGGTTCCAGTCCTGCATTCAGGTATCTAGCAGAACCTGTCTGTGATCTTACAGAGAATCCTTGGTTAATCTATAGCTTCATAGAATATGTATTGCTTTCTGTCATTAATTCATTGGTATATATTTGTCTGCTGGACAGTATGCTTCCTGGAACTTTTTATCCATGTGGGTATTTTTATGGATTTATACTAACACTTGACAGTGAAAAGTAAGTCTTTTCCAGCTGCCCATTACTTCAAGATTACTTTATGCAATTAAGAGCCTACATGTTTTTTTCTTTAGGTAAGGCAAACAAACTAAATCATTAGGGCCCGTGCTCATCATATTTAGGAAAATAGCATTAATTTAGATTAGAATTGGACTGCTAATTGTACATGTTAATAGAATTCCTTTGGGGGTGAACTTCTACATCATGAAGAATGCAAGTCCCACGGGACTGGAAAGGGCTACTGCAAAAGCACCAGCAGACCCACTGAGACCACAGCTGTGGAAAGGAAAACTACACATACGTGTTTCTATTTAAAAGCCTGAAGTTATATTTAAAATGTGTAATTTAAATTTGCCCCCAGACTGCTTTAAATTACTCATTTCTCACTTATGCAGGATATTGCACAAGGAATTCCTTGGTTAGCGACTAACCCTAAATTGTAGACTTCCCAACTTAATTAAACACCAACACATGCAGATATTTCAACACGATCACTCACGCATTCCTGTTATGTTTTAAATATAAAACTACCCATAAATAAAATCATCTTAACACTTTTATTGCAGTACTTCCTTGAGAAATCTTGACAATTTTTTAAAATTTATCTATTTAAAATAATGTTGACCAAATTAATGATTCAAAAATCCTCTGTTGGTCTGACTTATAACAATTCTCAAATGGCTGTGAACATATAGAATTATCTTTAGTTGTCCTTATGTATTTTGGATTTGATTTTAATTTCCCAATGTAGGGAAAAACTGGTGCAAAAAGAATCCTTCCTATTTTTATTTTTTTTTTACACTTTCCTAACTTATGTTGGGACCTTTACTAAATTATATTGCTCCATGTTTTAAAAGTCAGGTGAGTTTCTACATAGTATGAGAGCGTAACAGTGTTCCATAGTAGACAAGTGGTTTCTTTGGTTGCTCAGTAAAGAGGAGTGTGTTACTATCATACTGCATCATGGGCTAGCAGGGCTGGTTGCATGTTAAGAAGGTGAACTGATAATCTCTGGGATAACATTAAACATCTCTGATGGGTGTTAGACATGGAACTCAAATGTTCTACTTAGTTGCGCTCCGAAATCATATACTTAAAAGCAAAACAAACCCCAAGCACTTTGCCATTAATGAGTTGCAACAGCACAAGCCACTTCTGCTGGGCTTGCTCTTATAATGGTAGCTTTCATGTGCCAGCATTCAGAAACAGTAACTGGGAGGGTAAAGTGTCTTTTTCCCCCTCAGACTTCCCTTTAAAAATGAATACAATTGTATTTTCTTGTTTTACGAAAAGGCTTACTTAAATTTTGAGGCTTTTGTTAGATTTTAAAAACGGCTTGTCAAGAAGTGTGTAGCCCTTTCATAATTACTTATGTCTATAGAAACTATTTTTTTTTCCTTCATTTAAAAACCCTTTAAAATCATTGGATGAAAGTCAGAGCTGCAGGTATTCAGGGCCAGTAAGTAATTGCAAATTCACCAAACAGGTCCTCAGCTAGTAACCAGTAGTAGTGTCTTGAGTGCTGAAAGCTCCATATGCCAGCCCTTAGCCTGTCTAATCACCTTCTTTTGGTTTTGTTACCATAGATTGGAAATTGCAAGGAGCTGCTATGTACAGAATTTATAACCTAGTCCTGGTACTGTTTTCTTTGAGGTCTACTCTGTCAGCTGCTCTGAAAAAAATTTACTGTAGCCTACCAACCAGAAATCTTTGAAAAATATTAAGGAGCTACCTTGCATGTATATATAACATGATGGTGGTTTTGTACTTGCTGAGCTGCTTCTAGGATGGGGAGAGGTGCTGTTCTCTTCAGGTAACAAGATTAATGCTTCAGAGGGTTGAAAACACCTGAATTGTTTAAATTGGTCTAGGTAATTTTGACAGCTTGTGAATTTTACAGTTCTTCCCTCTGTCCTGTTAAAAGAGTAGGTACCAAAAACTAAGCCTAATGAAATGCTTCAAAAATAAAGCGCATGCAAGTGAAAAAGAAGACTGGGGAGAGAAAGATGTAATGACTATTAATAATGAAGACAACCATTTAATGTAGGGGAAAAATTTTTGAGACTTTTAAGTACTGGGACCTAATGTGCTGCACAATAGCCTTGAGTCCACACTTACTCCTTCTGAAAGTCTAGAACTGAGTTACAAGACTGTGTAAATAATGCAGAAAACTGTCCTCGATTGTCAAATGTCAACATTCTTCATTTTTTTCTTTCAGCATTTCATGAAGTCTCCGTTTACCCACAGAAGGAACTTCCCTTTTTTATCCATTTCACAGCAGGCCTATGTTCATTTTCAGCAATGCTTGCCCTCCTCACGCACCAGTTCCCTGAGCTGATGGTCATTTTTGCTAAAGCTGTAAGTATTGTCTCTGTCATGGGGCTTATTGGGAGTTTCGAGGTCCATGGTGAAGTAGGCTGTAGTCAGTCTTATGCATGTGTGGCATGAATTATTTTATCTCCTTTTGTAAGAATCTAGTTAGTGACAAACACTTCTTGAAATTTGGGCAAAATGTCTATTTTGATGAGAAGGTGACCTGTTACTATAACATACCATGGCTTTAATTTGCACTCTTATGGTGAGAGAGCAGCATTTCAGCCCCAGAGAAATTTTGCCACAGAGCACTTTGAGTATGGATTTTATTCTCACAGAAGTGGGAGACTGCAGTGCGAGAGCCTCAAAAAAAAAAAAAAATTGTTGACTGGAGATTTTGAGAAGTGAGTAAAAGGCAGGCTGGACTGCAGGAAAAACAGGTCTCTTGCTGAGCATTGGAAACTAGTAGCGTGATGTGAATGGAACAGACGAGAACAGGGGTAAAGCGATTGTTAACTTCCAAGCCATGTTCAGAAGTTAGTTAGTTGCAACTTGCCTTTTGGGAACCAGACCAATGGTTTTATATCTCATCTGGTTCCAGTTACTAAATGGAGAACATGTTCAGTGACCACAGTTCTGTCATTTGAGTACCTGTTCAAGGATAGAAATTGTCAATCAGGCTTTTAGCTAGATACGTTTCTAATCTGTGCTGCTTTAAATATATCTAAATATGTCTGCTGTTGAGCCATTTGTTCTTATGGGTGTCTTCTGTGCCCATCTCCTTTCTCCTTCTCTCTGCCCTGCTCTTCTTAGGGTTTCTTTTCCTTGCTTATCTGTTAATAATGCTTCTGGCTGTAACCTTGACATCTTTCCCTGGATGCTGAAAGTTGTGCTGTCTTTCTTTGACAGAGGGAGAAGCTGCATAGGCAGCTTCCCCTCCTCACTTTCAAACTAAGCCATGCGGTATATTTGTCCTTTATGGAACTGTGGATCTCATGCAGTAGAGCGGAGTGGCAAATAAAGAGCTCTGAACTCTCAATGAATCATTTATTCTAGCTTTGCTAGTCAAAATAGAGGGTGAAAGGTGTTATGCTTTCTTGCTGTTTTAATGCAGCAGGTAATGGAGACCCGGGAGGTAAGCCTTTTTTCTTAAGAATACTTTGTTCCTAAAAGCGTTGGCTTTGCTAGCGATTCTAGTCTACAGCGTCCAAGTCATGCAGGTCTGAGAGTGGGGCCTCATTTCCACACAGTTCTGTTGATCTTTATGTTGGAAAATGTAGTTGGACATGCCAGTGACAAATTTCAGTGCTGCTCATAATTGGCTGGGTTCATAGTAACTAGGGTCTAACTATCTGCTTGATTAATTCTGTAAGGACTGCATTAGCAAAGTTGTATGATTTCCAAAGAGATACAAGGTCAAATGTTATGCTAACAAAGAATTGCTTGGTGAAGTCCTCTGCTGGGTTTCTTGAACCAAAAAAGACTTTGTACGAGTTAGTTGGCTTTGCATAATGGCATTTTGAATGTCAAGTGACATGTCCAAATGTGGGGGAAACACTCCCAGGGTTTGGTCACTTGGCAGTGTGTTTATTTCACTTATTTTCTATAGGAAAGGATGGATAGTGTCTATTCAGCTGAAAGGATGATCAAGAAGCATGCATATTGCCACATCATTCCACCAACCAAGTCACAGTGGTGGCAGGCACAGACAAAGGGTTTTTTGCCACTCACTGTGCTGGCTTAATACTGGCAAAAGTGGAAACTGTGTATTGAGATAAACAGACAAGAAGTGAATTCTGTATTAATCTCTTGAGATTGACAGCTGAGAAGGAAATACCATCTTCCAGTATTCTGCTATTTTAGATAGAATTAATGTTAACTCCCAATCATACTCTAATGACTAATATTCTTCCTTATTTTAATTATTAGATTATTGTACTCTTGATCCCATTCCTGATGTTTTCAGAAGCATTCAGAAAACTTGTAAGAAACAATGATATTCAATATCAAACTAACACTTCCAATTTTATTCATAGATTGCTTCAGTATTTTAACTATAGATAATGCTGTGATGGCTGCTAATGCTTTATAAAGCATTATCTCTTGTGTATAAAGCAATTATAAAGCAATCTCATAGATTGCTTCAGTATTTTAACTATAGATAATGCTGTGATGGCTGCTAACGCTTTATAAAGCATTATCTTTTGTGTTCTGGAGGTATGTGGCAGTAGCATCTAGTTGAATTTTCATACTGAAAATGGAAGCTTACCTTCTCTTTAATGACACCTGCCTCTCCACCCAAGGATACTGTAATAAAACAATTATTATTTGCTGTATCTAGTGTTATATCTGCAGGTAATTTCAGTGCTTTAAGCTTTCTAAATGAATTTTTTTTTCCTGTGTATTTCATTATTTCAAGTATTTTTTCATAATAACTGTGTTTTAACTTATTAAATATAGTAATTTGAGATAATAAAGTTCCAGATGGTAGATACCTGGAGTGCTTTGGCCTTAGTGAAAAAGCGATACAAAATATATTTCCAACAAATTGTTGAAGTTCCAACAAATCTAGAACACAGTTCTAGGAATGACAATTGGAAAGTATTGTGTATATGGAATTTTTCACTATAAATCTCTAAGTGACTTAAATATGACTATTTAGATTACGTTTCAGTTGCTTCTTAATCAAACTGTTGTTTCCAGCAATTGAATCTACAGCGAAGTGCATGCCTCCAAAGGGTTTTAAGAAGTTGAATACCTTTCTATTGACTTGAAAAGTCAGAGTTTACATATTTTCATTTGTTAGTGCTTGAGTTTGTTTCCTCCATAATAAATCACAGGGTAAATCTTGGCAAATTGCTAAAAATATTCCAAGTGGCCAAAAATCACATTGAAGCATTTACTAGTTCCAATGTATACAGCATAATACACCATCAACAGAGACTTGAGCACTGGCACCGGCTGTGAGTCGGCTCCCTCTGGAATGGGAGGCAGTCCTGCCTCCACGCTCCCTGGCCATGGGACCAGGCGCCAGAGGGATTTTCGTTGTCTTGCACAGGTGGAAGGGTTTGCAGGCACTAGGGACTGGTGCTGGCAGAAGTGTTTAGCATTTACGGATCCAGTTAGAGCCAACTGTGGCTTGTTAGTTCTCTTGAACTCAGACTTTTAATATTCTTTGACTAAGGAAAGATGTACCGTGTGAGTCAGTGCAGGTGAGGACAGTGGAATAGGCAGTGGTAGAGAGCTCCGTATGACCTGCAGTATGAGTGCAGTCGCTCTCAGTGGGTAAGAACTCAGCCTTGCTGTTGGTTTCAGCTAGATTTCTGATCTCTTGGAGAATCACTCTGTTCTTGATCATCAGAGACAGCTCTATTTCTTAAGTAGCTGCTGTTCAGAATTTTCTCAATAAGCGACAGAAGGAAGGAGGTACGCAAAAGGGGTGACAATAACCTAGACAGTCACTGAGCAAGCTGAAAAATATTCTGTTACATAAAACAACTTCTGTTGAAACTGCAGACAAAAGGGTCTGATTATTTTTTCCATTCAGTATGAATTTTTATTTTTTAATAACTATATAGCTGGAGTACTGGGTAGCTATGTATCATCTTGCGAAAGTGATGTTGCGCAATTCCTTCTGTAGTATCTTATAAAGACATCGAGAAGTCTGCCTTCAAGAAAATTAGAGATGCAGAGTGACAGCAGGCACTGTAAATAGTCTTCTCAGAAGTTCCTGAAAGCAACCAGTGTGCTTATTTTCCGAGCAAATCAATCCCATTTTTTAAGTCCGAACCTTGTGCTACTGGAATAGATGAGTATTAGTTAATATTAAAGTATTGAAAAAATATTGCAGCAGTGTTCTGCTAAATCCTACTGAAAACCACTTCCTTGTTCAGGGAATTGGACAAAATCCTAAGACAGTCCATGTTCCAAAGTGTTTTGATATGGATTGCTTGATATTTTCACAACAAAGAAAGAAGTCATGGGACTTAAATTGAAAATTGGCTAATTTTTATGATTGCAAGATTAGGAGAAAACATTTCTCATTCTGGTTGTTCTGTAGCTCCCCATTAGAGGATTCCTTGCCATTTTGCTGATAGCAGCCATCTAGAGACAGAAAATAGGACTAAACAGAGCTGCGTCTGGCAAGTCCTGCTTTCTGTGACACTCTGCTTTACTTTCTGAACAAATCCCCCTACCACTTTCCCCAAAGCTCATTAAGTGAGACTGGAGAATTAACTTTTTAGCCAGCTGCTGAACTTTTCATATTTATAAACACTTGAGTCTTTTGCTTATCTAAGAGAAAATGTGTATAGTTTGGAGATGTGCACTTCCCGGCCAATGTGTAATGAGTGGTTCTACACTTCATAGAAAAAAAGCCTGAAGTTTCCTGTCACAGCTGAGTGTCGATGCCAAGGGCAAAGGTTTCTTGCCTTGCTAATCTACATCTTAACTCATGCACTTAATGTGAAGGTGCCACACGCAAACAGGCAGGGAAGAAGCTAGCTGCAACGAAAAGCTCCTGCGCTGCTGTGAATGTTATGTTTTAAAAGCCTTTTTAATGTAATATTTGAGGTTATGATAGAAGCCAGGAGGGCCAAAGTAAAACCCTCAAAGTAAATGAGTCCTGTCATTGCTGCCTCATGAAAAGAGGGTTTGTATGAGGATAACACAAGTCCCAGCGGAATACTTGGGGGATGGGTTCAGAAGGTGCAGGGGAGTTTGCACCATTTGTTTTAGCCTAATCTTTATTTCTGGAACTGTTTAGATGGCATCTAGAATATGGATCCTGTCTGGAAGCATGGGCCGGTCTTGGTGGATGGTCTGTTCAGTTTTCACACGTTTGAGTCGATGACCTATAAATAATCCATGCCTGAATATCCAAGAAAATACGCTACCCTCCTCCCCAGTCTGTTCAACACTGAAGGCGCAGTGCTCAGAGCAGCTGGAAGAGTTGTAGCACAGAGAAACGCCGTCCTAACCCGTCCTGCTTCTGCCTAGGTGCTGCGGGTGCTGTGGCCTGTGAGTGCTCCCAGCGTTCTGGCCTCCAGCTGAGTGGACCACGCCGGGGGGCACGGGGGGTGAGTGGACAAGGCTGGAGCCATGGCTTCCAGGGTTTTTCTTTTTTCTTCTTTTGTGTGTCTTGACTAATATTTAATGATTACTACAAGCCTATTTCATGGCGTCAGTATTGAGGGGATCATAGCTCTGTTGCCTTGAGGGAAAGGTACAGGGTGGTTTCTTGTTCAAACCTTGAGCCTGTAAAAGGACGTTGGTTTTGAAACTGAGCTAATTTTTTGTTGTTGTTGTGTTCTGTTCCTTCTAGTGCTTTGGGACTCTTCACCCTTCGGCTTCATTATGGAAAACGTCGAGGTCTTCCTGCTGTCCAGTCTCTGGCATCAGTCAACTCCAGTGTGACTGGAGTGTGCTTTCCATGATGGTTAGAATTCATTGTTCTCACGAGCCTCACCCCCAGTGGTTAGCTGACCCCTAGATGTGGGGGGCAAGGAAGAAAGCTGTGCTATTCAAACTGGTATCTTTGACAGGCTTCCATGTCGGTAATGGTGCTTAACATAAGAATTTCTTCTTTGGCCTTAGTCTGTAATAATCTAAGAAAATAGTTTTTGTTGAGCAATACCTTATTGCTCTCTTAATCACTTGTACAACTGGAAGCTAATACTTCCTCTGTAAGGAAGGAGAGGACACAAACTGAGCAGATGTTTGGAGTATTGACACTTCCTTCTCAGCTGCAGATGCACCAGATAATTGGCTTGGATTTAATTTTATAAGCCTTTTTCAAAATATTTGTTAACAGCAAAGTATGGTTCTGCTTTCTTTATTAAAAGGTTGCTTCTTAACACATTGAATTTGTTGACTTCTTAAGCGTCTGTTTAATATAGATTATAGTATGCAAACAAAGATTTGTTTCTTCTGTATCCTGTAAGCTTGCATTACACAAGGAAATGGTAGTATAAACTCCTCTGTTTCATATTGTTACTTCTTTAGATTTAATTGTGCATCTTTTGTCTTTCAAACCGCTTTACCTTGAAGAACAGGATGGTTTCTGAAACTGCCAAAAGTGATTGTAATATCTGCATGGGAGTCTTTTTGGGAGACCTGAACTTCTCAAGTGTTACTCTAAAGTACTGTCGTTGTTGATATCAAGACTTGAAGAGAACTGAGATGTGGAGCACTCTTCAAAGGAATTGCTTCATATACGGACCAGCCACAAGGGTTTGTTTACGGCAAAGGTGAAAAGATGGCTGTGGCAGCCAAGTGGTTTGAGGTAATTGGTGTGACCTCCATTTCCACTCTCCCCCATTAGAGAAAATGTCTACTTTTTCACATTTGGGTCTGCTGCTTGGCATTGAGGGAGCAGGGTCATGTTAACCAAGGCTTCTTGGAAGTGGAAATGATAGAAATAGCACAGGCTTGTGGATAAACGCTAATTCTGAGCACATGAAAAGTCCGTCATCTTACATTTTACAGATAAACACATATACTTACCCATAATAACTAGGGAGATTTTACATGTTTAATCTTCACTGATCTTTGTGAAGGATTGATGTAATCCACGATGTTAATGGCTTCTTTCAAAGGTGGTGTAAATTATTCTAGTTTCTAAATCTTGGATGGAAGAAGTTTGCTGTAGCCTACTCTATTCTCTGAACTAATACCTAAATCAATCAATTACAGGTCAATTTGAATTGACCTGTAATCTATCTTGACGCAGAAGACTGAGAATGATTTTTTTCTTTTTTTTTTTTCTTTTCTAAATCCTTCTTTACCTTGTAAACAAAGCACTATGAAGCGGACAGTCACCTATGCATCTCATATAAGTGTAGCTTATTTGTAACTCTGGCTGAGAGGAAACACACGTGTTCAAGTAGAAATGCCATTGTTACTCTCCACTGTATATTTCTATTGACTGGGCTTTAATCCAAGTTAAATACTTGAATTCATTGAGGAGTCAAGAGGGGAGCCCTACAGAAAGGTACTACCAAATTTTTTTGAGTTGCCTAACTACTAGTAGGTAATTTTCTCAACTTTCTTTCCAGTTGAATGTATGCCATTGGGGCTGTTTCTCACTGTGGAATCATTGTGGTGATTAATAGATATGTTGTGTTCATGTAATTTCACTTCTTGGTCCGCAGGGGCCCGTAAGGTAACCAACCTAATGCTTTTTAAAGTTGAACATTTTCCAGCATTTGTGTGGGGTTATAAATGAAGCACTGCCTCCCATGTATCATCCCAAGAGCTGCTTTCTTTCACTGTCCTCCCCTGACATAACAGTAACAGAAAGGGGATGGGCTTATGCTGAAAGTATAGCTGGCAACAGGCTATGTAATGAAAATCTTCCTGTCTCTCTAGAAGTGCCAGTAATTCTTGAGGATGGAGGAGCTCTCTGTATGATTTCCTAGCAGGATTGTTCATGCTTTATAGGAACATTAATTTGCTGCTTAGGAGCAGGGACTCACCACTTGATCCATACCATAGTAATACCATATCAATCCACGTGCAATTAAGTTGCGTGTGTGTGTGTGTGTGTATATATATATATATAAGACAATTATGACTCAGGACAGATAAGCACTGATTGTTGCCATTTCCCTGACACGTGCGCTAGGGTGACCTTAGAGCCATTGGGATGGCAAAACCCTTTCCACGAGGCTGTATGGGATGTCAGTAGACTTCTCAAATTTTCATTTCATTCAGAGTAGCCAGTGAAAGTTAAGGAACTTGAAAATCAGCATTTATTTATATACCTGATGCTAATATGTGTATTTGTAAAACAGCATAATTACAGTCTTTTTGATTCATTTAGGCAGGATTTGAGTTTGGGGTAGGTTTGGTTTGTTGGGGTTTTTTTGTTGCTCGCAGTGTCTCACCATGGCATGACAGATTAGTTTTTGATCAGAATGTCCAGGAAGAGGAATGCTGCATTTCTTCCTGCCAACCTCTTACTTTTCCAGAAGTAATCTCCCAAAAGGACAGGAAGGGAAGCAAAGAGGGAAGTGTTATCACAGAGAGTAAAGCTATTGTTTGTGAGGCAATTAGGCAACTAAATTCTTGTGTGAGTTTGCCCTATCTTACCAGTGATTTTAATGAAGTGTCTAAAGATCTTTGTGATCAGGACTTTTATTGCATATGCATCTGGAGAGATCACACAAGCATGGTTTGTTATCGAACCAACTTTCTAATGTTGGCTGACTTTAAGTATTTGGAAGTTAATACCTAAATGCTATTGGCTATTTGATGTCATTTAGACACACTAATCCTTTGAGCCTGACAAATGTCCATCAGGTGTACTATTACCATGTACCTACTTTATCTGAGGAATTAATCAGTTTGGAAGAGTGATGGCCATGGCTTCAGTCTGTAACTGGCCCCTTTGTAGGAGCGTTTCAATCCAGTGTATCGTAACGGTACAGTGGTGCTACCAGAGGTCTGCAGTGGCCGGTACCAGCTGCCCAGGGAAGGATGCAAGGGCAAGACAAGCATGTGCGTGTCTCCAGAGCACTCTCCAGCTGCTGGAGTTGCAGGGTCATCTCCAGAGATGATGACTTTGTACTGAACAGCTTTCAAGGGGTAAAACTTTCCACTGGCTATTGGCGCTATTATAATACTAAAACTCTTAAAGCAGTGGCAAGGCAGTTTAGACTAAAATATTTCTGCATAACAGGGTCTGCTTGAGGCAACTCCAGTTCATGTGGGCTTATAATCCACATCAGAATTATCCTCCAGGGAATGAGCCCTCTTGCAGTTATTTACCATGCTGTGAGCCCTTCGTGCTTTGAAACTAGGGATAGATACATGCATAAAAGCTAGTAATGCATGCATATATGTGGCAACAGGACTCTTCATGCCGTCAGAAACCCTGGTCACTGAGGTTATGTTGACAAATTCATAGTGGAGATGGTCACCTCTTAGCCCTGGCTGCTGCACTGGAGTGCTTCTCGGTACAGGTTTGTCGCAGGCCAATTCCCTTCCCGCATCTCCTCCAGAGTGGGCCAGGGTTGTTTATTCCCTGCTCCTCGTCCTGGAATTGTTGTGAGGGTGCCAAGGCTCGTAGATCCATGACTCTGAGCAAGGCAGGGTTTAAAGGTCATAGTCAAGGCCATTAATAACAAGGTGCAAACGGCTGGTTTATATGTAATGTGAAGCTTTTTACTTATTTCATTTTTGCACTTTGGGGGCTCTGTTTGCTTATGGAGCACTTGGTGTCTGGTACCTATTTAGGCTGAGAGCAGGCAATTGGGTTCCTTCAGGCCTTCAGAGGAATGCAGAAAATTGTTCTCTGGTGTTGTAATTCTGCTGGGATAACTGGAGCTTATTTGTCTCACTGCTTATTAAATGCATACTTGTCTTGAGGTCCTCTTTTTTTCTGAGAAACATTGGGTGAATCCCAAGGACCACAAGTGAGAGGAAGATTCCAGGGGGAGGGGGAGAGTGAAGTGCCTGCACCTCTCTACAAACTGCATCATCTGCCTCCAGTGCCAGCAGGATGAAGAGGTTAAATATGAGAGCAAACTCCCTTAGAGAAAAGGAGACGTATGTACGGGGCTCGTACAGACATAAATTAATTTTGCCCTTCCCCCTGCCCAGAGATGACACACTGAGGGGAGATGCACCTCCCAGACTACTAATATATGGGGTGTGTGGTTGGGAGCCACATGAGGCGGTGCTGAGATTTCAGAATGGGACCAGCTGTGGAGGTAGGGAGCAGATGTGCACTGATGCTGTATTCTTAGCAGAGGACAGCATTGGTAGCAAGGGCAGAGAGAGCAGATGGGGTTCATACTCTACCAGCCTCCGAGTAGTACCCAGCTTGCCCTGTTTTGCTGTTAAAAAGGACAGACAGACTCCTCCCTTCTCTCTTCTGCAGTTAAGGCTGTATGGCTGCATAGGTGACATGCGAGCTATTCTGATCATCTGCTTATGGGTCAAAAATCTCTAAACATCAGGTCACATTGACAGTAGCAATCATAGTGGGCTTCTGTGTTCAGTCTTCTGTGGTCTGAATTCACCCAACTTCTAATAAAGGTGGAGAGAGAGGAAAGGCGGCTTCAGTTTCCAGCTCTTGTCTCTAGTCTCCTGGCTCCCTCCTCCCTTTCTTGAGCCTCCTAAGTGGGGCGTGCTCTGCATGCCCCAGCCCTTAGCACTGTAGGAAGAAGACAGTGATCAGGGATGCTGCTCATGCGCTTGGAATTTTGCTCGTTTCCAGCTTCGATTGTTGTATTGTATTTTTGGTAGGCCCTTCGGTGAGTCTGGTCATTAGGGAAAGCTAGATAACACACCCACACTTATTGCATCAGTAAGGGTGCATCCACGAAGATGAGTATGTTTCTCCATTGGGGATCTTCTTGCTTTGGTTATTTCTGGCCAGTGACATTTTCCTTTTACTCTGGATGCATTGAATTGTGCAATCATACCGTGGCCTCATCAGGTCGGACCCTTCTCTTAAGAACCTCTTGGTTTCTTTTCTAATTTGGCTTTAGGCTATCATCAGTTATAAAACAGTGTGACACAGTATGTGACTATTGCATTCTCCTGCATTGACTCATCAGCTGAGATTCCAGAGCAGTAACCCCCTTGCTGCTAGCTGGAGCAGCCCTCCGTGACTCGGCTTCAGTAATAAGGGATGTGAAAGCTCCCACACAGATCTTGATGGGTTATGCAAATGTTAGTCAAAATGCCCCAATAAATCTGTCCCTGAGAGCTGGACCTGTTACAGCAGATGACCCCCACAGAGCACGCTGTCACTGGCACACGTACGCGAGAAAAGCCTTTTGTGTAGGTATGAACATGGCGGTGAAGAGAAAGGGCACATGGCAGCGACAAGGGGGCTTTAGGACTGGGGTGTAGCTGAGCAGTGTATACGCTCTGCATTGCTGGGGGTCAACAGCTTAATCGATCTTATCACTACATCCATCCAGAAAAACGGTGGTGTCGCCTGGGCTAAGGCGCACTCTCACTCGCGCGTGGTTTAGTGGAGAGAACACCCCGAGTTTGTGTGGATCCCATGTTGCCAATGCTTTCTACCTCTTGTGTGCCCTGTCCAGCTTCTTCAGAGAAGGTAATTTATTCAGAAGCTCATTAAGCAATTAACTCTGCTCCTTGTCCTTGAGTTCAGACATGCTTTTGACTGGAGGATAATTAGAAGATGGTCTTGCATAAAAGGCTCACTGCACGTTTTAGGCAGGTAACTTGAGGGGCTTGTGAGAGGAACTGAGTGTTCCCTGACAAGACTGCAGCCTTCATAAACGTTTATAGATGGAAAACATCTGCTTGCTGAGGATGAGTGTGCTGAAGGGGAGCTTCGGTAGGGCTTATCTGCGGGAAGACATAGACTGAATTTCCCTCAGCCCGCAATGGGATGTCTTCTTGCACAAGCACTGGGAGTTAGCTCTCGCTAACCAGTGTATTTCTGATTGCCAGGCATTGTGCTTTTGCTAATTGCTTGTTAATAAACAAGAAGCAAGTGCAGTCTTGCGTAGCCCTTTGCAGAAGAAACGCTCACCTCTTCTGTCGGGTAGACTCGAGATCGTCAGGCTGTCTCCATGTCTGCTCCTCCAGGTGCTTCTGTAATACTGGTACTTGCTTCCAAGAATTTTTAGTCCTCTGATTTACTGCTGTGCTGTGACAGGGGAAGGCAGCCGGGCAGGGAGTCCCATCGTGGCAGTGGACCCAGCAGGACTATGGAGGGTTGCCTTCTCAGCTGTGGTTATTCTACAAAGTGCTGAAGGCATCCAGTTTTAGTATCTCAGTGATGGTATGGGAAGGGGGGAAGTCAACTCCCGAGGCCAGGTTGTCTTGGGTTTTTCTCCTTCGTTTTAGAATGTTCAACATCTGCATTCAAAGGGAAGACATATTTTGGCAGCAGCCATTGATTAAGGTGTCATTCATCAGGTGGGCCTACAGATTTGCTACGGAGCAGTATTTCTGCTGGAAGACACTTCCCAGGGGTCGTCTGGAGAGGAAGAAATGTTTATTGACGGCTGACCCCAGGTCCCCAGGCACTGGGTCCCTCCCAGCCCACAGAGCGTGTCCTGCTCTGGGAGGGAGGCTTGGATTGATTGCCGAGGGGGCAGCATTTTTTTAAAGTCTGTCGTAAATTGATGGTAGGTGGAGCAGTAATGAAGATAAATGAGGGAGCTCTTCCTGGTAGATTAGCCTGCATGCTGACGAACGCTGTGCTACGGCAGGCTTGAAATGCCTTTGGCCTGGCTCAGACCTCCCGCTCACCTGTCAGCATTCCTCGGCACAGCCAAGACGGAGCAAATCTTTGGGGAAATTGCCTCTCCTTGAAATTCAGAGAGCTTCGAAGGGCCTGGGGTGAGACCCAGGAGCCTCCCAGGTAAAACACCAGCTTGAGTGCAAGTTCTGCAAGAGCAGAGGGGGTGAAAAGTGCTGCTCAGCCCTCTCGTGCTGTCAGTACGGGATTCAAAAGGGAGATGGTTTAATTCTGTAAGAAACGGGTTAGGCAGCGGGGAGGTGGGATTCCTGTAACTTTTTTAAGAGCTCTGTTAAAACGTCACCTTTTTGCTTGTCCGTGGCTCTGCAGCAGCTCTGCTGAAGGTCCTTTTTCTGTATGAGCAATCTTGGTGGTCTGGCACAGATTAAGGTGCTCTAATCTGGCCCATGGCAGACTCTTTAAATTCTTTGAGCAGTTCCCATCAAAGCGGTTTTCAAAGTGGTTTTCTCTCACCACTTAAACTAATATTTCCTAGGGCCATTGGGTAAAATCCCCATTCAGAGATGCTCTTCGTGCAGTAGCCGATGGGTGTCTTAGGACCAGAATAATCTTCTTTGCCTTAATCCCATCCTGCTGCTTTGACCTTCCTTCAGACATTGCAGTTGTAGCCTGCTCAGCTCCCTCTGCCCACACATCTCGCTGCTGCTGGGAGAAAACCCCGACTCCTCGGAGAGCTTTGACAGCCCCTCTAGCAGCAATAGCAGTGTGAAAGCAGACCCCAGTTAAAAGTATTTACAGGTGAATGTTACTGTTGACTTGTCTTTTCCCATTGTTGATGTAAGCTTATAACTCTCATGAAAACTTGCTTTGAGTGTGTGAAATGTCCTTACCTACCCATCAGCGTGACGACGATCAACATTAGGAAAACTAACAACATTTTTCCTGGGTCAGGGAGCAAGCACAGCCTGCCCGGGGCAATGGGCAGCCGAGCTCTGGGAGGGAAGTGTAAAAGCACCCCTATCAGCTTCAGCATGTGCACAGGAATTGCAATGATTAAGGTAAATTTTTTTTTTTTTACAATTTATTTTGCAGGTTCCACTGTCTTACTTGTACATTAAGTCTGTTTGTGTGGATTGGTACCTTTTGACCAGACTCTGTAAAATATCTGTACACTAAATAAAGCATCTTTGTAATCACTGCTTGCCCAAGTTGGGGGAAAGAAGAATTGAGGAAATTTCTAGAGAAGAGAGGGGTTGGTCTCTGTAACATATCTACTGGCAGCTCTGCAGCTGCCTGCCCCTCCTCTCATCAGCTTCAATTTCAGTTGATAGTTTTAAGTTTCGGGTGTTTGGTTTGGGGTTTTTTTTACGGGAAAGGTTTGGAAGCTAATCTAGCATCTCCTGCTCGACCCAGTGCTATGTCATTAGATGTCCTGGAGCGTGCTACTGCTTATGAAGGATTCCGCTGGGGCTTTGCACGCTGGATGCCATGGCTCCGCTTTGTGGGAAACAGCAGATAACTCCCGGGGCGGGGGAGGTCTGTGCTTTAGGACCGTGGGAGCTGCAGGCAAGCAGGTAGAAGAAATGCTGTGTGCTGCGGGCTGACTCCCGCTCTGGGGGAAGTGCCCAGCTGGGTGTGTAGGAATTCAAAAAGCAAAGAACATCATTTTCTAATATAGGTTTATAATGAATTTTGACTTAAAATAATATGCAGTATACACAACGTACAAGTGAGTTTTACAGAGATGCTGTTGTATCTGTTGACTTCAGAACCTACCAGTAAGTTCACAGATTTTGTTTGCTTTCTCTAGCCCTCTGTGTCTGCGAACATTTAGGGGTGGCCCTTGTCTTTGTGCAGTCACTCAGGTTCAGTTCCGATTTACAGCTCCACCTGTCACCTTCGCTGGGGAGACGAGGAGAAGCCTCGTGCAGAGGTTGCTCTTGCTCAGCGGGGTCAGCAGTGCGGCTGGGGGTGGTGTGCTGGGTCCGCTTGAGGGAAACACGGGGATCACGGAACTGTCTTACGGATTCATAACACCCTCTGGCCTTGCAAAAAAACGAAAGCAAGAATGCTTTTTGCAAGAGTGGATTATTCTGAACTAGTGGTTTTTGCTGGTGAAACTTTTCTGCAACGTAAATTCTCTGGGGAGGTGCAGGTTTCCTCAGCCATTGCATCCCAACGATCTGTCCTCCAAGTCCGTATCGGTTGCACCGTCCCTTTGCAAAGAGAACAATGGGCAACAGCAGTTTCACAGTTTAAGCAAGGATTGCGGACTCCTCCTAGGTAGGGGATTAGTTTTGCTGAGCAAATAGAAGGGTCCACAGTACCTCCTGGGAAATGTAGTCCTTTCTTTAGTGCTTTGCAGAATTAATTAAATAAAAGCCATGCAGTTGAACTACAGCTCCCAGAATGTCATGGCCCTCAGGGCATAGGGTTTTAAAAAAAATTGCAAGGGGGGGTGGCAGTGGACTCTTCCCTCTGTGCTCCCATCTCCTCAGGTCTGGTCCAACCACTCGGCCCGTTTGGGTGCTTTACACGTGTGCACGTCCACAGTGTCCTCACACTCCTTGCAGCGCACAGCGCAGCACCAGTGGAACTTGCACTCGCACTTGGTGACGCGAGTGACGCGCGTGGTGTCGTACCCCCGCCCGCAGCACATGACCTCGCAGCCGTCCGTCCCGCGGGACATCTTGTTGCACACGCGACCGGCCGTGCCCAGGGAGCCTGGAAAAGGAAGCGAGAGCGGGTCAGGGTGTTCCTCCTCTGTCTTGTTCAAATGCTTCCTCCACCCCCCAGTTGTTGGCAGCGGTAAGATTGGGTATCTACCATCTGCAGTGGAGACCTGGGATACGACTGCCTTAGCAGCGGTGAAATCTCGGTGTGTCTGTTACAGCACGTGCCACAGCGTGGCCTCCAAAGGCTGGGCACAGGCTGCAGGGAAGAGGTTGCGGCGCCTGTGCTTGCTTTGCTTTAAGGGCATGGGTTGCAGCGTGGGCAGCAAGCCTGGCCAGGGACGCGGCTTTGGTGACCCTCTGCATGGCCACTTCCCCACACCCGCTGCTGAAGCCTGCACCCGCTGCTGCCCGGAGTGCAAGAGCGGGGGGGGGACACGGGCTCTCTGCAGCCCTTCTGTGCACAGGGGGGGCCCTGGAGCAGTGTATGCCTGCCAAGCCGGGCTTTGTAGCTGGCAAAGCTAGAAATGCCCCCTCTGCTCGGGCTAAGGGCTCACTGAAGGGCAGCGGGAGCATGTGCTGCCTTCCCCACCGAGCCTGCACGGCTACTGCGAAGCCCCGACCTGGGGATGCCACAGGCTGGGAAACCATTGATCTTCTCTGCAGGAGCCGAGCAGCCCTGACGCCGCCTTCCCTGCTCTTGTCCCAGCCTCAGGCTGTGTTCAGAGGAGCAGCCAGCAGCCTGCCACACGAAATGAGCTCTTTATTGCTTATTTTAAGGGAGCTTTGCTCTGCAGGAGAAAGGCTCTGAGGAAACACTGCGCTACATTCATTACAAGAGGCCTGAATGGGTTTGGATCTTTGGTGTAAAGCCTGGAGATTTTGGACAAACCCAGTCCTGTCTGCACAGGCGTGAGGTGCTGTGGGGACCCAGTGCTCCAGTGAGCACCGACACCCACTGAGGGTCTGGGTGACCCCCTGTGGCACAACCCCACCACCAGGGACTGGGGTTCAGTGGGGGAGCTGGCATCCCAAAGCAGCCCTGCCAGGCTGGACTGGTTGGGAGCTGCTGGCCTGTCAGGAGGGGAGGAAAAGCTGGTTTTAGGCAATGACTGGAGCTTTAGTTTTTACCTGCTGACTTGTCCATCACACAGTAATCAGGTGAGTTCTCAAAATACACCAGATCTGTTTTCGTGGGCTTCCTGAAGTTCTTGTTTGCCACTGTGAAGCCAGTGCCATCCTGGTTCATCGTCACCTGGATGGCCCCGTTGTATTTCTTCCTTAGATAATCTCCTGTTTTCCGAAAATCTGACATCGCCAGCCAACAAGTCCTTAGTGTGCAGGAGCCACTGACCCCGTGGCATTTGCACTCCAGCTTCAGGAAACGCTTCACAGCCTGTGGGAAGAGGGATGCCATGAGGACCAGCGGTCACCCTGGGCATCAGACATCGCACCCAGGTCTGCTCGTCCCTGGTGCAGCTTATCAGCCCTCACCTGTGCGGGATGGGGCTCCTACCGGGAGAGGGGTGCTGTGTATTCCCATGCCAGTATCGGCGAGGA
Source organism: Aptenodytes patagonicus (assembly GCF_965638725.1). Classification (NCBI taxonomy): domain Eukaryota; kingdom Metazoa; phylum Chordata; class Aves; order Sphenisciformes; family Spheniscidae; genus Aptenodytes; species Aptenodytes patagonicus. The sequence continues at coordinate 967,614 of NC_134970.1, forward strand.
CACGTGCTGGGGGCAAAGGTAAGCAGCGTCCTGCCATCCCCACAGGGCTGCTCACCGGGCAGAGTGTGCAGGGGGGCACTGGGAAGGCAGGGCAGCGTCCTGCCCCCACCTGCAGCAGGACCTGTGCTCCACGGCCACCCAGGGTCCTGCTCCTATGCCCAAGCTGCTCCCACTGCCCGTTCCCTTGCAGGGGGTCCCGGTGGGACGGCTGGCCAGGCGCTGGTCTCGGCTGCGGGGGCTGCACTCACCATCCTCCCGCAGCGGTTGTTGTGCAGGTTCATCAGCGCCCGGGCATCCTTCACTTTCTTCTCCTTGGCATCTACAAAGGCTTTGGCAAACCGAATCCCGTAGTTGATGTTGTCACTGCAGCCGCCCCAGTCGAACTCCCCGCGCTCATCCTTGGAGCGGCCCCTCTTGAGCGGGTCGCAGCTGCAGGCCTTCAGGTCCCCTTGGCTACATGCCCGCGTGATGGCATAGACCACTCCAGCCGAGGAGATGGCGTAGACGAAGGCGGCCTCCCTGCTGCCTGCCAGGGGAAGAGAAACGGAGATAGGGAGTGAGTATGCCAGGCTGTGCCGGGCGCCCGCAGCCCACCAAGGAGCAGGGCACTGTGCAGCAGCACCTTTGTGGCTGGGGGCGAGACCATCCTGCACACGGGTAAGCCAAGTCCAGCCATCTCTGCTGCCTCCGCTTCCCTGGCATCTTTCAGACTAAGGGGAATTTCATGTTGAGCCTCGGGGCTCAGCAGCTCGGGGGGCTGGGCTGCTCTCGGGGCTGCCTGACCAGTCCCCCTCGCTGACCTGCAGCTCAGGGGCCATGAGGGTGCCCATCGGTGCTGAGCCTGCAGGACCAGCCAGCACCCTTCGGCTGGGACTGCCTCCCTCCCGAGGTGATGCTGAGGGCGGGAGCTGGCGGCAGCTCCGGCCGGGCTTGGCTTTCCCCGCACGGCACAGCGTGCCGCCTGCTATTTTATGTCTCTGGTTCGAGTTCGCAGCTGTTTTTATAATGCTGTAAAAGAAACTGCAAATCAAAACCATGTTCGTCTTCATTTTGAGAGCCTTTGAAAGCAACTTCAAAGGGAGCAGAGCTCTCTTTGGGCCTCGCAGGATGGGGCTGTGGCAAGGAGCTTTCATCATTCCCAGTCCTTTGCCAGGAGAGGATGCGGGCGGGAGTAAAGGTGCCGTTGAGGGGATGGAGAGGCTGAGACTGGGCAAGCTGCAGCATGGCAGGGTAAGTGCTGCGTCCCGGTGCTTTACAGACCCCTTCCCTCCAGCCAGCTCCTCTCCGGGGGTCTGGCTTGCAGGCACTGCTTCTTGTCCGCCCCCCCGGGCAGCTGCCCCATCCCCCGGCCAGCTGGGAGCAAGCCCCCTGCTCCCCGGCTCCCTCCGCGGGCGCTCACATGTCCTCCATATGAGCCGCTCCTGTCGAGTGGAAAGGCTCTTCCCATCCGCCTTTAATTTGGAAGCCACGTGGCTGGATGCGCCCCGGCACGTCACGGCACGCAGCAGCACCTGTCCTGCAGCGCTGCTGCCTGCACCGGGACTCACGCCAGCTCCCGGAGCCTGCTCGCTGCCGGAGCCCTCCCGGGGGCAGCTGGAGCCCACGATGCTGCTCCTGCTCTGGAACCGCCCCTGTCCCTGTCCCCATCGCGCCTTTCCTCTTCACTCCTTGGGTACATCCCTGCTTGTGTCGTATCCGTCCCTCACCTAGAGCGGGAAGGTCCCTCCCGGGCAGGGTCTGTGCCCAGCCGTCGGTGCAGGGCTGGTGTCTGCCCCATAGCCGTGGTCCTCCTCCACCTTGGAGCCCGAAGCGAGGACTGGAGCCGCGGCTCTGCCTTGTCTCCCTTGCCATGCAAGGGAACAGCCAGTTCCCACGTGAACTGCTGAGTCCTGGCCAACCCTGCTCTCCAAATATTTATATATCCCATTACTGTTTACATATGAGCCTGTTCTCCGGAGGTGTCTCCTCCTTCCCCCTTCTCCCCCAGTGCTCCCCCTGCTCCATCTCATCTGGTGCAGCTATTCCAAACGCAGTGCTCTGTTCCCATTACTGCTTGATTAATTTACAGGGAAAGGCAAAGCTCTCCTAAGGGAGTAATCTAAGCCACTGGGCACAGCATCCCAGCAAGAGGAGAGACTCTCCCAGGGAGACAAGGCACACAGCGGTGGGAAGGGGATGGGGCAGAACCTACTTCGCAGCATGACCCGGCCGAAGACGGTGTGGTCCCGGTCCAGGGTGCTGCAGTTCCAGCGGTGGTGGCGGAACTGGTGCTGGCACTCCCGGATCCACTCCTTGGCTCCCTCCCCGACCGACTGCATGATGTCGGGGTACCTCTGGCACAGCTGCCGCTGCTTGTTCACCAGCCCGGGGATGTTATCACAGATCACCCTCGCGCCCAGCGCCCCGATGTACCTGCGAGAGAGAACGGTGCTGCATTACTGCGCTGCCCGTAGAGGGGGAAGGTGCGGGGCTCTGGCTCCCCGGGTTCTCACCCTGCTCGGGGGGTTCTTATATTGAAGCCTACCTTTCCCTCTTTTCTTTCTAGCTGTGTCACAGCTGCTCTGTGCTCTGCCGAGGGTGTCCCCCCACAGTGGCATGCCCTCCTTGCAGCATCCCCTCCGCGTGGGTGAGCTGGGGGAGCCACAGAGCATGCCTCTCACTGTGGTTCAGACAGGCAGGACACAGGGACAGGGCACTGCTGAGCCATCACAGCCGCTGGGCTTTTGTCTTTGTGTCTAACAATATAATCCCAAGCTGCACCAGCCCCGGGGCAGGGGGAAGCTCTGCTCCGTGCATGCATCACTGTGGCAGGGAGCAGGGAAGCCTGCAGAGCCCATCTTCCCTAGGAGACAGCCAGATATGGGTGCTGCAAGTTGTGGGGCCCGCAGCCCTGAGAGCCTGGGCTGCTCTGGGAGCTCCTGGCAGCGGAGGAGCTTGCTGATGTGCAAAACCTGCCTCCCACCCTCTTCCCTACATCCCAGCCCCACTCTGCAGCTCGGCCCTGCTGAGCACGGCAGGATGGAGCCCAGCTGAGACCAGCGTGGCTGGTGCTGGTGCAGGCTCTGCAATGCCTCCTGCCTGCACACTGGCTGGGGCGCACTGTGGGGACAAAGATCCGTGGCACAGGCACCCGCGTCATGCTCAGGTGGGGGAGAAAGAGGAGCAGGCTTCACCTCTTGTTGCTGCAGTCCTCATTCACACTGTTATCCCCCAGCTATCTAGCCCTCTCTGTGTGTCTCTTGCACTGGTGAACTTTTATGATCGTGCCCTGAAGCTGGGTAACTGGGAGAACTACCCTGTGTCTCCTGTCCTAACTGTACCCTGCCTGCACCCCGGTCCCCTCCCTGCAGCAGTGGGGAGAGGATGGGAGCTCGGAGCAGAAAGATAATGCGCAAACAACAATCTGGTAGAGCCTGGCTGAGCCCTGCAGGCAGCTTTCCATGGACATGGGGGAGGGACCCCGAGCTCTGCCCCGCAGCCTTCCCCACGCCTCGCACCAGCCCGGACAATGGCAGCAACGTGGAATTTTCCATCCCGGGTCAGCCCCTGCCTGCGCCGGCCGCTCGCCCCAGCCAGGCAGCGGCTGCTTGTGCCGGAGTATGTTGTTTGCCACAGAGCATGGAGCTGTGATTCTGGCTGGAAGGGATGAGGTTTGCGTGGGATTCAAATTTTTCAACCCCCCCAGACTGGAAGTAAGAAGCTCCCTTTAATAATAATAAAAAGCAGTAAGCTTGGGAAATATTTCATTGTCTCTCTCTATCCATGTTCTATCACTTCTATCAGCCCTAGAGAGAGCTCACAGGCTCAGGAAAGCCCTGCGAGCACGGAAAGCAATGGGATCTGTTCCCTCTTTTAAAATACTTTGTTTAAATGCTGGCAGAAGCACAAGGTCATCTCAGGCTGGAGCTGAGCATAATAAACCCAGCTCTCCATGGCTTTGCAAGCCCCAACTCTGAGGGCCAGCGAGCGTTACTTTCACAAGCTTGCTTGTCAGCCTTTCATCCTGCAGCAGGGGGACAAGGGCGATGGTAGAAGCCGTTTAGGAAAGAAAAGCCAACAGGAGCTCATTGAGCAATGCCGACTGCAGGTGTTTAATTGCCTCGCTTGTGCTGGGCTGTGAGAGCGGCCGGTTCCTTCCTGCAGTGAGCAGGGTGAGGAGCATCCCACCAGCTGGATGATGGTACAGGCCAGTGGTCTCAAGTGGGGCTGCAGAGATCCCACGGGGAAGCGTGGCCAGGTACCCTGGCCCTGAATTCATTCTGCCCAGCCTGCCTGGTCCCAGCAAGGATGGGGATGCTGACGTGTCCCTGCCTGCACCGCCAAGAGCTGGGACGAGGCTGCTGGGAGGCAGCGGTGTGGCAGGATGGAGGTTGCAGCAGTAGCCAAAGCTCCACTTCACTGGAGGAAAGAGATGCTGGGAAAGTTGGAAAAGGTAAAATGTTCTTTGATGAGCCACCTCACCAGGGACCTTGTGGGGACCCCATCCCCTGTCCGCCTCCAGCGCTGCTGAGCTGTGGCACTGGTCTTTGGTAATGGCGGTGGGCTGTAAGCAGGGCTGGCTTTGGGGAGACACGCTGGCAGCTGGCAGAGGAGCTGCCTCCACTATGTGAGAGCCGGCAGATAAAGCACCGACTAACACCATCCCCTGGGAGACTGAGATCAAGGAAAACCCTCCAGACAAGATAAACACCAGGCACTCCCTTTTTCACACTGTGAGCTAATTATGTCTCGTTAATTCTCCTGCCAAACACCCAGATCAGAGCAAACATTATCAGCAGGAGAAAGTGGAAGGAGAGCAGGGCGAAGGGCACCGACCGCCAAGGGAGCACCTCACCCTGCAGGGTCCCAGACCCCCGCCGGGGTCGGTGGCTGCATCTCCCTCTGCTTGTAGCTGCAAACAAGCAGCGTATTTGCTGTGGTACCTACAAGCCTCCATTGCAGATTATGTACCGAAATCTGTCCCACAATTGCTGTGGTGTTGGAAAGCGGCATGGCACAACAAGGGGGAAAATTCCTCGCGTGTCTTGGAAAGGCTGCGGTTATCTCGGCAAGACCGAGATCTTCCATTTCGTGAGAAATGCTCCAGTTGGGTTCAGTTACTCTGAAATGGAGCGAGACGAGGAACATCAGAAAATTCTGCCAAGCAGAATTTTGGAAGGGAAAAAAACCAAACATTTGTTTTGGATTGATTAAAGCATCCCTTCCGATTTTATTTCTAAAAATCTATGACATTTTAAAAACACTGAAATAGGAAAGACAATGGATGTTCTGAGAAGTCCCTAGCTGCCTTATCAGAACTTCATTTTTAAAAAATGAAGTTGCGCTGGAAGTGGCAAATTTCTGTGAAATGCTGTACTCTTGGGGAATCTGCATTTTTACAGCAGAAAAAAACCCCCAAGCCCTGAGTTCAGAAAAGTCTGTGAGAGGGAACTGCTCCTGATGCTGAAGGCTGCTCGGGCCTGGACTTCCACATGGTCAGAAGGAGAGAAGCAGGAGCAGCCTGTGAGAGCCAGGCAGCCTGCAGCAAGGAGGAGCTGGGAGGGAGGGAGGGAGTTAATAATTAAGTGCATGTGGGGATAACGATCCCTCACCCTGTCAAATGGGGTTCCATGGGATGCTGCCTCCTGCAAGGTCCTCACGTAGCGTCTGTAAAGCCCTTGCATTGCCCTCTTGCTAGGGGCAGAGCTGTTTGCTCAGCTCAGGCAGAGGGGCTGGCACCGATCCCTCTGAGGGCCTTTGGCTGCGTGATGCTGCATCATTTACTTTTTGCAAATCAGTGTGCAATCACAAGCTTGCCGTACTTCCCATTTGCTCCTTGAGTTCAGCTGCCAGGAGGTGGGTGTGAGCCGCAGCGCTGCGGGAAACGCTCTGCTACCACGCGTGGCACTGGACCTCCACCTCCCGCCTTCCCTTCCCTGTTCCCTGCAAGGAGCAACTTGTGCAGCAGCAGCAGAGACCAGAGACCTCACGTTACAAAGGCAAGTGCTTGAATTCAGAGCCTGTGAGGTAAAGGAGGTAAAGCGCTCCTCGCTCCCTGCTAGCCTTTCTCTTCTCTGCAAGTAACCTGCTGCACAGGTACATCCACCGATGCAGCTGAAGCGAGCTCTCTCTCAACAGCCCGGGAGCGCCGGACGCTCTGATGCATTGGGGGAACAGGAGACAACTGTCACATGTTGGCTCCCAGTTGTTTTTCTTGTTCTAAGAGTCTGCTGACTTCGACTCTTATAAACAAGGAGAAACCTAAATTGCTTCTAAGATAAACATGCAAATCAGAGGCAGACGCATCTATTTACTTGGCAGCATGCATTTTGTGCTAACCCCCTTCCACGGCTTGCCTCCGTGCTGTATGTGTCCTGCTCCCGTGCTTCCCACGAGAGCCTGCCTGGCTTCCAAAGGACTTGCAGACTCCTCAGGGTGCTCTCGCAGAACAGTGTGGCCCATGTCATGTCTCTGCCATCAGCTCAGACTGCTCTGGTGAAAGTCTCAACAGCTCAGAGCTTTCCTATCCACAGCGGCTCTCCTCCCCGTGCGTGCGGTTCCCTTCGGGTTAGGAGGGGATCCCCACAGTTGCATGTGGGCTGCGAGTTCCTGGGATCCACTGCATCTTGTCCCAAGGATCGGATCCCAGTATGCCTCACTCCTTCTCCATCTTCACTGTGCTGGAATCTTTTTCTGGATCAATAAACTGTGCTTTTGGCACCAACATAGTGCACGCAGCTTCCCAGTTGCTGAGCTTTTTAATAGGAAAGACCGAAAGATTCAGGAAAAGCACCATACCCCAAGTGTAGCAGGGGGGAGATCAAGAGCATGGCCAGTCTAAGGCACCTTAGCAATAGGCAGATGGGAACTTCTACGGCTGGAGAAAGGAGACCTCTCCGGCAGCCTGAGCCAGCCTGCCCCAAACGTGTCAGTGTAAGCCTGGCCAGGTGAGCAAACCAGCTGTGCGGCTGCTGAGGGGTTTCTCTGGCTCCCAGGAGCACCAGGCTGCGTTTATGGGGGCTTGGGGGCTGCTCTACAAAACCAGCAGTCAGGGGGAACCATGACTCTAAAGATCAAAATGGGAAGATGCTGCAAAGGGGAATTCAGTTTCCCTTTCATTATAAATAACCAGCCCTCTGCAATATAGACCTGGGGCACCTCCAGATTTTTTTTTGTAACTCCGAGCTGTTGGCAGTAATTTTGTTTAATTGCTAAAACCCTACTAGCTGACCCAGCGGTTTGAGGGGGCAGCTCTCCAGTCCCGAAGAGGCAACGGCAGCGAAGCCCCTGTGTGCACCCAGCTCCGACTGTCACCAGCCACCTGCGAGATGCTGTTTCTCCAGGGAGTCGGTAAGTCAGCCTGGCAGAGGCGAAGCCTCGTATCTCTGCAGCGTGCCTGGCTGCTGCTTGCTTTGCGTAGGGCTGGGGCGAGTGTTGCAAGGAAATACCAGCCATTGCGGGGCTGCAGTTGTTGCGGTGGCTGGGGAAAGCTCTGTGTTTCCTCCTGGTGCCAGGCCAGGGCTTGCCTCGTTGCGTGGTATCGGCCTTTGCCCAGGCGTGTCGGTGTGGGGTGCTCCGGTTACGGCTCCCCTGAATAGCAGGGCCGCTCTCCTCTAGCGCCGACCACGTGCCCTGGCTTTGCAGAAAGGCTGCCTTGGCTGCCTCCCACATCGTGGTGACCCGGTGAGATCTGAGACCACGAGAGGCTTAGCTGGGGTCATGCCACTGTTCTGGACTCACTAGTAGATATCAGGTAGAAACTGTCTCTTGGAAAATGAGGTTTTGAAGAAAGGAAAACATTTCATGGGAATGGGTAAAATTAAGTGGAATCAGAACTCACTCTTGTTTGTCACTTTTCTGTAATGCCAAGGTGTTGTTGAGAAATATGTTAGTGTGCTAATTTAGTTTCTAATGAAAGTTATACTAGACACACTGCTGTGTCTAATATTTCATTTTACACCATTTTATATGGCATTGAAAAACCTATTTGAGTATTACTTTCCTTCAAAAGGGAAATTTTTAGAATTGCCATTCTCAGGCAAATCTCAAAATTTTAATTTTTTGTGCTCTGCTTTAGAATGAAAACAGCTGCTGAAATGTTGGACGTTCCCACTGCGGGAAATCAGGGTTGCACCAATAGCATTAAAGGCACAATTTTGAATTAGATTAATACAAAATGAGCTTAACTAAAATCACTATTGTAGGTTAACTATACATTGGGAGAAGGATGTCCGTGCAAGCAGCTATGATGATGCAGTGAGCCAGACTTCAGGCACGGGGAAGCTCAGCCAGAGCAGCTCTGGGTACCTCCAGCTGCTCCCCAGCGCAGGGCAAACCCCCCAGGCAGGGCCGCCGCTGCCACCCCGCGCCGAGGCACGAGGCTTCTTCATTGTCACTTGTTAATGCAGAGAGAGTTAATGGCTGAAAAACGATGGCAGGTTAACAGTTCTCCTTCCTGTGGCTTCTCTCTTCCTGAGGATCCCAAAAACATTTTGCAAACTGTTTGTAACTCCTTGTTCGGCGGCAGAGCAGGGTGGGAACAGAAATGCGGGGGGGATGCAGCGTCCGGAGGGGCAGGAGGTGCTCTGGCCAGACACAGCACCATGAACCCTGTCAGCTCGATGGCTTTGAAATCATCGAGAGATGCTCCTCCGACGTGAAGCAGATGAGGAGCAGATGCTCCTCCTGCGACAGGCAGCAGGCTGGGCTCTGACATCCCATCTAACAGGTTTTCAGCTTGAGAATTTGCTTTTCCTGATACTGCCTCTCCCCATCAAGTGCAGGGTGCTCTCAATTGGCTTAAGGCAATCTGGACAGCTTAAATCCCTGGACCCCCAGCCATGTCAGCTGCTCCTGGGAGTTCCTAACAGGCTCTCTTTTGTTACTGGCAGTAAAGAGATACAGGCAGCCTTGCACTGTGTGGTGCTGTGCAGAGCAGCACCCAGGGGCTCTGAACTTGACCAAACCACGTTTAAAACAAAAACAAAACAAAAAAGCAAGCAAGCAAGAAAAGCGCCAAGATGTTCCTGGCCACATTAAGCATGCCTCTCAACTCGATATCCTCTGATGGCCACCGACTGCCTGTCACATGTAGCTCTCCCACCTAATATTATTCAGGCAAATAACCTCAGCACCATTTGGAAGAAATGCTGAGCTTCGAGCCCCTCCACAGCTCCAGTCGGTGCCATCAGATGCCTGTGAGCCGAGCTGTAACTGGGGCTCAGTCCCAGCTCAGGATGTTCCCCTCGGCACCGGTTCTGCTCTCGCCCCTGAGCATGTCATGCCAACCATGAACACTGCCTGCTCCCAAAAACAGCCCTGGGAGGGGTGGCATGGCACTGGTTTAGGCTCCACCATCACGTACAGCATTGGGAGTTTCTCTAGGTCTTTCTGCAAACCCGGTGCTGTGAAACCCCTAGAGTTCCCCTTGTCCACGCCCGGGTGAAGCATGGTCCGGCCGTGCCTTTCCGACCCGATGTGTGCCCAAATGCCATGCCCGTGATGACATCTCCAGCCCCTTCTCCCGGATCAGCCCTGGGGGAAGGCAGTGCTGCCCCGCAGCTGCCGGAGCCCCGGTCCCCGTCTCCTCGGGCGGGAGATGCTCAGCCTCTTGTGCAAGCTGTCCCACAGGCTGGGGCCGTGAGCTCGTTTTGCATAGAGCCTCGTCAGTGCTGACTTCTGCTCCAAGAGTCTGCTGCTGAGGTTGAGATGAGAGCATGGTCTGGCTTCTTGGTGGTATCAGAGGCTGTTGGAGTCCTTCCCCTGGGAAAACTGATTCACCTCCCCATTGCTCTTGTAACCACTTTGATAGTCCTGAAAGATCAACTTGGGAGCCAAACTATCTTGGCTTCTGTTCTCTTCCCATCCCATTGAATCGACATGAAATCTGTATTTTGGTGGGAGGCTGGAAAGCCCTAGGCAGCTGGAGACACCTTGTTCAGATAGGATCAAATCCAACATCGCTGCCTCTTTGCCTGATAAAGAGTAAATTCCAAGGCGCCTGGCAGCATTTCACCTCCTCAAGTTCTTTGCATACTTCCCAAGGATGCTGCACTTTTCCTTCCTCTGCTCTCCCTGGCTGTGGGCAGACAATTTATAGCCAACTGCAAAGCACTTCGGGTTGCAAGGTGCTATAGACATTTGAGATATTATTTTATTATTATAAACCCTGAGTATTTCATTAAGCCCCACTGGGAACGGGGCCACCCTGGACTGCTGGAATTGTTAACACCTTGGAATGATTAATAGTCCTAATTTCCTCACTTAGAGCCACTACTCTGTATGTTGAGAGTGTTAGTCTCACTTGAATAATTTTTAATATCATAATGCTGAGCCACTACCAGTGCCATTCAAGGTACATACTTTTCATTTTCAGCACTATGATCTTTTTTTTTTTTGGTGTGTGTCACCCTTTCTCCAGCTGTGTGCCTTTAGTTCCTTGTCGGCGTCCCTTCTCTGTGGTTTCCCTGCACCCATGTGCAGTCGGTGGGATGCGGTTTCTGTGAGAAGGACTGAAATGTCTGGGAAATGCTGCAGTCCCGGGGAGCTGGACCCAAACGAGCGTCCTGCCCTGCGCAGGTCAGTGCTGCCCTGCCATCCCCTCGGCTGATGTGGGAGGGTTTGCTGTTGGCATCTTGTATCGAGTGTCACCTGGAAATCGAGGTCTGTTCTGCTTGCTGTGGTATAAAGGCGAGATAATGGTGTGCGCAGAACATATATCGGGTGAGCAGCAAAGCCCCTGAGTGCTCGGGCTGCTGCAGAGCCAGAGGAGGGGTGAAGGTGGGAGGTTATAAAAGCACAGGGAGAAAAGGACTCCGGTGTCTTCTGCAGTAGTGGACAAAAATCTCGCTCAGCGCTGGGTGAAAGCTATTCCTCGGAGGTGTTGCTGGCGATGTATGAATATAATACAAATTGCTCACCAAAAATACGCTTTAAGTATCAATTTTTTTCCTCCCAAAATCTCAAAGCACTTTGCTAAGGGGTCTAAGTAAGACAGTGTCTGGGCATAAAGTAGGACAGATGATTCTTCTCTTGTCCGTAGCATATCTTGTGTGTTAGGTGCGAGCTGCTCAGAGCAGAGGCTGCGTGTTTCTACAGGACCTAGCTCAGCACAGATCTCCTCACAGCGGGCTGCAGGCACTGTTGAAATTGGTATTAGTAATAGCAAAAGCTATTGAGTTTTGAAGAGGATTTTTTTCTTCTGCATTTCTTTGTAAGAAAGATTTCCTATAGGTGAAAGTGACCCTAATGAAAAATGAACTAAGAAACACAATTAGGATTATTATAACGGCGCAGAGCGACTGAGAGAACCCATCTGTTCAATACACCCCAACCAAGAACACCAGGGCTGCTGCAAAGGCCACAGGGTTCATTCTCCATCAGTCTGACGTTACTTTAAAACTTATTTTTCAAAGCGCGGCTGCCTGGACAGCCGGAGCTGTGGAGCGCCTCAGGATAAAGACTTCCTGGTCGCTGACCTCCTGCTTTTATTGCTGTGCAAAGCGCTCTGCAACAACAAATGTACAGGCAGTGCGAACCCCCCGCAGATCCCCCGTGCCCCGAGCGCTGCCGCGCTGCACGTCGTCTCCCCTTTGAGAAGGCGAGTCCCCCTGGTACCTCGCCCGCGACAGCCCTGGGGCCGAGACCGGGTGGATGAGGAGCTGCTCTTCAGCGGGGGCACGTGCGGAGGAGGGAAACACTTTGTCTGCGGCGCAGGATGGCATCGGGAGCTACAGACACGCAGTCCTCGGAGCCGCCTCGTAAGCTGCTAGACCCTCTGCTAGCGAAGCCCTCCTGGGGCTGCTGCGGGTCTGCCCTTCTGCGACTGGCACAGAGGGGAGGCAGTGCCACCCCCGCGCACCCCAAAGGGTTACACTGACTGGCTGTGGAGTTCCTCCATGCAGCTGTCTTTCCCTTGGCTTAATTTCAAACATTCCTATTGATGCTATTTCCCCTCCCACACACCTCAGTGTGATGCCTGTTTAAATGAGCCCCTCTCTCCTATATCCACGCATACGTATGGCTCAATTTTTCCATCACTCTTTGTGCCCATCCACATGCGTCTGCTGACCAGGACCCAGCACTGGTGTCACGACGGAAACACACGGCAAACCCGGAGAGGCATGGCTGCAGGAGCACTGCTCCTTCCTACTCGTCGTGGTGGGAACATCCCCTTCTCCACCTGCAGTGGGGGTGTCCTTGCAAAGCCCTCGGGAAGGGCTTGACACCAGCTCCTGGGGTCGCTCTAGCATGGAGGGCGCGATGGGCACTCTTGCTTCACGATCTGCCCTTGGTGCATTTTTCCTGCCCATGAACACGGACCTCCTTCCCTGGCCAAGGAAGGGAGCTGGAGCACGGCAGCTAGAGCATCCCTAAGAGTGCCTGTCCGGGCATCGTGCCCCGGGGTGTGGTGGCTCCCCCAGGAGCCCCCGTAACCTGCCGATGCCTTGAGGAGCCCCTCGTGGCTGCCAGACTCCTGCATGCTCCCCGACCCGCGCCCAAGCTTGCCTTAGTCTTCCTTCCACAGATTTGTTTTATCTCTTTGGGAGCCTGATGCCTCCCATCTGTTCCAATGCCAGATGAAATTAAATATTTGTAGTTTCCAAGGGCTGTGGTTAGCAATAAACAAGTTAGCTAACGAGGATTTGGTGTGCCTGGGGGCTGGAGGGGTTCATGTGGGCTTGCAGGCAAGCGGGTATGTGTGAGGGTGGGGTGCAGGGGTGTGTGTGCATACAGCTTTGTGTACATTTTTCTTTAACCAAACCTTCAATTTAAAATGGCTTTCCACACCAGAGCAGCTAGCGGGGCTCTCAATAGCAAGTAAACTCTACTTAGTTATTTACACCAAGTTTGTTTATTGCACAGTTTATGTTTATAAGCAACATTTGTCTAATCTTCCAAATCTTTCGGAAGGAATTTCAGAGGCCGCTTTTGGGGCCCGATATCCTCTCGCAGCGCGTGCGGGGCACAGCCCTGCCAGGCGGGCGCCCGCCTGGGGAGAGCCGCCGTACCCCGGACGATGCTGTTCTCCCTACCAGAGTGCACTCAAGTGTAAACGGGATTTAGGAATTTTCCCGTTGCATTCTTTCCTAATTTCCGTCTGTGTTTCAGCTGGTATTTTGTTGCTAAGTAACACTTTACAGTTTGGGAGCATTCTGCATGGATGCTGCTCCCCACAGCCACGGCCATCCTGCTGCTGCTGTTAGTCACGGCGGCCTTGGAGCCCAGGCAGCGCCACTGGCCGCAACCGCACCAGCCTGAGCCCGTCCTCTCTGCCCGCGCAAACACTGTTCTCGCCGCTACGTGCTGCGAGCACATGCACACACACACGCGCCCACAGACACTTTTTCAAGCGCCAAAGTTCACCAATTCCTGGCGTTTTTGTGAGGCGGCGCGGGCCGTGCCTGACGTCACTGAAAATTAATAATTTGCAGTTGTTTAGAAGAAACATTTGGTTGATATTTCCTTTCCATGTACTGTGATCAGAACGGACCCATTTTTTTTCTATTAATCTACTTTAAAAGTCAACTCTGAAAATGAGAAGCATTTCCTCTATTTCCACAAGTTTATTGTGTGTGAATCCCTAGAAGAATTTGGCAATAATAATAAAAATAAGGAACGATGATGCACCACCAAATCTATTTGCTGTAATATCAGTAGTGCTAAAGATATGCTTGGAAACCTATGTAAATCACTGAATAACTTTTTCCCAAACTACAGCTGGTTGAAACCATTTTTAGTAAAACACAATTTCATCTAAACATGCTATTTTATCAGAACTGACACGTGCAGCAGAACAATGCTCACTTCAATGAAGGCTTTTCTTAGGAATGTTCTGGTCTACAGAAGAGAAAGTACGATTGAAAATGTGAACTTTAGAGTTTAAAAAAAAAATTAGAAACCAAACACGTTAAAGTCACATACTTAAGGTCCCCGAGACCAATTCTGCTTGCCGAAAACATTTAAAGGAATCGTGCCTGGCTGCACCACGGCTGAGGAGCCAGCCAGTTGTGCGGGGGAGCTGCCTGGCCCCGGCCGCCCCAAGCTGGGCTCCTGCCCCAGCCACCCTGGGGGCTGCCCCCGCTCTCCTTTCTCCCTCGAACGAGAAGCTTCCAGCCGGGGAGTCGATCTGCAAGCTGAGAACACGAACTGCGGCAGGAGCTAAATCTGGCTTCCTCCAAATAAGCCACAGCTACTGAGGCTTAAAGCGTGGCTGGTTTTCCTCCCACTTTTGGGGAAGAGACGTGCGCTTGGAATTAGGGCAGACACCACGGTGGAGTCATTGTGGGGAGAAGTGGGGTACAACAGCAAGGAAAATAGGTGTTTTTCACGCTCCTCCTAAAGAAAGAATTTTCACCCTTCAGCCAGCATCCAAGTGTGTTACCAGAACTGCCCAGCACTGGGCAGATGATGCTGCGACTACTCCATACCTCGTCTTTTTCCAGCTACTGTAAAGCACCCACTCCTCAGCTCTAACGAGCCTCCCCTTCTCTTGCCTCCTTGATAATCAAGTGAAATAATCCAACTTCGCCGCCGCCCTAAGACTATTCCTTCCTTCCTTGGCTTTTAGCATATCAGCAACATCACCTTCCACACAGATGCCGTCCTGTCTTCACCTGCCCTGATGGGTGGGGGGCAGATCTGGCGGCTGGAAGCCAGGCCAGCGCTTGTATCAACCTGATACTCGCCGATGGTGACTCATTTTCTCGCCCAGTGATTTCAGTTCCCCGTGGGCTGATCAGGCTGCAGGAGATCACCTCTGGGGATGGCCAGGAATGGCACTGGTCTTGCTAGTTTGCATTATATGTGCCCCCTGAAGCCTGTGCTGCCCTCTGGAAGAAGTTGCTCCTCATGCGACCCACCTTTTGTGCCTGGCTGCAACCTGCTGCCCGAGCAGCACGTCCCCTGGGCTCCCCACTCCCTCCCAGCCCGGCAGCTTTCCCGTTCGCCTTCCTCGCCCTGGAATCGCTCTCCCAGGGATGCCAGCGTGGCCACGACTGCCACACACCCAGACGTGCTCTCAAACTTGTGTTATCGGCGTGACTATTAAGTGCTCCCGGGCCCTCGCAATGTGCTCCACGGTAGTTGAGGAATTCCAGAAACCATCCTTCTCTTTCGGTGGCAGATGGGTTGAATTTGATTAAGTTCTCCTTCATCCACTGCAATGTGCTAATGATGATGAGATTGGCGTGGAAAAACAGTGTTTTCCACAAGATTAGAGAGGACTTTCATAGGGTGGGGGACACTGAGAACTTTTCTGCAGCAAACTATTTTCTCCAGTGTTACTGAGCTACTGAAGCAGCACAGGGTCGCTTGGAAAACTTCACAGTCCTTGTTTTAATAGTTACTCTCATTCTGCATATGTGAATTTTCATTGTTACAGGAATCGGGACAGGAGGAGATTAATTTCTAGAAGACTGGTATTTTCTGTGTCATCATTTCTATCTGTTACAGAGCCTCATCTTACCCAAATGAGGGAGAACAGCAACTTCTTAGCTTATGAGAAGCTGTAATACAAGCGCGCCGGGCAATACCGCAGCCCGTGGGGATCTGTGAGCTCCAGCGTGATCTCCGGACTGCAGAGGGTGGATCAGGGGAGCTGCTCGCTGCTGCCGCTTCCCAGCTCTAAACCGTACCGAGGGGCGCATCCTGCTCCCTGCCGCTGCCCGGGGAGGGATGGCTTTCGGGGGGTCACGGCGTGTGGGGCTCGGCTCCCCAGCAGATGCGGCCGGAGCCGGGGCGTCCCCGCGGCAAGTCGCGGCCCCAGGGGCAAACGAGCGGCGACGGCGCTTTCGGGGCGCGGGGTGCCCGGGGAGCACTGCGGTGGCTGCGCCCCGGGGAAAGCCCCGGCCCCGCGGCAGGTTGGGGGCGCGGGCGGTTCTCCCTCCGGCGCTCCGGCCGCCGCCCGCCGCGCTTCCCCGGGAGCCGGGGCCGCCGCCGCCGCAGGAGCCGCGCAGGTGGAGCCGGGGGGAGCCCCGAGCCCGTTCTGCCGCGGGGCTCCCAGCCCGGACCGGGACCCGCGATGCGCCCGGCGGCGCGAGGAGAGCCGGGGAGCCCGCGCAGCCCCGGCCGGTCCCCGCCGGCTCCCGCTGCCCCGCGCGGGGCTCCCACGGCCGCACGTCGGGCGCTGGGCTCCGGCTCCGGCACGGCGGGGCTCGCTGCGCTACCGCCGGCGCTGCCCCGGCCCCCGGCCGGGCTTCCCCATCCCCATCCCGCGGCCGCGGCCGAGCCCCGGCGCAGCTCCCGCCGGCGGCGGCCCGGGGACCGTCGGGGCGGCGGACCCGTCGCGGGGACTCACCACCACGAGGAGTCGGCGCGGGGCGTCAGGGCGAGCAGGAGGAGGACGAGGGGCAGGCAAAGCCGCGGGGCCGCGCCCGCCGTCCGAGGGAAGGCTCCGCACTCCGCACGCCCGGGGGCCAAGGCAATCCCAGGAGACGCTTCCAGGCGGTTTGGGCTGAGCATATCTCTCCGGGGCGGGGTCCAGACGGAGAAATGACCGGGGAGGGGGGTCCTGCCCGCGCTCCCCTCGAGGGCACTGCCCCTCACGGCCCCGCGCCGCGGCTGCCGGCTCCGCGCTGCTGAGCGAGCCCCGGCTGGGCCCCCGCTCCCAGGCGCATGCTGCTGCGCGGGGGGCGGCAGGGCAGGGCCGGGCAGGGCCGGGCCGGGCCGGGCCGGGCGGCGGGGCTCCCCGAGGGGTCCCGGGCCGGCGCGGTCAGCGGGGCCGGCGCCCCCCGAGCGGCGCGGGGCGGGCGGCGGGGCCGGGCCGGGCCATAGAGGTCCTTGCGCGGAGGGCGAGGACGCACTGGGGATGGGAGCGCGGGGGCCGTGGCCAAATATTGACAGCGCCCGCCGTGCTCCGGGCTCTCATTGGGCAGAGTCAGAGGCGCGGAGCCGCCGCTCCGGCCGGACCGACCCCCACCTCCCCAAGGGCACGTCGGACAGCCCCCTCCGGGCTCCTGCCCACCGCCGGCGGGGCTGCCCCTGCCGCCGCCCCGCCGCCGCGCACCGCGGCCGCTCCCACCGCCGCGCCCGCACCCGCGGGGACGCGGCGCGGAGCCGCCGGCCGCGGCCGCCCCGTCGGGCTCCGCCCGGGGAAGGGGCGCAGCGGCGCGGCGGGATGCTCGGGGCCGCGGCCGCCGCCGGCTCCTCCCGCGCTCGCCCCCGCCAGGTGTCACTGCAGGGTGGGAAACCGCCGGCCGCGCTCCGCGGGGCTGCGCGGGGCTCCGCGCCCCTCTTGGGGGGCCGCCGGCCGCGCTGTGCCCACTCGCCTCCGCGGCTCTCCGCGGATCCTCCGCCGCCGCCCCTCGCAGCGCCCGCGGGCTGCGTCGGCGCCGGTGCGGGCAGGCGCAGGCAGCGCTGGCAGCGCTCCCGCGGGCCGGCTTGCGGGGAGCTGGCGCCTCCGGTGCTGGTCGGGAGGGTCTCAGCGCGGGTGTCGGGGGCGGTGCAGGCCCGCAACTGCACGGGGACCCGCAGGCAGGGGCCTGGGGGACGGGCGGCAGCTGCTGTTCTTAGGACACGCGCTCCCTGGGGTGGTGATGTCCCCAGTGAGGGCCACCGCCTTCCTCCCCGGGAACAGCCGGTGTCTGAGCACCCGCCACCCCCTTCGTGCCAGTGTGGTGTGGCTCTGTGGTCTCCCACCTCTGCTGTGCCTCTGCCGTCTGTGGCTGCGGGACAGGGAGAGCTGGCGGATGAGCTGCCCTTGGCTCTAAGCTCTCCTTCCTTCAGCACCCTAAAACTGTTGGCTGGTAGCTGGTGAAGACCAACCTTACCTGGGAGCTCCCTCTTCCCTGTGTGGTCCCTGGCTGGCTGGTTCTTCCACACCCTGGAGGTGAGCAGGCATTAGGCTGCAATGGGTAACCTCTCATTGCTGGCACTTCCCAATATGTCTAATTATTTACTGGGATTGCAAACCTCATTATCCACCAAAGTCCTTTTCGCATTGCCGGAGCCCTCAGCCTCCCCCTCCCCTCCGCCCAGCTCAGCTCATTCTGCTCTTTCCTTCCCATTCCTGTTGTTGCGGATCAGGGAGTGACTTCCCTGGCCTGAGAGAAACTGGGACTAGAAACTCGCAGTTGGTTATAATCCAATTATACCTCTGAAAACTGTAGTGACAGAAAGCTGGTGCTGGTAGGGTGCTGTCCTTTTGTCTGAGAGCCCAGATGGAATATTGCATTACAGCTTATTCATAAAGCGATTGCACTGAAAAGGCCGATATTTATAGACTCGTGTGGAAGGCTGTGCATTTGTTTAGAAGACCCATCATAGTGGATAGCGTGCTGGGGTCTCTGCTGTTGCCATTTCATGGGCTTTTCTCTGTTACTGGATTGTTTTCATTCAAAGAGAGGAGGCCAAGTTTTCTGTAACCTGCTCTTATGGGAAACGGAGGGGAGAAGGTGACAAGTGCCACGTTCCCGGGTGTTCATCTGGGTGTGCAGGTCTCGGCTGTGACGTGGTGCTGGGCAGGTGACCTCTGGGTCGGGCTGTAACTGGCTCCAGGATGAGGGCAAGAGGCAGTCGGTGCAGGCAGAGGTGCCAGCCCTGGGAGGGGAGGGTGGTGGGTGTCTGCAGGGAGGGGGGGGTCGCGCTTGGGCTGAGTTTCACACAGTGTGCTGAATTTCTCTGTCAACCTGGTTGCTTATTTTGATGCTCTCCTCCACAAGACCTGGCTGGCAGCCCACGGTCTGTCCCCTGGACTTTCCTGGGTTTGTGTCAGGCTCTCCCTTGTCTGCCTGCATTCAGCAGTGACTCGCAGCGGAGCGTGGGGAGGCCGGGGCAGCCCTCGCTCCTCCAACTACGGCTCAGCCGGGCAGAGACTCGCGTTTGATCTTTCATTCAAATTAGCAGTGCGCTCAGGATGTCTGGGTGCTTCGTCCACATGAGCTGCAGTGAGTAAATAAACAAGGCTCTGCTTTCAAAGGCTTTCATGATTCATTAACTTCAAAGGAACGAGCTCTCTATTTTCTTAGCAGGTCAATCACTCTGGAGACTCACTCGGGGTGCTGAAGGTGACGGCTGCTCATGCCAGGCAGCCAAGGCAGCCACTACAGAGCCCGGTGTCATGCCTTGCGCAGCACAGAGCTGCGGCGAGGGGCTGAGGGACAGTCCACAGTTCCTGTTACCCCGGGAGGAACGCAGGGTAAGGAAATGTGCAGACGAGGACGGCCTGTGGCATTCCCTGCCCCAAAGAACTGCCCCGTAGGTGGCATCCAGCCTGCAGTGTTCTCAGGGCACGGTTGGGCAGGGTTAGCAAGCCAGGGACATGTACCAGATCCGCGCCTGCTCTGCAGAAGTCTCCCCATCTTTTCACAGAGGCAAAGGCAGCGTGGTCTTGCCTGCCCATGCTGCCTTCCCCTGGGTGAGGGTGGTCTGCCCCGTGAGCAGGGCTTGCTCTGGCGGCGTGAGCGGGGAGCTGCCTCCCCCGCCGCAGCGCTGGATTCCTGCTTTGATTGTGCGGGCACAGGTGCTGGGGCTGCGCCAGGAGCACGCAGAGCTAGCAGAGATTGCAGAGGGATTGCTGCACCTCCAAATGTCTGTGCTGGGCACAGCTAGGAAGCTAACCTTTCATGTGGCAGCCCCAGGAATAACTCGGAGCCTTGCATAATCGCAGCCGCCTGGAACCCCAAGGGGAAAAATCACTGTCCCAGGATAACCCTCAGTGCCAGGCCTGCTGACCTCATGGGAAACCTATTTTCTGAGGCAACAAAGCCCCATTATAAACGTATTTATTGGGAACTTATTTTGGGATGGACACTGTGGCCCAACCAAGCTCCTGAACTTGTGCAAAAGGGACCACAAAGGGGCCACATGCTGGCAGGGGCAGCGCGCTGGGCACAGCCTCCGCCATGCTTGTCTCCTCTCCGGCCACAGCACAGCAGGGCCTGGGCACCGTGGGGACACGGTGCTGGACATTGTCACTGCCCAGCACAGTGGCACCAGCAGAGCCCCAGGCGAGGGGTGTGCTCGCGGCAGCATGTCCTGCTCCATGCTGGGGGCTCCGCTGCCGGCAGAGCTGGCCTGGGGCCCCTGTGTCCCCTGGCTTGCACCAAGGAGGACACTTGGGGAGAAGCAGTTCCAGGCTGGCTGGAGGCAGGTAAGGGGTTCGTTGCTGGGGGGCAGCACTGGGACACAACGGCCACAAGAGCCAAGTGCTCTCTGCAAGCCGCATCTGTCTGGTTCGGTAAAGGAGACCGTGTGGTTAGTGCTGAGCCGCAGCCTCGGGTGCACCGTGCCCTGATGACTTCAGTACTTGTTTACGAAAGCAAGGTCTTTTATCCCCTAAAAGAACGACAACTCCCAATGGCCAAGCAGTCCCCGGTTAGCCCCCGGCTATCTCGCTGAGGTCTGAGAGGCTAAGAATACATTTTGGATAGCTACAAATAACCAGAACGATGAATTGACCCTTCATAACGGCTTCCACCACCATAGAAACAGGAGCCAAACAAACAGGCACAAGCCAGCCCTTTTAGGAGAGCGATGGCATATGCTTTGTTAGTCTATCCCCTGGTTCCCCTGTTAATTGCTTTGTTCCTTCTCAGATTAATTGATGAATTGCTGTGTGGACATGCAGCGCCTGGCTTTGCAGCCACATGGTGTTGGTAACCCTTTGCCATCCATTGATATCTGGGCACACACAACATGGGGACAGTCTCCCCTCCCGTGTGTGCCCACCGGTGCCCAGCCGGAGGTGGGCAACTCCTGCCTGGTAAATGTGGGAAGGCGTTTGTGCAGCGGGTCCAACTGCAAGCACGGGTAAAGGTTGAATAGTGAAATGAAAACCCTGCCTGATGTCAGACCTGGGTTTCCATCCAGGAGGTTTTGTGCCTTCCTGGAGGCCTTTGCCAGGTGCAGTGCCCTGGGAAGAGCTCATTTCCCATTGCGGGACCCATCCTGCACCATGGCATCAGCTTGGACCTGGCTCCATCCCTCCCTTCCCGGTCTGCCAGCCTGACGGGCTCCTCTCGGCTGGCGAAAGGCAGCTTGGTGTGCACGAACAACCAGGTTCAGATTGATTGCCGCAAATCCAGCTGTGTTAGTCATAAAAGTCACTGAAGGCCAGAAATGGTGCAATAACACCTAAAAATACCCGCCCTGCACCAAGCAGCCCCAGTTTCCGTCATCCTCCAGAGGCATCTGTGTATTGTGTGTGCAGTGGGGAGCACGGGAGAGCATGCCAGGGAGAAACTGGCCATAAATCCTGCCGGCCTCCGCTCTCGGCTTCTCCCTCCCACCGACCGCAGCCGTCCCGGTGCTGTCTGGCAGGCGCAAGCCCTGGCTGTCATCGGCAGATCAGACAGGGCTGAAATTTGACAGGCCTGTGGAAAAACACGGGGTGACATCATGCAGAGACACCAGCCCACTGATTAATCTCCGAGGTCAGTGGCTGCTTTATTTATAACCAGACAAGGGTTTGAGGTGGGTTTTTACGGGAGCGGAGCGGCGTGGGGTGTCTGTCCCATGCCTCCGGAGCAGCTGCCATCCCACGCTGGCGGGGACACCTCCACCTCTGTCAGACACTGCTGGAGAGGCTGAAATGGGGCTCGGGAGCGCCAAAGCCAAGCCTAAACCAGCGTGGGAGCACCAGAGCCTGGCTGGAGAGACCGATACCACTGCGGCACTGGTGCGCCATGTCTGGGTTTCCAGCTGTTTTCTTTGCTCCTGGAGTTTTTCCTCGCCCTCCCCAGCAGGGACAGCTCGGCTCCCCCCAAAACACAGCACATCAAACTTGAAATGTTTTGTGAAACTCTGTCAAGCTTTGGGGGAAAGGGAAGGTGGTCCCAAGGGCACAAAAATGTTCCGTTTCTTCATTTTCAAAACAACCTTTTCCATTTCTAATGACTTTTTGTTCTGTGGTTGTTAACATTTTCATTCTACTTTATAATGCAAAACAAAATTACAGTTAAAATAATATATTTAGAGTTTATCAGTGGAGGCATTTCAAGCCATCCATTTCTCTAGGTTTTCTTTTACAGATAACCTGGAAAGCTTTGGAGTGGGTGATTCTGAATTGGAACAGAAACAGGTTTTAAAATGTTTTGCAAAGGCAGAACTTCATCTCTGTTGCCAAGTGGTAAGTGGCCAAGGGCAAAAAAAACCTATCAGGTATATCTCTAGCATTGTTTCTAAATGGAGAATTTTTCCTGTGATTAATAAAAATGGGGAAATAGGGCCAAATCCTGCACATACTTTGACCGCAAAGCTTGTACAAACACGCTGGTTGGGCTTTGGCTGGAAAGACCAGGCTTAATTAGTTCCCTCATATCTAGGGACGTGGGTTGTCGCTGTCAGTGCAAGAAAGGATTTATATTTCCTTTTCCTTGGGAATATGATCGGTGTCTAAGTGTTAAGAATAATCATTTCACTAATGTAAGGCAAATTTCTTATCCTACACAGCTGATAGCGAGGGGGATGCTGCCGAGCCGCTGATGCAGTTGGGAAGAGTGCCCGACAGTGATGACAATTTACTGCTGTTGTCAGGAACCCGCACTCGGCGCTCGCCTGCTCCTGGGGCTCTCAGACAGGGAGTTCATGTTCGCCTGGGTGGAGGTGAGAAACCCCCCGGCTCTGCTGACCCAGAGCTGCGCACCACTCACACAGCAAGCCTGGCTCACCGTGTGGGACCAGATCCCTGATTGCACTGCAGCTGGTTCACTCGGCGCGGCCAGTGCTGGCTCGGCAGCTGAGTTGCCTTTTCTTTCACGTAGCGAGCCCATTCTGCTGCCAGCGCGGTGCGCGGCTCTGTGGGATCGAGCCACCCCGGAGCCTTCTGCCAGGTCCCGGGGTGAGTGGAGGAGCTGCTCGTGGGCTGGCGGCAGCATCGCAGCAGCTTCTGTGGTCAAAGTTCCCATGTTTTTTGTTCTGCCCTTCGAAGCAGGTAACGCCGTGCCTCCCCAGGCCTGCTGTGAACAGCACAGACCTGATCTTTCCTGGCTGCATGCTCCCTGTTGCAGCCCCGGTGTAGTCACTGAGTCTGGATGAATTTCTGCTGAACTGCTCGCAGTTTTGCAGCTCAGTGTGGCAGGGAGTTTGGAAGGAGAAAGAGAAGGTGGAATAAGTGAGGAAGTGCGGAGAGCCCAAGCATAACTCCAAACTAGGGCAGGAAATGCACCGCATATAGCTCTAACCTTATCATCGAGGATGGATTTTAAGTGCTTCTTCAGTGACTCATAGTCCCTGAATGGGCTTGAAGGACTGTCCGCCTGAGACGAAAGGCCAGAGAAGTCCAGATCAGATAACAGGTTATTACAAAGCCTGCACGCTGCCTTGCGTGAGGCATCTGCCAGGACAGCGGCTGGGGCTGCTCAGCCCCGTGGGGAGGGGAGGGACGAAATACAGTTTCTCAAGTGTGGTTCTGGATGGGCAGGGGGTGGCGGAGCCTCAGCTGGAGGGGGACAGGCAGCATCCCTGCCTGCTTCCAGCAGCCCATGCCGGGAGGTGCCAGGCCCTCCTGGGAGCTGTATGTGGGCGGGGGACGGGATGGGGCAGAGCCCCGCTGGGCAGAGCTGCCGTGCGTGCCTGCACCTGCAGCAGATTGGGGCTTTCTGTGCCTGAGCCCCGGAGGGCTCAGCAGGACACGGGCTGGGCTCAGCCCCACTGCGCTGATGGTGAGGAGCAGTTGCAAGCTTTGTCCACTCTGGACCGGGTGTTAGGCAGAGCTAGAGGCAGTGCCAGTGAGGCCATGGCTATTAATAACTCCTCTCCCGGAGCCTGCTGCAGACCGTGCATGGGCTCTCTGCAGCATGAGGTGCATGTGTGGGAGCCGACGGGCAGGGCTGCAGTCAAACAAAGGGCTGGGAGACTCAGCTTTGCCTTTCAGATCGATCAGCAGCAGCTTTCCAGATTCATGTGTGTGGAGGGGAGGCTGGGAGCATCCCCCGACCCGCTGGAGGAGGGAGGGAGGCAGCAGGAGGTGGCAGCGGCAGCTCTGCATGCCTTGGCGGGGCAGGGACAGGAGCTGTGCTCAGCACCCTGTGTGTGGGCAGGCTGCTCTGCGGAGGGGACTCCAGCTCCCGTGCTGCCTCACCACGCCATGCTGCGCAGCCCCTTGCACCCGCGCGCTGCTCTCAGGAGGGATCTGGTTGCTGGTGTCCTGGCACGGCGTGGTCCCCTGCGCAGAGTCCCCCTTTAGTCTTGGCACAGCTGACCCTCCGCAGAGCCGTGCTGGTAGGTCTGGCACACCCCACTGCAGGGCCAGGTGATGCTTTCTTGAGCCTCCTCCTTTTCCAAGCGTCCAGTGTGGCTGTTCCAGGCTGTCTCCTGTCCGAGACCCATCTGGAGTGGACACAACCTACCCAGAGAGCTGCTCCACAAAGGCAGGCAGTGAGCAAGAGAGCAGCCTGCGTCAGGGCTGCTCTGAGCTGCGAAACCACAGCTCCCTGCAGGGCCTGGGACGGGACCTCTGGAGCCCTGACTACTTTCCAGCTGGGGTCTGCACCCTCCCTCCCCGAAATCCCCATGGGAGACAGCATTGCCCTTTATTCCCCTTCTGAACTGTTGAGGTCCCCTTTCCATGGACAGTGGAAATGGCTGCTAGGTGTAATGAGAACTGCAAACAATCATTCGGGTGCTGAGAGCTGGTGTGCATGTGTGCATAGGTGTGCATACACATGCATATATTTTTTAAAAAATACGTATGTGCTAAAACCTCTCCAGCATGGGAGTTGTGAGTCTTAATTAATGAATTTCTCTTTGTTGCTACAAGAGCAACATTCTTGGGGGTAGGGGGAACAGGGGCCTCTTTCTCCTCTTGTTTATACCCAGTCCTGGCCAGTCTTGTTCCACGGGTTTCACTGGGGACCACTCTGGTTGGCGTGGTGTGACTGCCTTCACCCCTGGTGACGTGGGCTGGCCTCGAGCTCAAAGGGGCAGAGCTGGCATTCGTGGTTCTCGCCACCATCTGAAGCGTGTTGTGAAGTTCGGTGGTTCCCTTGTACTCTGGCTCCCGGAGTTAGCTGAGGATGGGGACAAATAGAGACAAGCTGAAATACATGTTACTGATCTAAACTTGTTGTAAAAAGCCCTTTTTGTATTGTGCCTTACATGAAAGATGCTGGTATGGTTCAGAGGTTAACTTTTATCTTAAGCTCAGCTAGAAGCTGAAGAGTTTTAGCATTTTTTAAAATATCAGAAAAGTATAAAGACAAATTCTGATCTCTCTTACATTGGTATTAATGGAGAAAAATTTAATGGAAGTCTGTAGAAGCTTCTGATTTACTCTTGTGTGAGATTGGATAGAAATAGCCCAAAGAATCTCATTGCTGCTGCCCGGATTCATCTGCACAGCAGAGAGCTATTAATGCTCTGTTTTCTTGCCTTTGGTCAATACATCTCGCAAGGCAGGAGGAAGCTGGATTATGTCTGCAAGTGTCCCAGTGTCATGCTATGTCAGATAATGAACTGTGGCTAAATTGGATCAGCTTTTCAGTTGCCAGCCTCTCTGAAATCCAACAAGGAGTCAGGGCAGCAAGCTGTGCTTTCAGCCCCGGTGTGCCAAGAACAGAGCATTTGCTCTGATAACCTGTGTGCTGCTGTGTTGGGAACCAGTGTTAGGCAGCGAGAGCTATTGTGGAGATTGCAGGCTGGAGCAGGTGAAAATCATTGTTAACCTGGAAATTGAACAGCTCTGTTTTGCTTGGTGCTTCCCCATGCCTTAAAAATGTCTGGTCTGGCGCAAATCCGCTGTTCAAAGAAATAGAGATGTAATGAGAGCAGCATCTCACTGAGCTGCATTCGTGATTTGCTTTTGACCTGATTATTCAGTTAATCCTGGTGGGTGAGGAGTGTGGCTCGAGAAGCATCCAGGCTCTCTGGAGGAATGCGGAGAAGACCCTTATGTTGGACACCTGAAGGTTTGTGTTTCCATGGAAATTGAGGGTTTGATCCAGAGTTATTAGAGAATATTGAAAGACCCCCCCCCTTGATAGCAGGGGTATCAAACCTGTAAGTGGAGAATACTTGCCAGCTCCTCTCCTGCACGTCTGCTGTCTGGTTGTGGTATCTGGCAGGACAGGGCACCCACTTCCCTGCCCAGCGCCCTGCAGTGTGCATGCCCTGAGGAACGGCCCCTGTGCTCCCAGTGGGCTCCGACCCACTCCTGGTGATGCTGGGATGGGATCCCAGCTCCACTGCCGCGTGTTGTCCCTTCTGTAACCTGCGGGCTGTGGCTCACCAAGGTTTCAGCAAGAGTCTGGGTGCTGTGGCTAAGGTGATGGCAGCGTGTGCTGCTGGGGTGGCACAGGGTCGAGGATCAGCTCCAGACACCCTGACGGCCAGAGCACAGCAGCCTCCTGGTCCTGCCTGGTGAGATGCTCTTGGGGGTAGCTGGAAAGCCGGGGTCAGCACGGACCCTGGAGGAGCCTGAATCCTCTGTGGTTGGCGGAAAGCTGAGCCCGTTCCCCGTGCATGCATGAGGAGTTCAGCCCAACATTTTATTATGACATTTCAAACAAAACAGGAGCATATCTCACACCCCAGGGGACCCGCAGGGATGCTCTGTGAGCGGGGGGGCTGCAGGGGAGCGGAGGCAGCGCTGAGCTGCCCCAGCCGCACTGCAGGCAGGGCGTCTGTATTTTCATTGGCGTTCCCGAGAGCGTAATCCTGTTAAGGGCTGAGCGTCTGATTCAGCTGTCCTGCTATATGGCTAATCCTGCCAGCAGGAGCGTGCATTATCCCATTGCCAGGGGAGGTTCTCTGGCCCCTCCAGGCACTGGGGTCACTGTGGGTGTCTCCGGCCCCTTTACCCTCCCTGCGGGCAGCCCAGGAGCCCCCGCCGCTGGCCCTGCTCCCCTCCCTTTGGGAAGCGAGCCCCCGGAAAGCCTGGGAATTGTGTACTGGCCCGGGAACCGTGCAAGGCTGTGTGGGCTTCTTTGAATTTTCCTGAGCAGCTTATGTCCCCCGGGCGTTAAGGTGGGCACGCAGCCCGGCAGCCGGTGGGCGCTCCATTGAGGCTGGCCGGGGTGCAGGGAAATCCCAACTTTGATCCCATTGTCTGCTTTTGGGGCTGCACCATTCAATAGTGTCACAGCCAGGGAGTTAATTTTACATTTGCCAAGCTTTAAATGCTATTTTTGCTCACGTCCCCCCTTGACTTCTGTGATTTCCCCGTATCTCGGGGAGTTTCACCCTTCTGTCATTGCTGGCTTCTTACAGGCAGGACGCAGTCTGGTGGAGTTTATTTCACTGGTGGCTGCCTTGGTTTCTTGGAGGATTGTAAATGCTGTTTAAAAATATGATTTCTACAAAATAGGCAATTTTAGTTGCAAACCTCTTTGGACAAAATGTGGTTTTGCCCATCTCTCCCCTGAAAAAAGAAGAAGAAAGAACCCAGTGGTGATGAATAAGAAATATGTTGATAGAGCCAGTAATAAAATGTGCAAGTGCCTCTAGCAGCTGTGAAGTCCCACATCCGAGAGAAGGCAAGGAGATCCATGGGAAGCCCACGGTGCCAGGGGCACAGAAGATTTCAGTGCACAGCAGCCCTCATTTTGGGTTCATTTTGGCCATTTGATTATTTAAATTTTGGCTACAACCCAAAGATGGGTTGTCCCTGAGAAGATGCCAGTGTTCAGCCCCAGGAATACCCATTTAATCACTCTCTGCTATAACCTGAGACAGTGAATCTGGGGTTAAAAGCCTGAAGGAAAGCTGATAAATGTGTATAATATAAACTATTGAAGGGTAAAAAATTCTGAAAACACTGGAGAAAGTAAATACAATAAATTTGGGGCGACGTTTCTCTCCCCAGCTCAGGTTTTCCAGCAGCAGCTGCCCAGCCCTCTAGCAGCTCAGAACTTCATAGCACCTCCAAAATCTAATGAAGAGAGACTCTTGCGAAACATTTTTTTCTTGAACTAACCGAGCATGAGTAACCTTGGCTCTTTTTTCACCTGGGGTCTCCTGTAGGGCCTGGCAGTGCCGTTGATGAGGGACAGATGTGCTGAGCTCTGCGGGTTCCTCCCTGGGAGCTCCCGTTATCGCCCGCATCTGTCCCTCTGCCGTGGGCTGGGTGTGTGCCCCCCGGGACCCCTGCCTGCCAGCTCGCTGCTGAGTGTCTGTTTCTTCTTGTCTCTTCCAGTTTGGCTCTGCGGGAACCTCTCACTCCACATCCCCCGTGCCCTGGTCCCAGGTCCTTGGCCAGGCAGGTTGGGTTTCCATGTGGAGAGGTGGGAACGGCTCTGTCTCGGCTCCACCGGCTTCCCCGGCCAGGCTGGAGGCGGCTGCGCTGCTGCATGAGGGAGCTGCGAGTGCATGGTCATGGTCTGTTTGCTAACCTTGGTTTTTTGTTTTGCTCGAAGACAAGACATGAGGGCACCCACAGACTGCATACAGCTGGGCTTTAGCTTAAACTGGAAGAGTCAATGAAAAATGAGAGAGCAACATATGAGAGAAGGTGATAAAGCACATGTACAGTGTTACTAATATTGCTGCCCATCCTGAGCTGACGTCCTTGGGAAGTTGTTAGTGGGAGCGTGGTATCCTGAGACACCCATGCAAAACCCTTCCCAATTTTGGGGCACAACCCACAGCAGGGCAAAGCATTTTTGCTTTCATCTATTATTAATCCAGGACAAGATCCATTACTGGTTCAGAAAGTACATTAACAGTTTTGCTGGAAATCGCTTACATGGAGATCTTAATGCCGAGGTGGTGACATCTGGATTGGCTCTGCTGCACCAGGAGCCACTGTTCTTTCCTGAAGGTCTTGTGGTGGGTTGCGGCAGGAGGGACCCTTTCCCGTGCCAAGGAGTGAGTGTCCCCACACCTCAGGGGCAGGGCAGCTTTTAATAGGAACCAGAAGGGAGTGCTGGGGGGAGAAATGCAGACTTCAGGCCTGCCCTGGCTTTCTTCTGTCAAAACTTTTGCTCTTCATTACAAGCCCAGTGCTGTGAGGGCAGGCTGTGGGCTCTGCCAGCCGACGTCTTCTCAGTGTTCTGCCAAAATCTTGGTCTCTCTCTGCGTAATGAGGCAGTGCCCGCTGTGCTTCTGCAGGCTGGCAATGTGGGATGGGACTCCTGTCCCCGCGGGCTCTCCTCCTTTTCTGCTGGGGGCTCCCTACAGATGCCCCCGTCTGAGGATCGTGCTCCTGTCTCCCGCAGGTTCCCCAGGGCTGGCTCTGCGAGCCAGGCACCCCTTCCTGTTAAGCCCAGCTCCTCTGCTCCCTCCTCGCACTGCGGCTCTCTCCCTCTGGCCGATGAGGTTTCAGCTGTGTGGGGGTCGGGGCAGGCTGGGTGCTGCTCTGTGGGAAGAGGCTAATCAGTGCCATCGGGCGCTGCTTTGATCTATGGGCAGAGCAGGGGTACGCGAAGCTGCGGCTGTGCGAAACAGATGGTGGGGGCTTTCTGCGTTCCTGCCTGCCTTCTTTTTGATGTCTAATTCCCGCCTTGGCTGGCTGAATCCTGCCTGCCGGTGCCTGGCCATGCCGAGGGGTGGGCGGCAGGGCTGCGGGCAGGCGATGGGCTGGTGGTGGGCACTGGGCTCTGGGTCATCTCTGATGGCAAGGCCACTTGCAGAGCACAGGAGGGCTTGTGAAGATGCTGAGATGCCTAAAGGGCCTCTGCCAAGTCCTTGTATGTGTTCAGCATGGTCCTGTTTATCCAACAGTGCCAGGGCACTTAAGCCCTTTATGAGGGCAAGAGTTATGCCATGTTTGCTGGCTGGTGCATGACGCTGTCTGCCGGGGTGGCACCTGGCTGGGTGCCCGTTGCACCTGGGCTGAGCTCCCCAGGGCCATGGGGTGAGCATGCATCATCCGAGCGACTTGCGAGAGCGCGGCCCCCGTCGGGATCCAGCCCTTGGCTCCCCACCAACGTACCTCCTAATAATTTTGCCTAAATGCTTTGCAAATCAGCCAGCAACCAATTTATCCCTGAAGTATTTTGGAGATGTCACTCCGAGAATGTTAATGGCGCATGATTCACAGGGTCCTGCGTGCTGAAAAATGCGTGGCCATGCAGCGGGCTCATGCGGGAGGGCTGCTGGGACAGCATGCGGGGGGTCGGTGATTTATTAACGGTGGGTCATCTCGGCTTTTAGACCCCGCTTCCCTCTAGTGCAGCACAGCAAACTGGGGGAGAGACTGGGCCATTTAGATGGTGAGGATATCGTGCTTAAAAATTGTTATTTTTGGATCGAGTTTCCCAGCCCCCTCTCCCCCCCCGCAGCATTAAACACAGTTGTTTATTGGAGCTGACAGTAGAAACACAAGCAGTTGTCGGTCGCTTCTGCAAGAGTAGTGTCTACCAGCGGTGGAATGAACATGACGGAGCCGATGACTAATACAGCTTTGAATTTTATATGCTTCCAGCTAACGGGTCCCATATGTTCCATCGCTGCAGCCTGAGGAGAGAGCGGCTTGTTCGGTGTGGTGCTGGGCCCCGGGGCAGGAAGCCTCGCTGGCTCCGGGACCTGGCTCCGAGGAGCTGGCTGCAGAGCCGGGGCAGGGACCAGGACCGTGCCGATGCCTGGCTCTGCCCCTCCCAGGGCTCCCAGTCCACGGCTGACTCGGGGCTCACACCTGAGCGCGTCCTCCTTGCTGCGGCAGCCAGAGCCATGCTGCGGATGCGTTTGAGGGGTCCAAACCTTGGGGGGGGTAGCAGGAGCATGTGTGCTTGTGGCTCCGGGGCTGGTGCCGCTGGCAAGCTTTGCAGGCAGCACTGAGCCGGGTTCGATAGATTTATGAAGAGATCAAAGAGTCTCCAATCTACCCTGGCTAACCTGGATCTCTCGCTCTGCAAGAGACTGTCATGATCAAATTGATACCCTTGGCTTGGAGCTCTCTCTTGTAGCCTGTTGAGGGGGGTGTGTGTGTTTCCTCAGCAAGCTGCTGTGTCATTAAAATAACCCATCAGCTCTCACAAATCATGCTTAGTAAAAACGTGTGCAGCTTTATTGCAGGGAGCAGTTAAAACCCGAGTCAAGCAAATGTAGACCATGTCCTCCCTGAGCACCCAGACTCCTGGTTGCATGTTCCCACATTTGCCCATGGGTGCTGCCGGCCCCTGCGCCCGGCTCCTGCTGCCTGGGCTGGCTACCAGAGCAGCGCAGCAGTTCTCTGGAGGAGCAGAGGCACTCTAAGGTGATTGCATAGCTTGAACAGGTCACTTTCCAGGACCTACAACATAAAGAGATCATCCTGGAGTAATTTCTGACAGCCTGTGCTTACCGCTACCAGTGCTATGCCAGGGCTGAACTAGGGGAAGGCTTTTGTCTCATCGCTTTTGTTTGCACAGCACTGGCTAGACTGCTGCCGCCTTTCCATTTGCGTGTTGCTGCTAAGGGTGTGTTTTGGCTTGTTGCAGTTATTCAGACAAAAATCAGAATCCATCTTGTTCCCCTCCAAATGAAGAAGGAAGTGATGGGAAGGCCATTGCCTCTTGCAAACAGCCATCTGCGGTCGGCGAAGCGTTTCCCACACTCTCCTCTGTGGTCTTGCCTCCTGGCACATCTGCTCCCTGCCCTGCCCGTTGCCAGACTTGGCAGCTGGTTGTTCCTCGGGGCAGCACCTAGGGACGCCGGGCACACAGGCACGGCTGTGGGCTGATGCTGTTCAAACAAGAGTGTGGCATGTTCCTGAGTGGCTGACACTGGGAATAATTCCCCAGTCTGGGAGGAGTTTGGCATCCCAACCACTGGGAAATAGAATGCAGCCGTGCTGGTAGCTGGCGTCTGGCCTCCCCATTGATTGACATGCCAGAGCCTCATGGTCCCGGGCCGGTCATCTGCTCCCTGGGGGGTTTTGACCTTGTGTGTTTTTAAACTCCGAGTGCAACCTGAGTCCAGAGCTGGCAAAACCATCGGGCAGTGAAGGTGAGGGCGTTCGGCACTCGCTGCTGTGTGTGCCCTGCCTCCACAGCGGCTGGCAGCAGGAGCACGAGACCTTTCCTCTAGCGATGCCCTTGATACCTGTCATTTGTCGAATACTGCGGGGCTGGAAGCATGGGCTGGCATGTGCCTGGGGACACGCGATGCCGCCCTGGCTCCTCTCTTCTCGCTGTTGGAGGAGAGTTTGCATGTGGTGGCCAAGTGCTGCCCTGGCCATGCTGCACCCCTGGGTGCTGCTTTGCCCCGGCCTGGGGCTGCGGCACCCGACCCT
Source organism: Aptenodytes patagonicus (assembly GCF_965638725.1). Taxonomy (NCBI): domain Eukaryota; kingdom Metazoa; phylum Chordata; class Aves; order Sphenisciformes; family Spheniscidae; genus Aptenodytes; species Aptenodytes patagonicus. Next base: position 999,679 of record NC_134970.1, read on the forward strand.
GTTTAAACTCCCTGCTGCTTATGGGCAGAGGTGGCTCCGGCAGTGGTGTTTCCAGGGGGTGAGTTGCCAACCTGGCCCTGCACTGAAATTCCCGTTACAGTGTCTCCAGCTAGTTCCCATCTGTTACTTCACTCACTTGATTTATCTGCCAAAGAAATTCCTGGTATAAACACAGTATTATCAGAATTTTACTCCAGACTTGGCCCCTGGATTCCCTGCCAGCTTTTGCTGGTATTGCACTTTTGCTACAGCAACTCTTCAGTGAAAACAAACCGCCTGCAGAAAGTTATTGAGGCCACGCACTGAGCTGGGAAGGCAGGAGTGCTTTGGGTCAGCCCCGGGAAAGGCTGCGGGTGCGATCCTACAGGGATCAGCTGTTTGCATCGCAGCCGGGAGGCAGCCTGGAGGCAGCGCGGCCGCTGCGAGTGCTGGAGCCACAGGGATGTTTGGCGTTCTGGAGCGCGCCAGGAAAAGGACCTGTTGCAAATGTGACCGTATTCCCCTTCCCTGTCCGCACAGATCTCCTGCCGGCAGCACTCACGGTTCGAACTGCCGCCACCACCACAGGCAGGAGGGCCGAGCTGGCAGAGGAAGACATGCGCTGCTGTCTGCTGCGGTGCGGCAGGCACTCGCGAAGACGGCTTCTGCAGGAGGGTGAGTTTGTACCCACGCGTGCGCACAGGCACGTCGCTGCTGTGCCAGGGAGGCACTGCTGGCCCATCTCACTGCCCTGACACGTGATTGCATCCTGCTGCCCCTGCCATGGCCAGAGATTTTCATGTGTCCAGACAGGACTCTGCACAAGTTAGCGGGCAGATCTGAAACTGCCTGTGGGTCATGATCACATTCCCATTAACAGCTGGTCCAGGAGATGCTCACAAGAAAAGAGCTGCATTTAATCACGCTCCCTGTTAGCACGAGGGCAGAGACTCATCCTTCTAAGGCTGAAGGTCCCTGGGTTGATCGCACTATCGATGGCCATAGGACAGCCCAGGACATGCTGGAGTCACAAATAGGATCGAAACGCCCAGTTCCTGGTTCAGTGCTGGGAAGCGATACCTGTTCTCCCAGGGCAGCGTTGGAAAATTCAGCCTTAAAGTTTCTCCTGAGGGGGATGAAACAAGAGTTTGGAAGGTCCCAGGCCCTCTCTTTCCCCCAGCCCTTCTGCGGCACTTGTCCTCCTTGCCACCTCTCTTTGGGCCTTGAACCTTTCCTGACCTGAGCACTGGGACGCTGCAGCGGTCGCAGCAGCAGTGGTGAGGACAGTGCTGCCCAGCACCAGTGTCTCTAATGCACACGCAGGAGTCGGAGCTGGTCTGCAGCTCGGCATCACCCCGTAAGGGGTGAGCTGCGCGTGTGCCCGGCGCTGGCAGCGCAGCACCGGAGCCTGTCTGAATTTGAGACTTGATTTTCCCTCACCCCTGCTCCTTTCCTCTGTAACTAATGACAAATCAAGCCCATTCATGAAGAGGAAGAATCTGACCCTGCAATTGAGGAAAGATCACTTCTGAGCTATTCTTAGCTCACTAAGGAGTTGCGTAAGAGGCAGATTTTGTTCACAACCCACCTGGCAGCCGAGAGCACTCTTGTCAGAGGCTCTGCTCCTGCCCTGTGCTTCGAGTCCAGGTACACGGGGGGGAGTTTGCAGGGAGCCATCGCTTGGCATCCCTGGAATCATTTGTTATCAGACAGGAAGAACCAAGCAGTGCAGAAAGGAATGGTTTGCCTTGTGCCGCTGAAAACACTATTATTAATTATTGTGATAGCACCAAGATGGCCCGCCATGGAGAAAAGGCTGGATAATGCTCACAGAGACAGACCCTTTCCTTGCAGTTCTGCACTTCAATGCAGGCAGCAGCGAGGGATGGGAGTCAGGGTTACAACAGCTATTTGGCAGAAGGGTGAACACCGGAATTTGTGCCCAGGGTCACGCCTGGCACTTAGTGGCACTGGCAAAAAGGAAAAACTTTAACTCTGATCTTGTCTGTCTCGGCCTGCCGGAGCATCCCCACACCCGTCCCCGCAGAGCTGCCCGGCACGTCTCACACTGGGAATCCCGACGGGTGGCGGGTGCCGGCGCGTGGCGGAGGCGTGAAGCGGGAGTCTGCGGCGGTGCTTCGTGCTGGGTCGCGTCCTGAGCACCTGCCCGAGGGCAGGGTCCGACTCTGGTTTGCAGCTGGTGAGAAAAGGTTGTGCTGGAAGAGCCCTGAAGCGCGTTGTCACTCGTGGCGGTGGTCCCTGCAGGGGACACTGCTGGGGGTGCCTTCGCCTGCAAGGGAGGGGTGGGACCCGCAGGATGCCCGGGGAGGATGGAAAGACGAACCCCCCCCGGCGGTGCCGGAGCTCGGGCGTTCCCGGCCGGCGGGTCCCGGGGACGCGGCGGAGCCCGCCGGGCCGAGGGACGGACCCGCAGCGCTATCTGCTGGCTACCGCCCCGCAGCCCGCCGGGAGCCGCTGCGCTGGGGGGGGCAGCCCTGCGGGGGGGTGCGGGGGGACCCCAGCCCTGCGGGGGGGTGGGGGTGGGGGGTCCACAGCCCTGCGGGGGAGCTGTGGGGTCACAGCGAGCGTCAGGAGGTGCGGGGGACCTCCCTGCACTTGTGCCCCACGTTGCCTTTCTGAGCTCTGGCTTGTTAGCATGACTTGGTGAGGGATATTATGAGCTGGTGGGGGAGCCCCCAAAATGCTGCTTTACTGTCAAAATAATCGTGCTCTGAATTGTCTTTTGGGGCAAATGGCTTTTGAGAAGACTAGAGATGCTGGCAAGAGCCAGTGACATACCGGCTGATAAAGCAAGTTCCCAGCAAGGTGGCAGAACACATGGGACCTGGGATTACCCCTAAGCCACAGGTAAGGTGGGTTATGGTTTGACCTGTGTTGTCAGCTATAGGAGGAATTTTCCTCTGTTTAACATAAGGTCTGCCCAGAGTTAATGATGATCATAGATGTGCACAGTTGTGTGTGAAGAAGGAGCTGCTTGTATCTACCAAAATATCTGCTAATGCAAATAACCAAAAGGGTCCCAGTGTTCTATTTCCATATGCATCTCCTGACCCCTTCAAAGGTAGGAACAAAATATTGCAGCGTGTCCCACTGCAGGCTCTGCGTTGAGTGTGCTGGCTTTGTTCCCTGGCTGGGATGAGGATGCTCCAGGGATGGGTCAAGTCTCTTGTGCAAAGTATTTTTCAAAACAGGCCTTTTTTTTTTTTTTTTTTTTTGCTAGAGCAGCTGTGGGACATTTCAATGTATAAAATAATTTTTTCCAGCTATTTTGGCAAAGAGAAGTTTTTAATATAGATTTCCTTCAAAACTTTAAAGAGCTTTTATCTTCTTTTTTCTTTCTGTGGAAGCAAAAGTCACTTCCCACTCTCGTGCTTGGTCCTCTGAGCGGCATTCCAGCTGGGATGGCTCTCCCACACCCAACTCCATCCCGTTGTCAGTGCACTGTCCTCTGCTTGATCTTCTCGGAGCCTTTCAGAGCCATAATCTGTGTTTATTCAGTGGTGCACCGTTAACTGTTCCTCACTGGTAGTCTAATGTCTGTAGGAGATTAAGAACCTGCCCGTGCACAGCGAGGGCACATGTGGGTGCACATGTGTCCAGCCAGGTCTCCATCCCTGCCTTCTCCAGGATTTAGTTTGGGTCTTTCTTTCCCTGCTCCTGCCCCTCCGAGAGGAGGGGATGGGTTCACAGGTGAGCACCCAGGACTGGGTGCTGTGGCCAGGACACACGTCCTCCTCCAGCCTCACCCCTGCTCCTCCTTCGCCTCCTGTCCACTGTGACAGATGGTCACCAGCGAGGAGGGTTGGGGGGGGGAGGTGGCTCGGGGGTCCTGCTCTTGCACGCCGATGGTGGGAAGATGTAGGCACGGGGCAGGATCCCACCACCGCTCCCGGTGGGAGACGGCCAGCGGCGGCACAACAGTCCGCAGCCATCACTCGCGAGTGCGAGCTCTGTGTTTGTTTTTGTAATCCCCCCTTTTTTTAATTGTGATTTTAGCAGTGGTGAAAGGTGCTGGATTGACAAGCTGTGGAGACGGAAGGGCCTCTGGACTCCACTGAAGTTTACATTTACAAAGGACACAGAGAATAAATAGAAGACAGTGTTTAGAGTCCTCTGTAGACACTTCAGACTTGCTTATAATTCTGCAGCAATTCCATCACCTCCGAAGTGATTGATGCTCTCTATAAAGTCTTGCCTTAAAACATTTTCCTATGTGTCAGGGGAAGAAGTTTATTACACTTTACCGAAAGGGCAGGATTTGTATTGCACTGAAGGCTGAGTCCTTCCCAGCCCCATCCTCAGGAGAGAAAATAATCGGAGTGCTGGAAAAAAAGAGACTGACCCAAAGCACGCATGTGGTTTGTGGTTAGCCAGGTCTAATGCTGTGTGTTGAGGTAGAGTCCTCCGTGGGTGCTACAAACAGGGCGGCTTTAACAGGTTTTCATCAAATTGTTTTTTTCCTAAAAGCTTATATTGTCTATTCAGGGGAAACATGAAATGTATCTGCTTTCAGCAAAGAGGAAATAATATTTTTCATTAAATCACCAAATATATTGAAAAGAGACTGCTTCGGGATGGAGCTGCTTGTGTTCTGATCAAAATACAACAGATCACAGGTTTTAGGTCTAAATTTCTACTGAAGAAATTGATATTGGGGTTTTTTTTCAATATGGAAAATTCAGGGCAAGGTTATGCTTTTTCTCCCCGTGGCAGGGTATCCCCAGGCTGCAGCACAGTGGGGCTCTACGGGGAGCTCGGTTGCCCCGAGGCACTTGCAGCAAGGCAGTGCAGGTGAGTTTGGGAGCTTGGATGGTTTTGCAGATGTAGGCTCCCCAGAGCCCTCGTTGGAAACAAGGCTTCCCTTCTCGCCCGGCTCTGCCGCCCCGGTGCTGGTGAGGGGCTCGGCGCTGCAGGGTGGCTGTGGAAGGGCACCCCCGATGCCTGGCCAGGCTGGCGGTGGTAAGGTCCCTCCTTTAAAAGACAAGGAAAAGCTACATGAGGAGTCACTTGGTGATGAAATCATCCAGAACGGACACGGCGCAGTCACTGATTTCACCTCTGCAAACGGCGGGATCCTTTGGGGATGTTAATTTTATAAACCATCTGAAAACAGCTCACATCTTACCCCCCCTGCCACTGGCTCTCAGCCGACCCCAAAGTTTGCCCAGTGTGGCAGGAGACGTGTCAAGAGCAATGAGGAAAAATAGCAGCGTGTGTGGAGCCTGTCAGAAGAAATAAATCTCCTCCGCTGCATCCTGGGCTGGGGTTTGCTTCGGGAGAAAGGCGCTGACAAACGCAGACCGATACCACGGGGATTGCTTCCAGTCCCGTCTGATACTCATGGCGAGAGGGATGCGACCCTGGGGAGCGCGAGGGCTGTGCAGGAGTAGCCTCATCCCCAGCCGCGGCCAGGGCTGCCTCCCTGGGGCGGGCAGGGTGGGCAGGGCGGAGGGGCTCCCCGCCTCTTGCCCGGCCTCTCCCTGCCTTCTGGAAGGGGAACTTGGGACTAATCCAAGTTTGCTTGTTTCTACAGGCTCGTAAAAGTCTTGGGAAGGGCAAATAATGTGCTTCTGGGGCAGATCAGATTGCTGTAAGCACTAGATACCCTTTTTTTCCCCCTCCACCAAGCGGTTTCTCCATAAGGGACGTGCCCTCCTCCAAAGCCAGAACCTAAATACACCCAGGCTTGCCCTACCACTGCACTCTGTGTATCTTCGCAGTAAACATTTCCAGTCAAGCATGTTCCTCGTGTGCCTCCGCCCAACAGGGTCACCGGCTTTGCCGGCTCCGCGGGGCTGTAAGAAGTGGGGTTTTGTTTAAAGTGGGGAGAAAGAGTGGGAAGGTTTCCTGGGTCTAGTCCAGGCTCCAGAAAAGGGGTGCCCTCGCTGCCTGGGAGGGTTGAGGCGCACAGACCATGGGAGGGACTTTCGTGGGCACTAACACCGCGGCGAGCACCGGGTGGCCCTTGGTGCACACACAGCCCCGTGCGAAGCTCCGTGCGGGTGAGCCAGACTGCTATGAGCGTCAGAAAGGGACGAGGTTCACAGGCAGTGTGACCTGCCCGTGCAGGCAGCCCTGCCAGCTCCCCCCACGCCCCACGGTGCTGACGTTCACTAACCTGGGGCTTCCAGCAGTTCGTTTGCCTTTAATATAGTAGTTGATAAAATACCCAATTTCTTTAAATACTTGTTGAACAAAGTTAACCCACATTTCAGAGTGAAGCACACACAAAGCCCTTTGTTGCTGGCTCTGGAAATGTGGAGCAGATGCTTTAATGAGGCATTGTTTTCTGAATTGCATAGTTTGGTTACCTGAAACAACAAGTGCTTGGTGGCTTTTGGTGGTGGCACTGGCGTCATCCTCTGCCTGTCTGGTTGCTGCCCTGGCCATTTGCATCGACCTTGCTCCTTGGCCATAGAAAGCAAACTGGGAGGGTGCTGATGTGAGGCTGACGGTGCCGGCGCTGGTGCTGGGGTCTCTCCCGTCCTGCTCCTGTCCTGTAACGTCACTGGGGATCAGGGCTGTACGTGCCTCCCTGTCATCTTCTGCCGTGCAGCCACAGGCGCTGATTTACCACTGGACCCACTGGCAAGGAATTAGCTGTGTCTGCCTACATGTAATCTCCATTTTGATGTTTTAGGGAGAACCTGACGTTAGTTCAGCTAATTGTCTCCTAAAGACTCTGCTCCTTCCCTGCTTTCGTGTTACATTCACCTTTTTTTCTTTCCTTTCCACAATACCCTCAGGTAAAAGACAAATTGCAACTTATAAAAAATGACCCCAGTCACTTAATTTGAACCAGAGAAGATAATAACAGTCTGGATGGAGAGCTGGATTTATGCTTTTCTCTCTGAAGGAGCCCCTCCTCCAATGATGGCTGTTGAACGGCGCGAGCAGCATCTGAAGCAAATTGAGGGTAACCTTTCGTACCGCATGGATCTTCCAGCAGGGTTTGCCGGTCCCAGGGACATCTGCAGGCCGCATGTTGGATTTGGCAGCCGCCGAGCCCATTGTCAGCCAGTTCCATTGCATTAGCTGGTAATGGATAGACATACGTCTGCCAAGTCGGCCCATGCACGCGGAGCCACGCGTGGCCGGGAGCATCCCCGCCCTGCTCTGCCCATGGGCCTCGGCGGGGACGGTGCTCAGGCAGCATCCCTGGGGCTGTCGGGTGCTCAGGCAGCATCTCTGCTGGTGTGAAGTGCGCTTGCATTAGGGCCTTTTCAGATGTATTTTGCAGTCCGTTCATCCACCCCAAACTGCAGCGCTCGTTTTTGTCTCACCTGTCGAACTCCTGGGCCGAGGATATGTGTGCAAGTCCCTGGGCAGCCATCCAGACCTGACAAGGGAGGAGCTGGGAAAGCAATTAGAGTCTCACCCTGCCTGCTGATTCAAAGGGTTGGGTTTTTTTTTGTTTTTTTTTTTTTTTTTTTTTTTTATTGTGTCCAACAACATGGAAAAATGTGAATGATGCAGATCAAAAAGAGGAACCGGGAAGCTTAACCTCTGGCTTGCGAGCTGTTGGACGAGCAGCTCAGAGATGAGAAGCCAAATGTCAGACACATGATGCCTATATTGCACATCGGGTTTTAGAGGTTTGTTAATTAGTTTTTCCAAGTTTTGAGGGGTTTGACTGTGCATCAGTCATGGGTGGGTTGCCATGACAAGTCCCCCTCTTACACCTGGGGGGGTTACTCTCCCTGCTCCAGCACCCCGTGCCAGGGCTACAGGTTGCTCTCCAGGTCTTGTACCTCCATCTCTGAGTGGCTGCCACAGTTGGGAGGATACAGTTCAGACTGTTGCAATTAGCTCTTGGCCAGCTCTGCGGCGGCTGCGCCGATCCCTGGTAAACACCGACTGTCGGCTGCTCCTTCCAGGGAGCCCTTGCAGCATGCTGCAGCCCTGAATCAGTCCATAAATCATGCACTTCAATGTGGTTTCATTTTGATCCCTTGATGTTTGCTTCTCTTCTCTGGCCAACATTCCCCCGCTGCTCCCTGGGTGCCAGGGGCCAGCTGGTTTGTCACACCTGTGTGCCCAGCCACCACCACGCTGGTGCCGTGGAGCCCCCACGGGCGATGGAGCTGCCAGGCTTGGTGCAATTCCTGTGGCTCTCTGCGCTGCGTGGGGTCCCCCCAAAACACAGGGCACACAGCCCTGGGAGGCATGTTAGCGGGGTACCCTCAGCCTGGCAGCCCCTGCTTCCCCATCAGCCCCTTCACCCTTGCTGCATAATCTGCATATCATCAAAATGGTATCGTGTATTAAACAAGCAGCATCAGGCAGGGGGGGCTGGTGCAGAGGACGGGAATGGGGTTTGTTCTGCTGGACACCGCCGGGCAGGATGACACCGTTGGCGCTGGCAAGGGTGCGGGACTGCTGAGCCGCAGGAAGCACCGGTGCGTTGGGGGCGATTCCCTCCCATTTGGGACTAGTTATCTGTGGGGTGTTTCCCAAAGCATGAATGTCACAACCCCGGGCACAAGCAAGTGCTGAAGAGAATCCACCAATATCCATGTCGCTCCCTTGCCCTCCTGGCTGTCCCCTTCCCTGCAGTTCTCCAGCTCCAGCTCGTTTTCTGATTTATGATCAAAATCATACAGTGACTGAAGAGTGCAATCAGGACACTTTATAAAACATTTAATTGCATTTCATAACCTCTTTCCATAAACCATCCGCGGCATGTTTATAAACTTCCCATCTCTTGTTTCCTGGCTCTCACAGCAAACGCCTGCAGGGCTGCGGCTGCGAGGCTGCGACTGTGGTACCTGGGGCAGCACCAACCGTAGCTGCAGCCATGGAAAAGCCTGGGTTGCTCTGCTGCGCTCAGAGCTGAGCTGGGCTTTCCTGGGGGCAAGAGGGGATTTGGGAGCTTGGATGACAAAGTAACAAGATCCTCTCAGTCTGAATTCCTGTTTCCCAAAGGTACAGACCAAGATGAAATAACCCCCTGTCAGCTGCGGAGGCATCAGCATTGTTGCAGCCAAGTGGTGCTGCTGGGAAGGTTTTAAGAGGACCGTTGTGGGCGAGTGCAATGTACCCCTAACCCAGCAGTGGCACGGGGGGTGCTCGGCAGGACGCGGGCAAGCGCTTCCCCAGCTGCACCAGCTGAAAAACGACTCTGATCAGGAAATCGCTGTCTCAGCGCTCGTGGACTCAGTCTTGTGGGTTTTACACACTTTTGCATGGAGCAATGCAGCCTTCCTGTGGACCTCAGTGCAGAGCTGTGCCCTGCGTCCATCTGTGAGGAGGGCTTAGGTGGAAAGCCCCCGGACAGAAGGGGGTCTCTTAGCCTGTGGCAGTGACCATCATACCTGGCTGCTTTGCTAACATTATCCTGTCAGCTCCTCCAGGGCTTTTTCCTCAAGGACAAGGAGGTAGGGATACTTCCACCTCCAGCCTGATTTCTTATACTGACTGATGATCCAGCGAACGGTGAGTTGGAGGGGCGGGAGGTCCTCCAAGGGCACCGCTCTCAGGAAGCCCTCCTCGCCTCGGCCGAGCTCATCCTGCCTCCTGCCGCCCCTCGGGGGCACCTGAAGGCTGCCGTGATGCTTCCTCACCCCTCAGGGACACAAATCCTAATCTACATCAGCTTGTCCATCCAGCCCAGGGAGCTGTGATTTCCACGAGCCCTGGTCTCCGCTCTGGGCTGTGACTGTCTTCCTTGTGTCTCGGCTGATGGAGGGGCAGGTCAGTGAAATGTCAGCCCCATCCCTGACCACGGGAAACAGCCGTGTCTGCTGACACCCAAAGGCACGGCTGCGCTGGAGGGGTGCCCGTCAGTCAGCTCGGCGGCCTTGTGGGAGCTGTGCTGTGTCGCATACTGAAGTTCTGATCAATCCCTACTCCTTTTTTAGGTTGGAGGATTGCTGCAGCTCTCCACTGCCTTTCAGGACTTGTTTGTTTGTTTTTAGCACAATATAAACAAACTGGAGATTGCAGTGTCCTCAGCAAAGCGCCTGACTCATACAGAGGAGTTTTTCCACACAAGAAGCAATGACAAAGTAATGGTTTCATCTCCTGGGATGTGAAATGTGCACAGATAAGTTTTATCCAGAAGGTCAACAACTTTTAACTTTCAGCTGTTCAAATCCAAGCCGTTTTCCCAGGAAGTTCAGCTGCAGGCAGCTCAGGAGGCTGCAGGCGCTTTGGCCAAGGAGCTGCAAGAGGCTGCTCCATGCTCCATGGCTCCATGCTCCATGCACGGCTGCCCTGCTGCTCCATTGCTTCATTGCTCCCTGCTCCACTGCCGCCTGCGCGCTGGCTGCAGGGTCGGCGCAGCCGGCAGGGCTGGGATCCCCTGGGCACTGCAGCCCAGTGCTGGTGCTGCTCTTGCTTTCTGCTCAGCAAATGTCCCCTGCGCTGCCAGCCTCCCTGCAGGCAGCTCTGGCTCAGGGGTGGCTGGCGGGGCGGCCGGAGTGAGGGCAGCAAAAGCCTTGGCCTCGGGGTTTCGGCTGCCAGTGCCGGGTGCTGGCAGGGAGATGGCTTGCCCGGTTCAGCTTGAGCACAGCACTGTGCTAACGGCGCTGCAATAACCCTGTAACATTATCAGCAGCAAATGGCCCTCACTGTGTCACTTATAGCAAACAGAAAAACAAACAATCCCCGAATAATAGCCAAAACATCTTTTGTGGGACTTACAGCTTTCTAACTTTATTTTAAAAAGAAGGAAAAAAGTAAATTTTCCCTGTCAGAGAATTGCTATCATCATGCAATGGCACTTAGGAATATTATAAACAACTGTGTCAGTTTATAGGGCTGAAGACATTTTCCCGCGGCTCACACAGCTTTCCTCTCCTCGTCGGGCTCTGAGCGTGGCAGGACGGCCAAGGCTGAGCCATCCGCCCCAGGGCCTGGGAAATAAGGGATTGGTGGAGGGGTTTGTGCAGACATCAGGGCTTCCCATCGGTGCCTCAATTCCTCCCAAAGCTCTTCTTGCAGTTGGGGGGCTGAGTTGCCCCCCTCCTTGGCCAAGGGCATCACTCGCCCCTGCTGGTGCACGCAGCCAAGGTGGGATGGCTCCTTGCCGGGGCTGCGATGCCCCCCCTCCGGCTCTGAAACCTCCCCGGCAAAACCTACCTCCTCTCCCCGATCTGATCCTCATTTTCTCCCAGATCAGCACTTTCTCTGCTTGTCACTCTGTCAGATGGCAGGCTGTAAATCAGAGCCCAGGCCTATGTGGCCGGGCTTTGCACACCCAGGGCAGCCGAGGAAGACATTATTTTGGAGGGGTGGGGACAAATGATCTCGGCAGCGAAGGAAACCACCCCGGTGCGTGTTGGCCCTTGCTGCACACTCAGTTATGGTTTCCTATGCAGGCACAGCCACTGCATGAAGGATTTTTCCCTGCAGCAGCGCACCACCGCTCCGGGCGCTGCTGGCTCGGAGCCTCGCGTGCAACCTCTGCAGAGAAGGATGGATGCGCACGTCCTGCTGGAGGTGCCTGTGAGGGCATCTGCCCCTCTCTGCTCCTCTTGTGCTCAGAAAGGAACGGGTCTGCTCCAGGCCTGCTACACAATGCAAAAAACCCCAGCAAACCTACTTTATTCTGCATGTCCAGAACTGCAAAACACGTGCTCTAGCTGGATTGCTGGCGCTTGCTTTCGCCCCTGCGGTCCCTTACCTGGCAGATGGAGTGTGTAAGACACACCCTGTAATGCTCTCACATTGAGCTACGGAAGATTTATAAGATCAGTACGTGACTGACAGATAAGGGACTCCCACAGAGCAAAGATGAGAGCGGGGAACCAGAAAGCTGTATGCTTGGACTTGATTCAAGGAATTTGCAGCCCCTCTTGTTCAGGCAGGTTCTAATAGAAAATTTGCCAAATCAACCAAAGACCATAAAAACGTTTCTTGAGGAAGGGTTGGGGCAGAGATGGGTTTATAAAATCACCCACCAAAAGCCCTGTGTCCCACCCTGGTATTTATGAGATGCACACGGACGGTGTTGATAGCAGAGACATTTTTGTAAGTCAATAAAACGGAAAAAGAGATTCCACTTGGTTAGGAGGCGTGGTGACTTTGAACACAACGAGGGCAAGGAAGGAGATCATTCCATTGTTTTAAGATTTCCATAACTCACTGTGCTTAAGCACATAAAAATGTAGACATTTTGGCAATAAAGTTTGGGTAATTTTTGAGTATGAATCAAAAATCTCTCCCTCATGCTCCCCTCCCGCTTCTGCCTTTTGTTGTTGCTGCAGGCAGCTGCCCCCCCGGCTCCACCCGCTCCACCCCATGGCCTCATGAACGGAAAAATGTCTTCAACAGAAACCTCCCAGCTTTTAATTTTCTAATCTGCAGCATCTGTGCCCAGCCCAGGCGCTCCTGCGGGCTGTCGTGGCGTGTCCTTTCCCGGGAGTTCACGCATGCAGGCACATGCAGGTTGAGTCTCTCTTGCCGGGCAGCGCGGCCAGCGGAGGCGGCACTGGCACTGGCAGCCTCGCCGCGCTGCAGCCGCGGGTGCTCGTGCTGCGGTGCCGCCTGTCACCTCTGCGCACGTGGCTCCCACTGCTGCGTGCTGCTGCCTGGGCGAGGGCTTCGGCCGGTGGCTGGAGGCGAGGTGATGGTCGCTCAGGCTGAAAGCAGTGCAGGGCTTCCCGTCACCAGGGCTGCTCACCACAAGCCAGCCACCTGCCCGCGGTTTGCACTCCTTAAACCGTGCAGCGAATTCCTGCCAGAGAGATCAGTTTTGGGGTTTTTGTACTTTTTTTTTACTTTGCAGTACTGGTTGCATAGCCAAGATGAGCTACGTGAGCCGATGCAGCCTGCCTATGCGTTCGTCAGCATTCCCTTAACTAATGGTGATGTGGGAAGTCCTGGCCCGTTGCAGGTAGCGGTGACCCTGGTGCACCAGGGCCAGGTTCCTGCTCCCGCTAAGTCGGGCGTAGGTGGCAGCGAGCCTGAGGTGGACGGCAGGTGCGGGTCCCTGCAGCACCCAGGGTGCAGGCAGCGAGTGCCATCCCGGTGCACTGGGGTCAACAGCTCATCAAGCCCTGACAGCCCTGGTGATGGCCACTTCACCACTGCTGACCTCTCTGATTTGCCAGATGGAAACTTTTTCACCCAGAAACTGGATGGATGGGGTGGTTTTTGCACTGCCCCGTGGCAGGGGATGGGCAGGCTCCCTGGGGGCTCGTTGCCCACGTGCCTGGGGGTCTCTCCTGCCAGTGCCAGCAGCTCCAGTGCAGGGCTGCTCCTGCACCAGCCATTTCCTTCCAGCTGTTTGCGTGAAAGGCTAAATGTTGAGTCCAAATATTTTCCACGAAGAGCAAACTTGTTTGGGTGAAAAAACCCCGTTATTTTGTCAACATCTAATTTTCTCTGGGAAACCAGTTTCCTGGGCGGGGGGATCTGGCCGGTGCTCCTGGTCCCTCTCAGGCGGCCGCGGCACGGAGCCGGGCCCACCGTTCCAGCACGGGGGCAGCATGGGATGGGGGGGCCGCTCTGCGTCCCCCCCGTTGCCAGCTGCACCACTTCCCTGCGGCGCATCGCCTTCGCTGCTCTTTCTGCCCCACCGCACACCTGCCCCGGTGCTGGATGGGGCTCTGCCCCCGTGCTGGTGTGGCAGCAGCTCTGCTGGCCCCACGCCGCGGCTGCTGGAGCACGACAGTACCGGTTGGTTTGTGTTATGCAAAACAGCAAGGTTTTAAAAATCGGCATGATTGAGAACAAATGCCACCTCCACCCCACCTCACTGCCTCCCAACGCCGCCCGAAAACGCTGGTGTGTGTGTGTGTTAGCGCTAATCACGACTGACGTTACGAGAACCAGATGATGGCAGAGCCAGGAATGCGCTCGCCCATTAGTCACTTCAGAAAGAGTCATCTGTTTCAGCACTATGAGGCCTTCCAAGATGAGCCCAGAGGGGCAGCACACGCGCTCCTGGCAGGAAAGCTGCAGGAACCTGGGCTGGACATGAGGCGGGAGGTCGAAGGGCCATGGGTGACACACGCGTTGTGCTGCTGCCATTTCATCTTGTGCTGTGCTTTTAGCCTGCTCCAGGGGCGAAAAACCTGCGGAGGCTTCAGCCGCAGTGTAGGGCAGGTGCTGGCGGTGGCAGAGCCATTGTGCCCGGTGCTGGGCACATGGTAGTGACAGTGCGGAGCCAAGGCTCTTGTGATGCCCCATGTGTGAAGCACCCCACTCCTGCCCGAGTGCCGGTGGCTCCCCGGCAGGCCCTAGCACCGCGCCGCTTGGCCTTTTTTTTTTCCCCTTTTTCCTCTCCTTTTTTTTTTTTTTTTTTTTTTTCAGCAAACAACTTTATTTCCCACTTTGACATTTTCCAGACCCACCTGGGAGCCTGCCTGCCAGAAGGAGAAATGGCACAAGAGGAAATACATCTTCACAGCCTTGAGAGAGGAGAGGGTTGGAATCCGAGTCCGTAAACAGTGTTGTTGCGCAGTGAGCAAAGGCAGAGCAGGTTGTGCTCTGGAGAGTGTAACCGCACCTCCACCACTCCTCTTCTGAATTAAAAAATAAATAAGGGAAGCGGAGCCTGTTTGTTTGTCCCTCTCGGATTAGATGCTGAAGGCTTGGGGATGCCATGCAGGGAGCAAGTGCACCACCCCCGGAACGCCGGCTGCAAAAACCCCATTCACAGACTGTTTGGGGAGCTTTTGTCTTGTGAACCCCCCCGGGGGCATGTGATGGCTCTGACCTGGCCTGGCTGGCTGCTACCTGCAGGGGAGCCACTAGTCCAGCGGTACCTCTTGGTGCCGATCACCGTTGTCTCCCAGACAGCCAGGGAGCTGGCACCCACGGCTCCCAAAAGCCACCATGGCAGCACAGGGACAGCACTCCACAGCAGAGAGGCAGCTGGGAAGAGCAAACCCACAGGCAGGAGATGCGGACCCCCACGCTGAACTGCCCAGCACACCCGGCATCCCGTGGGGTGGGTAGTACCCAGGGTGAGGGTGTGCAGGATCTCCGGGATGTGGTGCAGGCAGCTCAGAGCCGCGCCGGCGTCTTGGCCAAGCTCGCGGCGCCTGTCAGCGTGGCTGACGCTGCACAGCACTGCGGGTGCCCTGGCGCAGAGGTGAGACTAAACAGCTCCCTGCGGTGCGGCCGGGCTGGCGGGAGGGCAGCGGCAGCGTCCCCGAGGTGGCAGCATCCCCTGGGCATCATAGTCGCATGCCAGTGGCACCGAAGGTCTGTCCTCTTGTGGCTGGGGCCGCAGGACACCTGCAGCATGTTGGGTTACCAGCCACCCGGCCAAATCCAGTTTCTGCTTCTCTGACCACATCAGCCTGTGTGGTGATGCCGAGCGGGTGGGGAGGTGGTGCAGGGCAGTCACATCAGGGGCCACCCCTGTGAAATTCCTCCCATGCCAATGGGCGGTGAGGCGCCCGGCGCCTGCTGTGCCCGAGGGGAGCCCAGGGCAAACCTCACACTTCTGGAGCATGTGGTGGGACGGGGCTGCTGGGCATGCAGGGGGCTCTGAGGACCGGTCTTGCTGTCTATGCATGGGCTGCGGTGGGTGCTCGGGGCAGAGCGAGTCCCGGTGGTGCAAGGAGATGCGTTTTACTGCAGAGCCCCATGCAAACGCCTGGTGAACAAGGCTGACATCTGCCCGGGACAGGCTCTGCCATTGCTGACGTCCCTGCCACGTGGCCAGCCAGCTGAGCCCCAGCAGCTCATTGCACAGCTCCAGGGTGGGACGTGGGGCTCCCCAGGGGTTGGGGAGCTGGCTCTGGTGAGGAGCCACGAACAATGTCCGTTTCTGCCCCAAACTGTCGGCCTTCCACCACCCCGAGCATGGCCCCGGCTCTCAGCTGTGAGCCGTGTTCTCCTCCTGCTGCCTGCGCTGCTGCTGCCCTGGGTTGGCACCGTGCCGCCTTTTCTGCTGCCCACTGGCAGGGAGGTTTGGCTTAACTGGAGCAGTGCTGCAGCGGGGATTTACCTTTGATTTAAAAAGGTTTTCTCTGGCTTTGAAGAGGGCTGGTTAGAGCGGTGGTTATCAGTGTCAAGAAGCTGCTTCCTTCAATGCATTTCTTCTGAGCTTTTTTTTCCCTCTGATCTCTCTCTGTTCATCTTCCCTGGACTTGTTGGGCCGCTCTCTCTTTCATCAGAAGTGAACTTCCAGTGCTGGAGAAAACCATGTGAGGACAGGCCCGGGGACAACGCATACCTCCCCCACCTGTCGCATCAGGGATGGCAGGGATGCTCCTCCATCGCAGGGCCAGCAGCCGCCCTCGGGGTGCCGTCCCCGCGGCCGTCCCCGGCACTGCATTGTGCGGGCAGGGTGGGCTGCGCTGCCACGTCCCCTGTGGGATCCTCCAGCGCTTGGGGAGGTCCGCGCCGTCCCGCCGGCCTGGGGAGCCTGCACATGCGCATGGAGCTCCCACTACAGCGCTTTGTCGCATCGCCTGCCAGCATTCGTGCTGATGGCCCAGAAAACGTGAATAATCAGTCTGCAGACACACTGGTGTTTTGTTTTATAATGGTCAAAGCCTGATCTTGATTAAAGCCCCTTCCCAGAGTTGCTGGTGCCAACAACTGGTAACCCGGGTCTGCCCTCACTGGAGAATTACACAGGTATGGAGCATAATTTACTCTCCCCACACCTTCACCTACCACAGCGCAATAGCATTATTCTGTGGCTGAAATTGCCAGGATAACCTTGTGCATTTGTCATGGCCAACACTGAAATGACAAATGTGGCACGGTCAGGGAGGAAGCACTGCCGGAGCTCCTCACAGTCGGAACCCGCAGCCTGCGCCGTCCCGCCCCGCCGCAACTTTTATCCCTTCAACGTTTTTTTTCGACTCACTGAGCAACAACTGTCATGTTTATACTCTCCCCCCCAAGTCCTGCTCTACCTCAAGGATTAAGCCTTCATCCTTCATTATAAGCTTCTCCCCCAGGCAACATTTTCCACGAAGAAAAAGGAATTTCTGGGATTTTGCTTTTAAGAGATTATGTTACTAAGCATGTGTGTGTTTGTGCCACAGCGAGGAGCTTTCTGCACACACACACACACACACACACAGGTGATTTGTCACATCCTGGGGCAACACAGCGAGTGGGGCGGCTCTGGCGGCGGGGCGGTTTGGGGAGACAGGCCCACGGGTGCTGCCTGGCCCTGGCGGCTCACAGCCCTTCGTCCCCTCGCATCCCTGCATCCTCCTCTCCATCTCCCAGGGCGGCGCTGGCAGCAGGACAGCCACGAGGGCATCCGCGGCCCTGCGCTGGTGGGAGGGTCTGGCCCCGCAGCCCTGGGGACCAGGGGGGTCCCGCCGCTGCGCTGGTGCTGTCACCCCTCTGGGATGGGGGATACAGGGTGGGCATCGCCGGGGACATGGGAAAGGAGGGAGCTCAGCCTTGCTCACTGTTTTGGGAGTCGCTGCCATGGCCCCACTGTTTGAGCCAGAATCACCAAATATCGGTGCTCTCCCTCTGAGGCTGAGCTGCTGCATCTTTGTGGCTTTCCCCATCCCCAGCACCATCGCGATTCTCCCGGAGGGCTCATGCCCCAGCAGAGATGGGAGCCACCTCCTGCTCCTGCGGGGCGAGTGCTGACCTGGCTGCGCTCTTGCCTGTACTTACATGAAACCTCAGCTACTTACAAGAAGCTTATACCACGCCTGGAGGCTTGGCGTTAAAAATATTTGGCTGTACAGTAACTGTTGAACAAGGTTGTGCTTTCGTTGGCAACGGATCTTGTTATTAAATCCTTTTCAGGAGCTCATCTAAGCCCAACAAATTAACATAAGGGAAACACGATAGCTAATGTCAACCTACCAAAATAATCCAAATCTGTAGTTACAACAGGGAAGACATAAACATGGCCTAGGAAGAATAACTGTTGCATGTTTAGCTTCAGCATCTGGGCTGCTGCTGCTTAGAAAGCAGTCCAGTTTCGCTAGGAAATAACTAGGGGAAGGTCAGGTGCAGCCTGTGAAAACTGCCAGCCCATGGCAAACCCTCGGGTGCTCAGGGACGCCGGTGCAGGGCCCTTCTGGGGACACCCCGGGACTCGGCCCCGCCACGGGCACGGGGGGAGGAGAGACAGAACCCCCCGAGAGCCACGGCATCCCCACCCCTGTTTGCATCCCTGGGGCGCGGGCTGGGAACCCCAGCGGTGCTGCAGCCCCGGAGGAGCGCGGGGCAGAGCCCGCTCCGGCCGCCCGCGCCTCCCCGCCCAGCGCCGCAGAGCCTGGACCGTGACCGCCAGCTGACGAGCAGCGGCTTCACCCGGTGAGTCACAGCGCTGAGTCAGACCCTGCTCATCCTCTGCGCATTAAATACCGCTTATTCTATGTGTTCTGGGGGACAACACGAAGATATGTTCCCAGAGAGATAAGAAGCTTTTCCATTGCTTTGACTGTAGCCATTACATGCAATAATTAAGCTGTGGTAATTGGCAATTGCTTAGTCTGGATGCTCGAGCGTGGCCAGCACGCTGCCCTGCTGCCGGAGCAGCTGCCATGACCCTGCTGTTGGGAAATTAAACAATTACCAGCTCTCCACTGCTTTTTGATAAGTTGTTTTCAAATTTCCTTTAGAAGTCAATAAATAAAAATAGTAGACTCTGCTCCTCCTCAAAAGATGCTGAGCTTGAAGGCATAAAAATAGCCTTTCTTCTACACAAACCTCCCTGGTCTTTCTGACGGCACGGTGCCCTGCAGAGCTCAAACACAAACGCGAAAGTACATTGAAAAAGGCTCCCGAATGCACAGGCAGCCCAAGCACACGCAGCCTGCAGACCCTCCCCCAAAAGAGGCATAACAGTAGGTCTGTATCACACATGCAGACACATACTATTGTGGGTATTAAAGAGCCTAAATCTGATTAAAGCCTTTCGATCCCCACCAGTGGTCAATTCCAGAAACCAGCTCACCCAGGAGGCTGAATTCATTTCATCCCCAAAGTCTAATTAAAGCCATTAGTGTATTCCTTGTCTTTCTGATAAGATCAAAGCATTCCAAGAGCCAGTCATTACCTTATTTTCAAGATAATTATACAATGTATAGCATCGATTTATTCTGCCTCCAGCTGTATGCATTTATCTCTGTCTATCATCGGGTAATCTGTACCATCGGACACAGCCCAGCCCGGGCTCTCAGCTGACAAGGGCCCGAGCTCGCCATGCTGGGTCTTTTCCACCTTCAGCTGCAAATCAACATCCAAGGCACTGCCGGGTGTCCAGACCCCAACGCCCACGGCCACGGCAGGACACGGGCACATCCAGGCTACTGTGGCAGGGCTCAGGCAGCCAGCAATGACCTGCTCCTACAGCACACGCTGGGGCCATGGAGAAATTGGGATGCTCATCCCCTTGAAATGCTGCCCCGGGTCCCCTTGTCCCTGCTGCCTCCCACCTGCCCTGCACAGCCACGGCTTCGGGCAGGGGGATGCGGCTCTGCAGAGCCGGGAAGGCTCTTGTCTTTGCCATGGGGACCCGTTACTGGCCCAAGGCGCTTTGCCCAGCCCTGCGCTGCTCTGGCTCACCAGGACCGCAGGCTCAGAGTCAGCGAGGGCCAGGCAGCGGGGCAGCGTGCACGGGGTTGCTTTCCCCTTGCATAAACACATCTCCAGCAGCTCACGGCCCCTGCAAGAGCAGAGCTGTGAATTTTCATCTCTCAGCTAATCAACTCGCCTGCTAGTCCAAACTTGTCAGGAGCTTTATCCCTGCCCTGCCAGCCTCCTCCCGGCCCACGAGTGACAGAAGACGTTCCCATCCCTCCCCGAGACACATCCAGCTGCTACAAAAACAAACATCCTCCCGATGGCGATTCCTCCTCGTCAAACAGCCCTGACCCTGCTCCCCACGGGCAGCCCCTACAATAACATCTGTGCTGCGCCCGTGCCCGGCAGTCGGCACATCCCGAGTCACAGTCAGTAAAAGGGCGATGTTTATGGCGGGGATGGCAGAGCCGTGTTACTGCCTAAGCCGGGGGTTTATTAATTGCTGGTTCTCCCTACTCCTCCGTGACAAAAGATTAATCACACCGCCGAGGCTGCGCTGCCCGTGAGGCTCCTGCAGACAAGAGGCAGCTGTGGCAGAGCCGGGCTCCTGCGCTGGCTGAGCCGCTGGCCCCTCGCTGCGCCCAGGGAGGACAGGACTGCCCCTGGGGAGGATGGGGCTGCCCCCGGGCTGTGGTGGGGCCGTGCTTTCGGGAGGCTCAGCAGGGTCTGGGCAGGTTGCACACCAAGGGGCTCCCAGAAACCCACCCGGGAAGCTGCTCAAGCTGTAGGGGAGAGAGGGGGGCCGGTTCTGCCCCCCGCTTGCTCGTGGCAAAGCCATGTGCCTGTCTCGGTCCATTTTGTCACCATGCCACCTTGCATTAAATGCCCTGAGCGCTGCACTCCTGCTTGGCCCAAAATGTGGCTGTGGGCAGCTGTGGCTCCAGGACACCCTGGAGATCCCGCGCTCCATCCTCCAAGTCACCAGGATTTATCTGGGATTTGCAGCCCTGCTGGCCCCCATGCTCTGGATAATGTCACCATTTCTGGCACCCGGCTGTAGATGCTGGTGGCAGCAGACCCATCCCCGGGCCAGGGCAGGCAGCGGGGGGGGACGACTGGGCAGCGTGGGGGCTCCGGGGTGGGGTCTTTGCCCGTGGCGTGCAGGCACAAGGTGAGATCGTGCCCAGGCCCAGTGAACGTGCTGCTCCTCAGGCTCTTCATGAGCAGGACATGGAGCTGCTTCATTAACATGTAAACAGCTCTTGGACTCCCACGAAACACATTCCCCTCTTGCTTTCAGAGCAGGATGAAAACCATCAGAATCAGCTCTTCAGCTGGATTCCCTCTTCCGCACGGCACTCGAGAGCTGTTCACCCCATGGGAGTGCAGCACAGAGGACTGGAGCCTGCGGCAGGGTGCTCCGCAGCCCCCTGCCCCAGGGGAACGAGCCCTGCATGGCCCCAGACCCGCCTGGCCCAGGAGCAAGCTGCGACCAGAGGAGCCAGCCCGGATCCAGCGCTGGCTTCAGCTTCCAAAGCATCACCTGGCCGCATCCAGTGCGGCTCTCCACTGGGCTCAGCAACCCGCCTGATCACTCGGCGCAGAGCTGGCCCCTCACCACCCCTCCCAGCCACCGGTTTTTCAGCCAGAGCCAAGAGCAGACTCGAGGCACACAGTACATGGGAACAGTGGCCCAGAGGAGCCGAAATCGTGCAGCTGTGGGGGAATGTGTTTTCAGCTGGACATCCACTGATTCCTAATTAGCTGAACCGAATTTGGTTTGTGTTGCAATTACATCTGTACAAACACTGCTGCAGCCACGCACACTGATTTTATGAAGGCAGTTTGCAACCCTGCGGCTACAGGGCAGGATCTGCCTGTAACAGCTGAGCAGGTACAGACACACAGGGCTGAGCAGAGGACCCAGCACAAGACAGCGCTGGGAAACACACACCAGCAGGATGCACAAACTGGAAGTAGAGGACTGAAACCCAGGCACGTGGCATTTCGACCTCTGAATCTAGCCCTGTGTTTGCTGCTTTCTCTGTCCTCATCCCAAAAGAGATGATTGCCCCCAAATTGATTTTCCGGACCCTTTAACCTGCTGCTCCGACTGCTGCGATGGGTTGTTGCCCGCAGCTGGCAGCTGACGGGTGATGAGGCCGTGGCGGTGACTGCGGCGCCTGGACGGCGCCCAGGGGTTATCAGCAGTGGTGGCCGAGGCTGAAATAGCAGGGCAGGAAAGTGGGGTAAGCAGACCTCAGCTTCTTGGCATGTTTGCTTGTGCTAAACCTGTAGCATGAAAACTTTTCACAACAACACTCAGCGCTTGAAGCCTTCCTTGGCTGTGTGTGCCCCGGTGGAGGGCGAGAGCCAGGTCTGGCTTGTGGGCTGGATTGTGCAAACAAATCACGTCCGCAGGCACCGCGGCCGGGACAGCCCAAAGCCGGTGCTACAGGGTGAATGCACGCCAAAGCAAAAGCTCTTTCTCCCAGCAGAAGTGCAGGTTAGCCAGGCTTCCCAAGGGACGCTCCCGGGAGCTGCAGTTACATGATGTGCTCACCCCGGCCCCGCTCTTGCCATCACCCAACAGAGCCCCACCGACACCCTGCGTCCCCCAACACCCCACCGCAGGCCCCCCGGCAGGTTTCTCTCCCTGGCAGTGCAGTTCGTTGCCCTGCCGTTGCTCCAGTTTTGCTCGCCCCTGGTCGTTTCTCACCGATAAGATGCTCTGGGGCAGCATGGCCGGACACTGCACACACCTGTGCGCTGGAGCTGCTGACTGACCCTGCAGCGCAAGTTCTCAGCCCCGGGGAGAGGTGCAAGCATGCAGCTGCCCCGAACATGTGTGAGCTAAGCCCAAACAAATCCATTCCTGGTTTGCCAATTAATTTAGCAAACCAAAGCTCCTGGGAGCTTGGTGGAGGACTGGATTGGTTTTGCTGAGCCTATTTGGTTACAGTTTCTCTTGGCACTTCTGCGATTATTCTGATAACAGTAGAGCCGATGGGATCAGCTGGTCAGCTATCACCCATTTTCCATGGAGGAAAATTGCCAAGCACAAGGCCGGTAGCAACGCACAGCAGCTCTCGCAGCCCAGCCGGCAGCACTGCTCCTGGCCGAGCAGCTCTGAGCCACCCTGCCCTCCCTGCAGGGCAGCCATGGCCCTGCCAGCACCTGACATCACACCCGTCCTGCAGCCCGTGTCCCCGGCCGTGCAGGCACTGCTCTCAGGCTCTGTTCCACACCGTTTCGTCTGTGCTTGCAGGAGCTTGTAGCCAGGGACAGGAGGGTGGGAGGTGGCACATGAAGCCAGTGTGTCGGCAGGACTCACAGCGTATAGCCAGGAGCAGCCCTGGGGAGCTGGCATGTTTTCCTGGGACAGCGGCTGGGTGTGGGAATCCTCCAGGGCTGAGCTTCCGCTGGGGACTGTGCAGGGAGCCAGCTCTTGCTGAGAGCGTCATGACAACGCAGTAAATCCTGTCTGCCCTGGTGGGACAGCCTGTAACAGGGGATGCCCCGTGATGGGGATGCCCCGTGATGGGGATGCCCTGTGATGGGGGTGCCCTGCGGCGGCGGGCGCCCTGTGATGGGGGTGCCCTGTGATGGGGATGCCCTGTGATGGGGATACCCTGCGGCGGCGGGTGCTCTGTGATGGGGGTGCCCTGTGATGGGGGTGCCCGGCGGCGGCGGGTGCCCTGTGATGGGGATGCCCTGTGATGGGGATGCCCTGCGGCGGCGGGTGCCCTGTGATGCGGGTGCCCTGTGATGGGGGTGCCCGGCGGCGGCAGGTGCCCTGTGATGGGGATGCCCTGTGGCGGCGGGTGCCCTGTGATGGGGGTGCCCTGTGAAGGGGGTGCCCTGCGGCGGCGGGTGCTCTGTGATGGGGGTGCCCTGTGATGGGGGTGCCCTGTGATGGGGGTGCCCGGCAGCGGTGGGTGCCCTGTGATGGGGATGCCCTGTGATGGGGATGCCCTGTGGCGGCGGGTGCCCTGTGATGGGGGTGCCCTGTGATGGGGATGCCCTGCGGCGGTGGGTGCTCTGTGATGGGGGTGCCCTGTGATGGGGGTGCCCGGCGGCGGCGGGTGCCCTGTGATGGGGATGCCCTGTGATGGGGATGCCCTGTGATGGGGGTGCCCTGTGATGGGGATGCCCTGTGATGGGGGTGCCCTGTGATGGGGATGCCCTGCGGCGGCGGGTGCCCTGCGGCGGGGCAGGCGCAGCCCTTTTCCCCTCCCCGGGTACGGCGCTGCCGCTGCCGAGCGCGGAGTCGGGGCAGAGCGGCCGCAGGTAGCCGGGCGAGGCCGCGCAGGCAGGAGGGAGCGGGCCCGGGTGCCTCCCCGGCGCCTCCCCGGCCCGTTCCCGGGCGCAGGGTTCCCTCTAGCGGCCCCGGCCCGCCGCGCACCGCCCGCCCCGGGGACGCTCCGCCCGCCGCCGCCCCCGGAGCCCTGGGCGGAGGGTCCGGGGCTGCCCGCACCCGCCCGTACGGACGCGGCATTCCCACACCGACCAGCCTCGGGGGCGGCGCGGGGAGATGGGGGGGGGCGGGGGGAGCCGGGGGGACGTTGGCAGAAGAGAAACAGCGACTCGGCCTTTGCCAGCTCTCGGTAACGCTTGGCTTCACACCGAGAAAACAGGGCCCGGCCGCGGGGCTGGAGCGGGGCGGGCAGGCGGCACATCTGCCCCAGGAGCGAGCGTCGGATGGCCGGGGGTCAGAGGATGCAGCCGCAGCGCTCCCACGGTGCAGGGATTACTCTGCACGTCGCAGCATGGTTGTAGCGCTCCACCGAGCCGTGCCTGCTGCCTGCACGAGGGAGAGATGGCAAACCCCCCTGCGGCCCCTCTTCTCACCCCCTGCTCCGTGCACACGCACGCAGCACTGTACGCACAGCCACGCGTCCCCGTCAGCCGGGGCACAGCCAGGCAGAGCTCACGTGGGTGAGTTTTGGGGGGACTGAATAGAAGCCTTGTGTTTGAGGAACTGACTCACTCTCTCCTGCGCAGAAAATGGCTGGGAGCAGGGAACGCAGGGCCGGGTTCGGCTCATCGCACTATAAATGGGCTTAAGCCTCACCCACAGCTGGAGTTGGGATTAACGCCCATTGTACACAGCATGGCATATCAGAGGGCAAGAGAAACATAGTACAGTGGTGTTTGCAGAAGGGTTTGTAGGCATTCCAGACTTGGGCAAGGACCTTCCACCTCTGTGCTATAAAAAGCAAGCAGGGCTGTAGCTGGGACGCACCCCCGTTCCGATTCCTGCCTGGGCTCCTCGGCGTCGGCGTCAGGGGAGAAGATGGTTACAGGAAGGAAGCAGGTACCATCACTCGCGC
Organism: Aptenodytes patagonicus; assembly: GCF_965638725.1. Lineage (NCBI taxonomy): Eukaryota > Metazoa > Chordata > Aves > Sphenisciformes > Spheniscidae > Aptenodytes > Aptenodytes patagonicus. The sequence continues at coordinate 1,024,428 of NC_134970.1, forward strand.
AGCACTCCTCCAAAATGTCATCAAGCCTGAAGAGATGAACAAAGAGCTTCTTCCCAGGTTGTTGCAAAACCTGTTCAACTGAACCGATGTAAAGATAAGAAAATCAGGTCACTATTGAGGCATGTATCAGGGAGACAAAGCAGCTGTGGACTGTTCCCTACAGTTGGGCTGGGAGGCACCTAGAGCAGCCCCCAGCTCCGCAGGGAAGAAACGTGCTGGTTCCTCGCATGGACACACTGCACCCCGGGCAAAGGGGACTTTTCTGTAGCCGCTTTACTGGGCTGGGACACTCTCAGCTGTATCCCGTGACATAACCGAGCTGTGCTCCCCCGTGGCAGAGGAGTGCCGACGCTGCTGAGGGGAGTCCTGTCAGAAATTCTGTATCCTGCTTGAAAAAACGTCAGCAGCGCGCTGGCACACCTACTTCCCCCCAAAACCCCGAAGTGTTTGTTAGTATAATACCCCCAAAGTACTATCGGTTTAATACCATAACACTGCGGCAAAGAGGTAATCCAGGAAAATTGTTTTTACTTAAAAATGCCTAAAAGCCACGGTTGTCCAGAGCTGGCTGTGCCGTGTCACCTGAAGCACACTGCTGCCACAGAGAACCTCCCAGGCGACGGCACCACCAGTTTCAGAGGTGGGGAGATGGACGAGCAATTCAGCCCGGACTGCAGCCAGCCACAATTGCTCATTATCTATTGTACTCCGAAGAAATGTGCTTTCTCCTGACATTTCAGAGCATACATTAAAGCTTAATTTTCCACATGAATACAGACGCCCAGCTATCACTACCTGGACTGTTTCCTGCTAGGCAGCCTCAGTCCACACACAGTCCTGACTCCAATTTCTTAAGCAATTTGCACATCTTAAAAATAAAATCCTTTATTGATAATATGAATGTTTAACATGTTTAATGCCATCAGCTATAAAAATGATTAAAGACTTCAGCTTGGTACATTTGGCTTTACAAATTTACAAGTGTTAATGAATTAATACTAGTGTATACATTTTGCACTTCATTATACTCCATTAGCCAGTGACAAACTCTGCAACAATGTCTGCTTATAACAGATGTGAGTTATAGAAGAAATATTTAGTTGCTTCCACACAGAATCTACATCAACAGTTAAATACTAACTCTAAATGTCTTACTGAATTAGTTGGATCCATTTTAATATCTTGTGCTTAGTTTCTCTCAGAAGATAGGCTACTAGCAAAAATACATTCTTTTGCATACCCCCTTCCCATATTATATTTTAGAAGAAACAGTACTCAGTGCATTTCCTAATAGACTTCATCATAGTATATCTCTCTCTATAGAGCTATTGATAAAGAAAGGGGATAATACCATTTAGATTAACGTAAAAGCAAAGAAACACGTAAAGCAGTGTATACAAAAGCCTCACTTTTAAATCGGAAGTGATACATGGGCCAAAAATCCGTCTGCCCATCAGTTTTTACAATTACTCTCATCAAGAGGAAAAATCTGCTGTGGATACTTAAAAGTTAAAAAAGTAATAAATGTGCTTCCAAAAGAGTCACTGCCCATTTATCTCTAGGCTGCCTCTGTCTCCCTACAGCTCGTACACAGCCCGTTCCACTGGACTGGGAACAGTAGCACATAATACCACGATTTAAAAGGCTACTAAAAGGTCTGTAAAAACCTCTTGTTCTAGTCTAAATACCTGCCATGGCTGTGCGGGAGAGAACAGCAGGGTCACTTCAGACAACAGCCACTTCAAAGCAGCACAAGAGCTCTGATGTCCTACAAAACGAGACTCAAAGCTAGAAGGAACCTATCAGGTCAGGTACAGTAGTGCATCCTCCCAGCTGCCGCAGGGATCTTTCCTACAATAAAGGTGGATGTATTTTGTCTAATTAAATATTGAAAGATGACAGAGGAGAAAGCGTCTCTGGCAGTGGGTAGCTGTGCTCTGCGTAAAGGTGACGCTGCTGCAGAGAGAAACGCTGAACATTGACTGACACTGAGCAGCAAGTCCAGTTTCTAAATTTAGGATCAGTTCACATACAACACCTGAGATAATTAACTCAGGGTTAGGGTGCTCTCAGCCTCTGCCACTGACCTGTGGTGTGTTTGTCTTGTATTTCTCGCCCCAGTGACTCAGAAAACCAACCATGCTGCGCCGCTGAACGATGGGCAGCACACGCGGCACGTCTGCAGTGAGGACTACACTTCTTGCAGCAAACGCTTCTGCACAGGAGTCAGTTGCTTCTCCCCCCTTGGGCCCAAATAATTTTTCACACACATGATTTGCCTCAAACAGGCAGTTACTCACTAAGTCATTTTTTTTAATCTCAATGAATTGCATTTTCTTCATATTAGGCAGAACATCAAGAATAGATAAAGATTTTCCTAATACATTGTGTATTTAGTATGTATGTGTGTGAAACTACTTACACATATATACATAATTCAATTACACGACAGTAATGATTTGGTTCTGTATTTGCAGCCAAGGAAAGCCAGCAAGATCCCATAGCTAACTAGTGGGTAAAATCCAGGTCAGCCGGACACAACTGATAGAGATGAGGAACAAAATTATTGCTTTTGTTTATAGTAGAAGATCCCACGTTACTGTTGCAAAAAACCTGTATCATATGGACTAGTGATTTTTTTCAAGTAATAGCGAGATCTTTGTCAAGTAATAGCAAGATCCTTTTCTCAGAAGTTCTACACACAACAGTAGAATGCTTGAAGAGCTTGAAAATTCAAGGTGACACACCAGAAACCAGAGTTTAGCCATTTAAAGCACCCAGGCATCTCTGCAGAATGTGTTACAGGAGAGCAAAAAGAACTACATGGACAATGAATACTGAGAGAAAAGTAATCTGGATTGTATCATGGCTAAATTTTACCCCAAGAAGCTTATGTGTGCTTCCTCAAATAGCTAGGAGCTATGTCCTAAAGGACAAAGTATGGCTGGCTGCGTCAATCTGGTGGTCACCTTGCAGAATTTGTAGCACATTTGCTAACTTATTTTAGCAAATGGAAAGAATTAAAAAGAAAAACAGTGTTGGTTTCAACATTCAGGACTCGTAGAAGAATTTGTTTCTGCAGCTAGATGGTCCCCCCTCCTCACCTTTTTCAGAGAATCACATTCATATTGCAGGCTTAGTTCAGGCACTTTTTATAAAATGTTCATCTGGAGTAAAAAGTCTGCAAAAGTTATTTCTGCATAATTTAAAAGTAGCATTTCAGTCCCATTAGAGTTTGATAGTTAGGTCCCACCACATGATTATGGTTCTTGTTATCTCTAATGACTTGACTGTTGCCGTGAGACATTTTGAGGCTACTGTATAGCTGTAGTTAAGGTTTCTTCATAAACAAAAATATTTTCCTACCTATTAAAAAAGAAAAAAATATACTAAATGCTTTATACAGACAGAATCTGCTACTATGGAAATAAATAACATGGAGTGGAGAAACAGTGTCTTAGCTCTAGGATGCTAAGCCATGGAATGTCACATTCACATTTTCTGGAGACTAGCTGCTAGTTGGCAGGAGTATCTCAATGTCTTTGCCATTTGACACTACAGCGTTGTTAGAGCAGCTACTTGCCACGTCCATGGGGGCACCCAGAGAGGATGTCTGGGAAGAGGTTTTAGTTAGTGGAGCAGGAGCAGCAGGTGACTGAGCGAGGCCGGGTTTCTTTGGAGGAATGGGTGGAGGGTTCCCTCTTTCTGCTCTAGGAATGGTTGGTGACTTAATTCCAGGAGACAACGGGCTTAGCGGACTGGAAACCTTGCCAGGGCTTGGGGAGTGACCGGATTCGCTTTTGGGGCTCACAGCATTTGCCAGATTTCGATAGTCTGTGCCAAAAGGTGAGCTGTTAGGGGAGACAGGTTTAATAGGTCCCTGCTGGCTGGTAAATCTGGAAAGGACCTGAGTGACTGTATTGCGGGCCAACTGCTTGGCGGCAGAGTTATCTGCTAGAGTAGGAGACAAATCCCGTGACGGTGGGCTCTGCAGACCACTTGACTGATGGTCCTGTTCAGCTTGAGACTGAAACTTGTGCCGAGCTGCATGGAAACGTTGATTGATCCCCACCTGGTAGGATGACTGGTAACCAGGGCTGCTTGCTGAAGCTCCCACTAAGCGTTTAGTCAGAACTGGTGAGGAGCAGGGAGAAGGTGTTAGAGAGGAGGCAGCTGTGCCGCTGGGAGACAGGGAGACCCCACTGGAAGGGAGCTGGGACATCAGATGCACCGGTGACTCTGTTCTTACAGGAGAACTTCCATTCTCAACTGCGTTTTCTGAGGCTGCACAAGCAGATTTCTCCTTCTGAACTTGGTTCTCTGCTGCATTTGTCTGCAGTAGCTCACTACCCGTCTGCATCTCTGTATCACAATGACCATTGGATTTTGCATAGGAATGAGTAGGTGTAGTAGGGCTGGGAAACACGGTGTGTACAGCTTTGCTTGTGCTGGCAGGATTTGCTCGGTCTGCCTGCAGACACTCTGTCTGACAAGACATAGACTTCACTGTGGGACTGTCAGTTGCAATACCTCTGGACATCACCGAGGGGCTTGGCTGCAAAGGCTCGGTAGGACTGTGCTCCTGGCAAGAAGCCTCCAGCTCTTTCAGGGCTTTCTTCAGACATTCCACCTCTTCTTTGAGTGCTTTTGTACGGTTTTCTTCTCTGTTCAGCTTGGCTTTCAGCTGTTCTCTTTCAATGTCAAACTCTGAGAGCTGCTTTTCTACTTGTGCTTCCATCTGTAAACCCCGCTTCTTCTTGGACGCCAGCTCCTCTTCCAGTTTACTCACCTTACTCTTCTCCTTTTCCAATTTCAAGCTCAATTCTGCTGTCTTCTGCCCCTCTTCAGCTGCTTTGGCAGTGGCTTTCTTGCACTCCACTACAAGCATGGAAGACAGTTGCTTGTGGCGTGCCCTTTCCTCCTCCAACTGGCTTGACAGCTTCTTCTGTTCTTTTTCAAACTTTTTCACTTGGGATTTTTCAAACTCCAACTGGAAGACAAGAACAAAAAAAGGACTGTAAGAGAACCACAAAACCTCCCAAAAGTAAATGGAGTATAATGCCCCAAAAGGGAATGAGGTTACTATGTATCTTAGAGAAATTACACGGTAAAAGATGGCAACGGCTAGGAAAGAGGTTCTTGCCCCAGGTATCTGCAAGACAGTCTTGTATGACTCAGGTTGCATGTATATATTGTATACTAGTAGTTTTATCATGTATGAAATTCAATTGACTTTTAGTGAGATATACACCCAGTCTGCCATGCACTGATTGAACAGGCGAGCTGGAGCAAAGCTACCTTCCACCTCATTTACTGCTTTGTCCATTTGCCTTTTAAAGGCATTTAGACTTTAAGATACTGATGTGTTATGTATGTTTAGTAAGTCCACAGCGCTTGAGTAACAGAGAACAGTAGCTTAAATATTTATTATAATCTCTGAATAACCCCCCCAGGAGATCTTTCATGACTTATTCTGAATTTTGAGTACAAGAGAGCCCTATCATTTCTAAGTGCAGCCCTGTTCTTGAGAACTTCTCAGATTTCAGGCTGAAGTAAGATTTCAAAGCATTTGATTGCCTATTAATAACTTTCAGCACTGCTCAGCTGCCAAAACACCCCGAAAAATTAAGGTTGTTTTTCGTATCAAAATGATAAAAGCTAGGAGTGCCTCACAGAGGAGGGAGGTCCCTACTACTCTTTCAACACGAAGGTGCAATTAGACATCACTACCGCGTTCACCACCCAGGAGCCCGAGCTTTCCGTGGGTTGGGTAATTGCCGGCTACCAAAGCGTACCTGCTGGGTGAGCCGCTCCCGCTCCTTCTCCAGCATGTAGGTGACATCATCCCCCTCCGCCGTGTCCTGGGCGTGCCGCTGTCTCTCTTCCTCCAGGTCCAGTATCACCTGCCAAACAAACATCGGTCACTTTGATGCCCAGGCACACTTACAGGCTGGCGTAACACAGGGAGAGATCGGCGCTTTCGCACACGGTCCGAAGCCAAATGACACGGGAGAGAAACCACTGCAGCCTCAGACATCCGAATCCAACTCAAAATCACATAAAAGCAGCTTTTGGACAAGTTACAGTACTACGTTATTATTTGGTATAGTTAAGTCAGTTTGCGAAAGAAGTTAGGAAAACCTCACGCTGTATGTATCTTCATTTTATTATTAAATAGCTAAATTGCATGCTTTTCGTCCAGACTGCAGAATAGCCTTGAGAAGTTCACGTTATCCGTCCTTGGTTGTACGGTGCCCTCACCAGAATTTCCTGGCAGGACCATTAACATAAACCCCAGCAGCAGCAGAGGCACTGCCCTGAAGAATGCGCATCCAGGGGACCCAGGGCACTAACAATTACAACAAGAAGATCCTTGCTACGGTTTCAGCAGTAATTCGCATACAGGCTTCTCCCCCAGTTTCTTGCAGGGGATTTGAGGACTGCAGTGCAAAGTTTATTTTAAAAGAACATTAATTTGTTCTTCCACTTAAGAACATGATGAGCTCTTGAAATGAAACTGCTTGCCATAAGGACCCAGTTAAGGAGCTCCTTCAGCTTTAACGCTGAATTACATGAATAATTGAAATTCTGTTAACTCAACAAAAGAGCCAGAATACAAACTTTCCAAGAGACTCTGCCGTACCTCACCACCAAAACTCTAGGCTCTCCCAACACATGCTCACCCTGAATTCAGCAGCTCCTCAGTCTTCCTGAAATTTAAGCTTCCAAACAATGCTTAAATACCTTTAAGTACACAAGGAACCTTTTTACAGAAGGAGACAGGAAGGATAGAATGAGAAGGGGAAAAGTATCTGATTGTAATAGCACGATTTGGCTAGATACTTGGCTGAAAAGTGAAACACACAGCCTTGCTGTTACTTCCAGTGACTTAAGAGGACAAACCGAAAGCTTAAGATACCTCCAGCTGCCCACCCTAAGCACAGTCTGTGATGTAAACGTCAAGCTGGCTGGTTGCTTATGTCATAGAAAGGTTTCTGCAACAGAAATGCTTCAGATTATTCACAGACTGAAAGGAACTTGCTCTGTCTTATCCCCATCAAAACAGACTATGGGAAAATAAACCCACATGCTGATGAGCAATGAAACAGAGGGTTCAACTTTGAACTTTTTGATTAGAAACAGAACGCAACTACTTGTGCTTGAGATCTTTGTACATGATTTAGTAAGTTTTAATCAAAGCAAGAGTGACATACCTGAAAAAATACAGGATGGTATTGGCACAGGCACTAGTCAAACGTACACCTAGATCTGACATTGATAGCTTCTAGACACCAGTGTAACGGCACCACCTCACAGTCTGCCACTGACACAAGTAAAAGCAAAAATACCAGCTATTTTTTAAGATGGAAAAGAAGTATGTGAAGAGGTTAAGATACAGCGCTGCAATGCAGGTGACTGCAGGGGTGCTCCAGAGAGCTCCTCCCAGTCGCAGATTCCAGCGATGTACTCTTAGGTAATTATTCTCTGCCCTGACTACACAGCAGGGACAAATACTTCAGTCATTTTGACTTGTTTAAGTTTACTGCAGGACAAAAACATGTAAACGTGTTTTTTTTTTAAAAGCTAACTAGTTACATAAAGAGACTATGTTGTAGCAAGACTCCAAGAAGCAGAGTTCAGTGGACTCTTGCTTTTGGACTTGTGTGCAGCTTTATGCTCCTCTAGCAAACTACGGTATGCTGGAGGAGCAAACCTCTGTGGAAGTACAGTTTGACACGCGGACCAAGCACTTAATTGGTGTCAATGTATGTTAAAGCTACATATGAAGAATAATAGGTGCTTTATTAAAGAGGCCAAATAGCATGAAAAAGTTTTGGTCATGCCATACTTCCTCAGGAAAGCACAAGGAGGTGCGCTCCCATAAGCACCTGGTACCAGCTCTTCAACAGTCACCAAGAACAAGTCACAAGCAGAACAGTGGTATGTCTGCTGAGAATTCAGTCTTCCAGAAATCCTTTCTTACATCTTGGTAAGCACTATACCTCCCAGCTGTGAATAAGCTAGTTCCTTTTTTGTGTGTCCTAACAAGAACATCTTGCATATATTTCAAATTTTGGAATTACAATTAACAAGCTTACCAGCTGCATCGTATTGAGTGAGAAGTTTAAACAAAGGTGCAAAGCCCTTTCAGTTACCAGAACTCAAAGCATTTAAGTGTTTTTGCTGAAGTTAACGTATTATAAAAATATAACTATTAACTTCTACACAGCCTATTTGAAGCAAAACTTACCTTTCTGTGCCTGCTTTCCGCAGCAGCTAGTTGAGATAACATTCTTTCCTGCATATTCTTGCAATGTTTCATCACCACTTTCAAAATAGATAACGGATTGGAGCACACTGGTTGCTTTTCACCATGATTTCCCTCTTTCAGGGTCTCAAAATCTCTCTGCAAAGCCATTAATGGATCACTGATGTTGTACTTCCCATAGCGTTCTTCAATGAACGTGTCTCTATGCTGGGCCTGCAATACAAAAACAAATTTGCATTTCAATATACTTAAAATAGAAAGCTAGTTAAAGAAGAAAGTAATTTGTAGTTAATATTCCTCTTCCCCAGTTTTCGACTTAGAGATAAAGAGATCTTAAAACAGTCTGATTCATATCCTGTTATCTGCTATAAGATTAAGAATATTCAGACAGGAAAACACACAAGTGTGTCATGTTAAAGGTCCTTGATTAATAGGCAAGAACGAGACAGTAATTCATAAGACAAACTGGTCAAGTGACCTGCCTGCTGAACAGCAGTGCAGTCCATGCCACCTGTGTGATCTGCAAAGCCCGCCTGGAGCTTGCCATTTCTGATCAGACCAGTAACAAGGGGACAAACACCATGTTTTTAACACGCTAGGTGCACATACTATTAATGCAGACTCTGATCAACTAAGTTAAGACTATGGAAAGTTAAGAGTATGGAGAGGACAATAACCCTTCTATCATCAGAAGGGATTTTTAAACTGTTAACAATTAAGGTTTCAGCTAGGCTCCCAGCTAATAAAAACCCTCATTAATACATTTAAAATGGGCAAAAGTTGATGGTCCCCCACAAAAGACAATAAAATCTAGAAGGATCAAATATATGCCAGTGAGCCCAGCTCCCGCAGGCTGAACCAGCACCACACAGCTGGATCTCCCCCCTGCTTCACAACTGCTCCTAGAAGCCACCTGCTCTCCAGGTAAGATACTTCAGTCTCGAAAAAATTTGCAAAAAACACTTGCATTTCCACAGCTGGAACACAAGCAACTACATACTATTCACAGGCAGTCTGAAAAGTGCGTGTGGGGGGGTTACATGAAGCACGTGCTCGACTAATTTCCCACTGTCCCTCCAGTTGAACAATGTCTTTTAACCAAGTGGCCCCAAACAAACTAGAAACAAAGGAAAGTCTTGCTTAAAAACACAGCATCTCCACAATATATTCAGTCTACTAACATCCTCATACCACAGCTACCTGCTACCTATCTCCATGACTTACATTCCACAACTGTGCAAAAGGAAAGAAGGTAAGTATCAATTCTTGCGCAACAAAAGATTTAATCATTTACTGCTGTTTCAGTGGAAGAGCAGTTGTGTGGTTGTCTTGATTATGTCACCGTCAAAGAATTTCATGTTGAGCAATTAGAGAGTTTTTTTTCCTTGCAGTAGCCTATAAATCTGTAAATTGTTAATAAAATCCTTAATATTCTCATCCAGACTAAACAAAGTTTAGTTTCTCAAGAAGCAAGAGAGGAATGATTAGTTTTCTTTTGGTGACATGTAAGAATCAAGGAAGCTCACATGTACTAGGCTTTACATTTACAACATTTAGAATCAGCCATTCCAGCTGGAAATCTGTTTGTTAGGATACCGATAGCCTTATCCTACCAAATGACTACTGTGAAGTTCTAAAAAACGAAACAAGATTTCATAAACACACAGATATTAAAATATTACCTACATGTATACCACCACGGTAAGAAACCATATGAAAACATAAGAGGGAAAACAGACCTCAAAAGAGCCCTCAGAACGGACCTACCTCGGCTCCAAGAAATTTAATCATTGATTTCAACCGAAACGGTTACGGGCTAAATGCTATGCATTTGTGAAAAACCTGTGACGGTGTTTCATTCCCGCAAGTACACTGACAGCACAATCCCATGCATGGCAGAGCTGATGCACCCTGCCAAGGAAGAAAACCTTCCAAATCTGAGGTTTAAATTTGATTCTTCTTGATTCATTATAGTCATGGTAACCAGCCCTTATGAGATAATTCATACCTTTACTTTTCTAGAGCACATAAATGATTACGTACTGTTCTGCATAGGCACGTTCTTAGTGAGGCCGTAAAGATGTGGGCTTTCCTCTGCACCGGTTACCTACACCACCTGTCTCTGAAATGCAAGAGCCCCAGCACCTTTAACCACAGTGTGCTATCACCTTTAAAGTAGTTTAATTTAAAGCACACTTTAGCATGTTTAACTAGCAAAGCACTGTGTGACCTACAGAGGAAAGTTACGATACACTTTTCTGGACAGAGCACACGCATGACATGTTTTTGCCTCGGGAGACTGCTCCAAACAAATGCCGCCTGCATGCTACCAGGTGTGCTTCGGCTTTCTAGGTATGCATTGCTCACATCTGGGCATCCTTACGAGCATAAACAGAAAGTAAGCCATTCCAAATTAAACACGGTAGCTTTTCAGAGTTGGTGAAGGGCTCTTAGCACAAGCTCCACAAAGCCCCAGCTCTGCTGATGCTGTGAAACGGCATTTGGCTGTGGCAGGGTGGAAAACAAGCTATCTGCTTTGAATACAGAGCGAAACTGCGTCAGCCTCGCTGCGCGCTTCTTCAGAAACCCTTTCAGCTTACAAGAATGGCAAACTATCAATGGCTAACTGTTACCCATTTCTTATGGGACCGCTTAAGGACATCTTTTAGATAGGAAAGACTGAGTCTGACTAAAACGAAAAGACAACTTAGAAGCCAGTATTTATTGGAATGGTTGTTTTCTGATGTCCCAGTAAACTGTATTGAAAACGCAAATGCTTCCCTCGAGCACAGAAGAGCAGTAGCGATGCTCCAGACGCCACCCCGCTCACCAGTTGGTACAGATAGATATACTGAAACAGAAACACAAACTGCTGTAACTGAGCTTTATAGGTCAGAAGACTGATAGATAAACAATAAAGCTTTGCTTTAACTCAAATAGCTGATGAGATTTTCTGGTCCTGCCTATATTCTAAGATGCAACCATGTGATTAGCACAAAAAAAAAATTAAAAAAAGTCAATCTCTGCTCTCAAAGGGAGAAGTGTATGCATTACCTTGACAAGAGGCATAACAAAGCCAAAACAAAATACTTTTCTTTCCATATCTCCTCAATGGCCAAACCCAATTAGGGACATTTGTCCTATGATACTGGTTTGGGGTTGTATTTTAACCCTTGCAGTAAACAAATACAGAGGAACAGCTCACACTCACAAATACCCCTCCCTCTTTATCAGGGATATCCACCAGGAACAGTGGACACCTTTGATCAGAGCTTAAGATATTGTTCTAATTTTACGTAAAAAAAAAAGAAGAGGAAGGAAAAGATCAGCCCTGGAAATGGGAGGGTGGCCCTGGATAATGAGCTGCCCCTGGTTTAATGAATCACAGGAAAAACTACAGGCTTTTTTTTTTTTTTTTGAGGGGCTGAGAGTCTTCAGTTATTCTGAAGGATTTATAAAAATGACTCAACCAAACCTCACTACAAGTGTGTATGGAATTTTTAAGTGACTCAAACATTAAAAAGTCTGTAAATACGAATTGGGATATTCATCCAGCTGGCCTAACTGCTTTGACAGATGTCAAAGATGCTCTTCCCTTATACCCAACCCACCCCGGTGCCGGTCACTCTACAGCCACACAGAAACATGGGAGAAACCCTTCAGAGGGGTGCCTGTGCTTTAACAGTGTAAGCAAACGGGGGGACGCTTGAAGAGTTTACTTCTGGGCAAGTTCTTTCTAATAAAAGCTTAAAGAACTAGGGTTAAGGTCACACCCACTGCCTATAACCTCTGGTTTCTTGCAAGTACTGAAGGTGTAACAAAAGCCATGTTTTCCCTCTGCTCCTTGCAGCACTGGGCTCTGAGCTCTGTTGAATTTAGTGGGGTGGTTTATTTCCTGCCTGGGAAAGAACAAGAAGTTCTTCCTTGCTACTTTGAGCAATTAAGTATTTTCCTGAACTAGCATGACAAACAGCTGAGACTATCATAACATTAATAGCTTTCTGAAGTCCAGCTATTCTTCTTCAGTAGCTAGCAGAACATAAACATTTAATTAAAAGTTGTCTAGACCAGGAAAAGTCTTAAACAGGTCATCCCACACCGACCACATCTAGTTTACAAAAACAAATCCAGTGCTTTGGCATTTGGGCCACCATGCACTTGGAAATGCAAATACGGATTTTCAGGCGGCTGCCCCGACACCTCTGTGCCACGGGTCCCACTGAGCAGCCACCTCTGTCACTAAAACAATCAGGACAGCTCTTCTAAAATTAAGTCTCAGTGCCATAATCTGCACAGGTTATTTTATACAGGTATCGAGCTGTCACACACGAGTGACTTCTCCCATGGCTTATGCTCCTCACTGAGGCAACTCTTCAGCTCAACTTGTAACGCTGGAGGTCACGTACAAACATCTCCAAAGGTTTTGATTTTGTCCTGTCTGAACTGGAATTCAGTCTTGAATACAGGTTTTGTTCAACTTTCAAAACAGAAGCAACCTGATGATGGAATAGAAACAGTCTATTAATGAACCCAAAGTGGAAAAAAACAACTTAGATCTCAGATCCCAGTATCAACCTATTAAAGCACATAAATCCACAGGAAATCAAGCTTCAATAATAAGGAAATAAGGTTACAAAAAGCATTGTTAACTTAGAAGTGGAAAATTTAATCTGGAAAACCAGAGATGACATACATACTTCCAACAACATCAACTGCGCTTTGAAAGAAGATGCAATCTTCTGCAATTAGAAGATCCTCTAATTTAGTATCTCCACCTGTATCATCTCAAATATGCAGACTTACGCGTTTCCTATCAAAACACTGAAACTCCAAAAGCAACTAAATGGACTATTTGGCGATTTTGAAGACTATTAAATTGCCCTCCCCCAACAGGAAAAAAGATAACATGTAAGCTTGGGCTGCTCTTAAAAAAAGGAAGCAGCTACGCACGTCAACTACTCTTAAAAATAAAACTCCTGACGATCAGAAGAATTAGGCACACGCAGAGAGGGTACCGCTTTAAGCTGTCTGGCTCTTAGCTCGAGTTAGGGTAATTGACCACTGCTAGTCCGTTTGAAAAGAGGTAATTCTGATTTTATGGAGCAGAAGCAGTATCTGACACAACTGAAGAGATGTTTCCTGTGCAGGCAGGCAAAGCAAAGGCTTCGCTTTGTCAGGGAAAAGCTACTGCTTCCTCTTGGGATTTCTAGACTGGTTTGGGATGAATGTTTCCCATAATCTATTTGTGTAATTTTTTTTTTTTTTTAATAAAAGATTTCCTTTTTCTGAAACCTTGTTTATGAGACAGCATTTTCTCCCTGCCTTCAATAATCTTTACAACTTGTTTTACTGGAACATCAAACAGGGAATTTCCAACACTTGTTTCAAGTATTTTTTTTGGACACAAAGTAGAATATTACTCTTGCCTGTAATTTTAAAGTTTAGGTTTTAACCCTCGGCACAGCACAAACACAATGTTAATTAACTGTAGCTGCTGCGTATGCAGTTGTCCAGTAATAATTTGCACAGAAGTTCCTCCTTTATGCTGCAGAGTGTAGTATAATCTTTATATAGCTTCTTACTGCCTTGAACTTCCTTATTAGCTTCTCTCCTCCGAGACAGATATTGGGAATAAAGACAAGCTGAGGTCACAGCAATCCCTGACAGAGGGAAGGGAAATGGGGGTGGGGACCACTTGCTTTGCAGGAAAATAAGTGTCAAAATGCTGGAGTGGGATCCTGAGTCTTACTTTAGCTCCAGCTCTGAAGCGATGCCTAGCAGAGATCTACACAGCAGAAATTATATTGCTCAAACACAGTATCTGTCTTAATTGCCATCATTATATCAAGTGAACAAACCAGATAAACGAGAGCTACCCAGATGTGCCCACATAAGACATAAGACCTGTTATCAGCTCTGAAAAATGTAAGAAATTTTCTTGGGAAATATCAAGCAGCACAAAACTGCAGCTCCTTTTCCTGGGAACTTTTGGTCTGTAGCACAGACAGTACAAATCCCAGGATGAGCTTGGCCACGCACAGCTCCCAGCACACTTGTGACGATGGCCCGGGGGCTGTACCGTGCTCACAAACTGCACTTTGGTCACCGTTAAAACAGGGAGCCTGACGACACCCGGACGGCTGAAATTCAGAGCTGGAGCCATTCCAGCATGGAAGCCATTCCCCCACCCCTGCTCCTTCATTCAGGACTTATCTGGGTACTGAGAAGGTAGAAAGAATCAATCTTTCAAAAAAATACTGGCAAACAGTGCCGCTTCAAGCAAGAAATAAACAAAAAATTCCCCAAACTTGCAAGAAAAGCTGTAAGAAAAGCCCACATTCCAGGAGGACAGCGCCCATGGGAATACTGCTAGATCTAAGCTGCTTATAAGTGATGCAAAAGCCCATTTTGCCCCATCTGTGAAAGATTTACTAGCATCTGCAGTAAGGTTTTATATTACTGAACTTTTATTTAAACAAGAGGTAGACTTCTAGTTTTTGAAACTGCACTGTAAACTTAATTTCTAAATCCACTGACAAATGAACACTTAATTTTGCAATGCATTAATACTGCTTTATAGAGTGAATCACTGAATTGAGAATCAAAGCAATGAATACCAGCTCCCAGTCATTAACACAAAATAGATAGTTTCTATTCCAGTGTAAACTGCCTAAGGCCTTATTAACGTGAAAGAGTAAGCCAGAAAGCTGTTTCCTGTTTTCTAAAAGTAAACAGAACTTCATTTCTAATGTATGGAAAATTCTAATTTAAAGAACAGGGGTCAGGGAACAAAGTGCTCTAACATAGCGATAGAGACCTATTTAAATATTGAATTGTTTCCAACCATGGTGTGCTATTTTAGAAGACTAACCTGTGGTTCACGCATGCAATCCTTTCTACATGGCAATAAGGACCGAGAATCTAGCCCGTAGTGTTATGCAACTCTCTGACAGCATCTGGTTTTTTGGATGATTTAAATACAATTATAACTACAGGAAAAGGAGCACAATAAGAAGTGAGACTTAAGGTCTGTTCTGAGAAGAACATTGAGATTTATGTAGTGGACAGGAAGCTACTTTCAGGGAAAAAAGCAAGCTTTTTTTCAAAGAGGTTTTAAAATAGAGGAAGCAAACTGAAGCACTGGAAGAGAATATTTTGAATACCGTAGATTTGTTCACTTAATCCTTTATACTTGTATCTCGCGTTTGAATTGAAGTAACATTGCAATTTGAAAAGGACGTCAAAAGTCAAGACCAGGTCTACTGCAAATGCACAGGGAGAGATGATGGTCCCTGTCACGAATGCCCACCGCTCAATTAAAAACAAAACACAAGAAAAAAAAAAGAGTAAACCACAGAAGAAAACAGTGAAGGAGAGAAGTCAGCAAGGGCAAGTCGTGATATGGTAGAGGCATCAATTAGAGGTGACCTAACAACTGCTCTTTATAATACGAACCTGAGCACCAGACAAATAAACCTCAGGAGTTAAACCCTTTCTCCCAGCATGCAGAGGAGGGATGCCGCCTCCGGGCAGGGTGCAAAGAGATACCCAGGCAGAACCCAGCAGCACGGAAGAAAGGGTGAAGATTTGGGGAGGGGAGGTGAAGAAAAGGGAGGAAAGCAAAGGAGCACGTTAAGCAAGCAGTCTCTGGAAAGCCAGGCTCAGAAGCTTGATTTTGACACAGTGAGAAACGGGGCCGGTGCCAGCCAACAAGGGGCCTGGTATCATGAGGGAGAAGAAAACTATTTTAGGCTTTGTCATCTGCACGCATGGATTCTCTCTGCTAGATGCCAGATGCTAAATGCTTTTCTCTAAGCATGCAGGAATATCATTTATTGCAGACTGTACTATAATCAAATTACAAAGTTACAAATTAAGGTATTCTTTTTCTCTGCAAGTGCTCGTTCTTTCCTATAACGTACCAAAGGATCTGCCTCAAACATCTAGAGAGTTCAGAAGCATTTAAATCTGAATTAGAAGTCAAATTAGCCCATGATTGAGGGGAAATGCATTTTTCTTACTATATGGGAAGTAAATAGGCAGATAAAGCTCTGATTTTTAACCACTGACACCTATGTGTCTCACGTAACTGCTGGAGAAAAACACTGCCATTGTTTAAGATCATGCAATCCTCTAACAAGGTTCAGGTTCCACTCCGCCTCTTTCCAACGTACACGTGCACTTAATATAAAACTACCACGCCTCCAAAGCAATCTGATTGCAGAGGCAGAATACGCTGTTCATAACACTCGGGGAACACAGAGACGGCTGTGAGCCCACAGTCAGATGATTCCTCTGTGCAGGGAACAACCAACGCTCCCGCCAGCCCCGCGTGTTTCGACCCCTCTCAGTGTACGTTGCAGCTCAATTTATCCAACGCGTGCAAGTCAACCTCAATGCTCTCAGAGTTTCAATCTTTCATTCGGTCTTAGAAGGCTTTTTTTCTTCAGGGCAGCATTTGTATATGTTTCAAAACGTGAGTAAAGAGATTAGGAAGGTGGGTTTTCCTTTAATTACAGTCACACACAATAAAACTATTTCAGCCGGTGAAGCACTGTGAAGCGGTTACCACAGTTACTATCAGTAAACAAAAAGAAAAGCACAGTAAGGCCAGAATTTCTCTAACTGTATATTCCAAATAAACGGACAACACAAAGCTGGGAGTTTTCTGCTTCTGAAACTCTGTCCAGCCACCAGATTAAGTCCTTACATGACTTTTTCTCCTTTCACGTACCGAAAGGGCAACGCAGCCCTCTGCCAGCAGGAAGCCAGACTTGAGCTGCGGCGTTACTGAACACAGCTTTTGGACCCGAGTAACAGCACAGCTGGAGACCTACACCATCTCACCATTTGCCGCAGGCACAGGCCAGTTTTGGAGGGGTTTCATCTTCCCGCGAGGTCGCGCTCAGGAGGCAGGGCTGCGGGCAGCCGAGGCAGGGCTGCGGGCAGCAAGAGCCAGCTCTGATTCAAAGCTTTAACTGCCCTTTTCCTACCACCCTCAGCTTTCCTCCCATTCTTAAAGATGAAACATTACCGTGTATCCCTTACGGAAGAGGGAAAACATGCACTAACCTTTGATTAGCTTGGTATCTTATACTACATAATTATCAAGTATAGGTTACAATTTCATTTAATTTCTTCTCCGTCATGAGCACTTGACAAATTATGTCAAAGGGTATTCTAACTATATTAATCTCTCATGCAAGAGGGAACTGCAGGTTAAATTTCAACAGGAAAGATAATTGCTTTCTGCTATCGGAAGGTACACGTTAAAAAGCCTTTGGAACGGAGCTGCTGCACTCCTTCCCATCGGTCCCTCCGTGCTCCATTACATGCATTTCACAGGGCGATATTAAATTGATGCTTGTTTGGTAACACATTCTGACGACACAGAATTAGAAGACTGATCCCAGGACAGAGGAGAGATTGGCAAGTCTGTTCCAAGAGAGGAGCCAAGCCTTCCACCCGATCAATAGTTTTGAGAGGGTAACAATATTCCTCCAAAACAAAAAGACTGTCTAAATGCAAAACCAATTAACAATAAACACATAACTGTCCTGACTGTTTTGGAGAAGGATCTCCCTCCGTCCGCCCAAAAGGGGTTTGTATTTGGAATCAAGCTACAGAAGCTTTTGCTGGAAAACCAAGTCCCCGCAGCTCTCAGGCCTGCGAGCTGCCATTCCTCTTTTGAAACAGCTGAAAGTTTAAACATTATGAGGGGTGACAGTTCAGCTTGAAAAAGCCTTCAATACTCGACCCCGTCACAACTCATTTCTTCAAAAATTGATCCTTTCCATCATTTATACCACTATTTGTTTTCCACCTTACTGAGGCCGAGCGTCAACTAAGCATCCTCCAAAAAGCAGCAGTATTACACACGGACTACACATTTTTGGAGTATTGTCTAGGCTCAACATTAACACAGCAAACCGGCCACGGAGTGCCGCAGCCCATACTACCTGAACAAGGGAAGCAGAAGCACAGAGCTAACGCCACATACAGTAACACCACTTCGGCCACAGTTTTCCCGCAGCATGAGCCATCCCTGCAAGAAGAGGTTCCACTTGCTCCAGCACCACCCCCTGCCTTGTCCCATCACAAGTGCTCACACAACCATGACCTCAGCTGCACTGACACGGGCTGAAACTAACTTTTTTGACGGGTTAGTTTTAGCTGCTATCTACTTCACTGGAAGGTTACACTAATGCTTGTGCCAGCAAAGGGAAAGAATAAGTAGCTGAGCGCACAGGTCTGCGGCTCTCGGCAGCAGTGCCAGCCTACATTGGCTTAGTACAATACAAAGCCACGGATGCTTTTTTCTTAGTGTGACGTTATTCTCACTAAAAGACTAGTCTGTGATCCCTCCTGGCGAGGAGAGTTTCTGCTTTAAGCAGCCCTCCTTACTAAAGGAGAGCAAACCCAACGAAGGAAGTCACGTAGACCTTTTACATTTCTCACAACAGCAGAAACACTCGGTTCCTTATCAGAAAGGATGAAATCACATGCGTAACACTGTATTTCAGCACTGAAATGCTTCTTGCAGCCAGCTTTCAATAATGAATTCCAAGACGTAGAATGATATACAGCATTTATTATCTAATACTTCTGATATTAAAATGGGACTCCGAACCAGCAATAAATCTTTGCCTCTGAACTTCACCTTGGATGCAAGCGCTCTGCAGAACCTATAGTAGTACTGTTGTCATTTTTGTCTCTTATTGTGGTACTTACAACATACCTTTAAGGCTTCTATGACAAGATCTCTTGCTTCTAATTCTCCCTCAAGAATGCTAAACAGCGTCAGTAGTTCTGGTTTGCTGAGTTTTTCCAGATTCATCCTGAAAACCTGAAAAATGGAACATAGTTTACCAGGTATTTCTTTGTACATTAAAATCAGTGTTCTAAGCTATGACATATAATTTCCATTTAACTTCAGCTTCCAGTTTTTTGGACTGCAAATTGCCCCGCGGGAGAAAGGGGAGAATACACAAGGCAAACATTTTCTCTTTAACTTCCAAGACCAGTCGTAGAAGATGCATTTTTCACCTTTTCCCAAGGGGAAGGCAGAACGTATGGGCTAACACGACAGTGTAATATTCACCAAGAAGCAGCCAAAGTTAACAGGAGAGGGAAAAACAGAGATATTTAAAAGCCATACTACTGGAAATTACACATCTGGATCACACAGCTGCAAACATCCCTGAAAGGAGACCGAAAAGCTGTGATGAATGCGGTCCAAACTGAGCCAGCTACACAAACTTAATGGTAAAGTTAACATTTCAGTGCTACGATAGGTTTCCTAGGAATGCCATTAAGCATTACTAGTGGAACAGGCCCAAACCACTTTACAAAAATCAATGCCACAAAAAACACACATTTAATTACTATTCTTTCAAACTGTTTCAATACCACCATCATTTATTAAATACAATTTTACTGCTCACATAAGAACAAAGATCCACCATCTGAACTGCATATACAAAAAGCTTTTTTCTCCCCAGCATCTTTGCCGATACACTTAATGCTGCCACGTAATAAGCTCTTTTATTACATTATTTTGTTAACAATGGCAATAATTTCACAGACTAAATCCTTGTCCCCGATGCAAATATACCCGTTGATGATATACTCTTGTGCTTCGTGCAACAATCAAATACTTATCTGAGTCCAAGTCACATCCATCATTCGCCACTCTTTGTATCAACCAGAAAATGCTACAGCACGAAGCAGCTACTCAGAGGTATCAAACTCCACTTCATTGGCAAGTCTTAAAGGGTTAACTTAACCTTTACTAGAGAAACCTATCCAACTAAAACATTCAACTCAACTCTAATTTTTCTGAAGTCACTGCTGCTTTACAACTGATTTGCATAACTGTGCCTTGGAGAATTACACACAAATGCAAGTTCTGTCTTGTTTATGCCAAAGCAGTTTTCCAGTTGCTGGGAATAGAAAGTTCTGCTTACAGAGAGGAGTAGGTAGCCTTCACACAGCAAGAGAATCAGAAATCTACTTCGTGCCCCCTCTGCTAAGCAGGCAAGTTGCTCATCATGCAGTCGCGTTCTTGCTTCACACAGCGTTTTACATGAAATTCCATAAAGCAGCAACGTTTCTTACAGACTTCTCTGGCCAGCCGTACCATTGGCATGGGCTGCTCAAGGAAACTTCAGTGGAAGTGACCAGGACTGTCCGGGGTATTGGGGTTGTTCCAAAACCAATTTAACTGGACACCACGGATCTGTCAGCATTGCATGTATGTTCCCTATTGCAGATCCATTAACGTATGTTCAAGAGCAAAACACAGGAGCGGAGTGTTTGGTAAGCCTGTTCACATCTGTCATAATTTAAAAAAAAAAAAGCCTGATCAAGACTTGACACAAAAGTGTCATTTAGGAAACTGACTATATTGACTCAAATCCCCTTTCAGCGGGCCAGGGCAGCGTTGGTCGCTGTTCAGCAACAGCTACGCTTTCACATCAGCTGACAGACCTTTACAGAGAGTCGTCCAGGACGTGAACCTGACCATCTCCCTCAGCTTCGGGTACATCTGCTGACGGTTCTGTCGCCACAGGGAGCCTGGCCAGCTGAGATCGCATGGAAGGAGTGTGACTGACAACTTGCTCATCTTACACAAAAAGGGAGAGAGTGCAATAGAAGCAGCAAATTAATGTTAATACATAAATAAGTAGCCATACGGGGTGAGAAAAGAGGGGGCCTGTTTTTAGCCTTCAACATTTACCGTGCTTATGTTGGTACTTAAGCCTGAGCTGCATCACTTCCCTGGGCAGGTTTTAAATACGGAACATCTGAACGTCTGCTTAGGGGATGCACAACTTAATTTCAAAACCATCTCAGTCCTTGCTCAGACTAAATTCCGAGGTGCTAAGACTGAATCAGTACTGATGGGAAATAGCAACAGCTTTTTTTGCCAGATTCTCATCAAGTTATATTAGTTTTGTGGCATTATAAACCAGAACTAAAAAGGCAGTTTTCTTTGAGATCTTAGAACAAAGCCTGTCATCTAACTCCGTTACCCCAGGACAGTAAACCTGGAACATGGACTTTCAACGTGACTGCGTCTGTGCTTTTCTCTTAAAAAGAGAAGACATGGGAACGTGCAGCTGCATCTCTCCATTAGCTACCGAACAGCACACTCTGAGAGCATGGACAGCTACCAACTGCAGTTTGATATTTTAAAGCAATTAGTCTGGGCGGTAATCGTTTCTATGCTATATTCTAAATACTCCCATTGTGACTTGTACTTCACAGTGTTATAGAAATAAGCCATGCTATTCTTAACATGCCTCTATGGCTATAGTCTTTAATCAGCTTAATAACATAAACAAGCCCTGTCCTAAAATATATGGGTAAAAATACTTACAGCAGTAAAGAGCAGGAGCCAGTTGGCACAGCAATCATTTATACAACAACAGGTAACATTAAAGATATGTAAGTGGTACAGCCTCAGCTTCCTTGTGTGCAACCTGCTGCTATAGAAGACCTTTAACTGCTCTGTTTGCATGGGCTATCCCACGCTGCTGAGGCGACAGACTGGGAGCAGATGCTACAAATAAAGTCACTGCCCTAAAAAACCCCGCTGAATCGCACTTGTATTCTGCAATGATTTACAAGGAACTTTTTAATGCATTAGAGCACAACTGGCAGATACCCATTGCGCTGAATCTATAACAGTCCCAAGTGTCCCCTTTTAGGGCCGCTCAATACTAGGGAGCTGAAAAACGGGAAAAGAGCTCTATTCATTTTACATTATTATTTTACAAGAACAAGAAGCATCTCTGGATCAAAGAGCTAATAAGCACATATCTAAGCTCCTCCTCCTCTGTCCAAATCCGAATCCCTTCCTGGCCCTCCAGCGTCACAGGCTCCTGAGCTGACCTTTCCAAGGCTGCTTTCCGGTTACACGTCCCTGTGCCTTCCCTCGTCCCACTTTTTAATAAAAGATCACACCAACCCTATTCAATTACCCAGTTCTCTCCCTTGCAAACAGTCCCATTCTGCCAAACAGATCTGTAGTCGTCAGCTGGGGAACCTGACCCGTTATTTCAAAC
Organism: Aptenodytes patagonicus; assembly: GCF_965638725.1. Classification (NCBI taxonomy): domain Eukaryota; kingdom Metazoa; phylum Chordata; class Aves; order Sphenisciformes; family Spheniscidae; genus Aptenodytes; species Aptenodytes patagonicus. The sequence goes on from NC_134970.1 coordinate 1,046,766, forward strand.
CCTTTAACCAAGAGATAGAGTTTCACAGCACTGGAAACAAGATCTAGCAATACCCAGGGCATGCTACCCCTTTACATTCAGTGAAATATCCTGGCCAGTCCAATCACACAAGATCACAAACCACAAGGACCTCATTGTTTAGTCTGATGGTATAAATATTTTCCCTGAGTCTGAGATATACCACCATTTTTGGACAATAAGCAAGAGTTCAGAGCATAAACAAAGATAATGAATTACTGCTTGCCTAAAGGTAAACTTCTTTGTAGCTGTGCTATGAACCATTAAAGAGTCTCCTCAGCAGACCCATACCTACCCTTGAAAGAGATAAAACTCTTCTTTTGAAAGTTATTTCCCAGTATTTAACTGAAAATAAATACCAAGACCAGTTCAAGCGTACATACAACCATGCAAGCTAACAAACCAGGGTAAGTTATCTTTGGCATGTGCCACTTCAGGAACAAAGGAGATAAGCTTCTAGACCGTGGCAGCTCCTCCACCACTGAATCACGCTGCGATGATTATGAAACCATTAGAGGTTACATTTCGCTTAGGCTCACATACACGTGAGCACGAACCAAGTTAACCAACATTGCTAGCGCAGAAGAACTTCACCCACCGACTTCAGCGAAGGTTTGAGTCACTACGCAGCGGGCACTAACCAAGGAACAGCCGGAGCGCACAGCCCGAGGCACAGCCAGGGGAGTTTGTCAAGTGGAAGCTTCAAGATACGCTGCAAGCACTTGGCTCAGAACTCTTCTACTTTTTTAAAAATACTGCGAAGAACGTAGCTTCTCGTTCCTTTTTCCCTCTGAAGGAGGGTATTTCCTTTCATAAGCCACGGTTACAGCTACGCCAATGCAACAATGCCGCTATGTCTATAATCCTGAATCAGCTTCAATTTTTTTTTTTCCTGTCCCTAAAGAGGAACTGATATTTTCCAGGAGCTTGCATGGGCGTAATCGCATTCATACGAGAACCTAAACGAGTAGTTTGAAAACTCTTGACAGACAAGTTTCTAAAAATGCTGCTGCATGTGTAGCATGATGTTTGAATTGTTAAAATAATTACGTGATACGCTTATGTCATAAAAAAACTAACATACACTTTATAATTGTGCGCCCACAATGCTACCTGGCGTTGCATCAGAACTTTAGAGGATCAGGTTAAAATGAGCAGTGTTTAAATCCCCCACCTCTGTATCTTAGGACTAAAAGGAGAAAGGACACCTACCCCCCAAAACCCTCCTCGCCCAGTTATTTGTTGAAGTACTACTTTGGTTGAAGCAAATACGTAACGTCCACGTTCAAAATGTTGCTAAAGTCCTTGAACAACCAGCGTGCGGCAACTGCAGCTCCTTGGGAGAAAATTAAAACGATCACCTAGTTCCTCTAACCTCCAGACTCCACAACATCCCCGGGGGCGGCGGACGAGAGAAGCCAAGGGACGAGAGAAGCCAAGGGACGAGAGAAGCCAAGGGACGAGAGAAGCCAAGGGACGAGAGAAGCCAAGGGACGAGAGAAGCCAAGGGACGAGAGAAGCCCAGCCCAGCCCCGACCGAGGGCAAACACCGACAGCCGCCGCGCAGCCCGGCCTCGCCGCCCCGCCACACGACCGTTCGTAACCCGGCCACGGGAGCACGTCTGTGCTCGGGGACGGAGCGAACGCCCGGGGTCACCCCGGCTTAGGGAGCTCCTTCGGCCCCCGCGTTCACAGGCAGCTGGAGAGAAGGCGCTGACCGGTCGCTCCCCGGGTACCGGCTCCCCGCGCCCTCCCGACCCGGCGGTGGGGGCACCTGCACCGGCCGTCCCGGGAGGGGGGTGGCAGGGGCCGGGCTCGGGCTGCGGTCGGTCGGTGGCTCCCGAGCTGCCACGGGCCGGTACAACCGCGGCGAACAAAGGGAAACGCCGCACCGGAGCCCGCGCCGGCCGCAGCCCGGGGAAGCCGCCGGCCCGCAGCAGGGGCGGCGCGGCCCCCCGACCTCCTTCGGCGTCCGGGGCGAGCGGCGGCCGGGCCGCGGGAAAGACCGCGGGTCCCGGGGCGGGCTCAGGGGCAGCAGCCGACTCCGCCGTTTCGCTCCCACTCGCCCCGCGGCAGCGCCCACCCGCCAGGCCCGGCCCGGCCCGGCCCCGGGCAGCGACGGCCGCGGCGACGCCGAGCTCCCGGTGACGCCCCCCGGTACCGCCCCCCCCCCCGGCCTCCGCCCGTCAAGGTCCCGGCCGCGGCCGCCCCCGCCCGCAGCAGAGCTCGGCCCGGCCCGGCCCCGCCACCGCCCCTCTCGGCACCCGCCGGCCGCGGGCCGGGACACCCCGCACCTGCCGCGGCCCGCCCGCAGAGGCAGCGCCGGGCCGGACCGGGGCCCGGCCGCACGGAGCGGGACCCCGCCGACCGCCGTACCGAAGACCGCACCCCCCGCCCGCCCCACCGACCTGGCCCGCGCCGCCGCCGCCGCTACCGCGCCGCTCCGCTCCCCATCCAGCCGCCCCGCCCCTTCACGCCCGCCTGCTGAGGGACGGCGCGGCCACCAATCAGAGCCGCCGCCGGGCGCGCCCGCGGCCCAATCCGCCGCGGGGGAGGCGGGGCGAGGGCGTGGGCCGGCCGGCGGCGGCAGTGGCAGCCAATCAAGCGGCGGAACCGGGGCGAGGAGGGCGGGACGGGGGCCGAAAATCCCTTTTGTTCGCGGCGGCGGCGGCGGAGCGAGCGGGCGGCCGTGATTGGCGCGTCATTTCCGCCGCGGGCGGTCAGGGCGGGGGCGCGGCCGCCGCGGGCGAGGGCGCTTCAGCCGTGGGCGGGGCCCGCCCGGTGCCCCCGCCCCCGCCCCGTGGCGCCGTCCCGGGCGTCGTCACTCGCCCACAGCCCGGGCGGCGGCGGGGAAGCGGTTGTGGATCCCCAGCGAGCGCGGCCACCCCGGGCGGCCCAGCTGAGCGGGAGCCGCCGCGGAGCCCGGAGCTGGCAGAGGGGCGGTGCCCCCTCCACCGGCTGAGGCCTGCTCCCCTCACAGTGCCCCGGGGCAGGCCTGCTCCCCTCACGGCGGTTCTGAGCCCTGCTCCCCTCACGGCGGTTCTGAGCCCTGCTCCCCTCACGGCGCCCGGGCCTGAACGTGGCCTCGCTCTCGAGGCTGACGGTTTGCCGAAGGGTGTTTTGTGACACCTCAGCCTTGCTCCTGAAGGAGTTGCCCTACGTACTGTTGCGTTGCCCTACGTACTGTTGACTCACCTGGGCAGGCCGTCGGGGTGGGCACGTCACCTGCCGTCTGTCATAGAATCATTGAGGTTGGAAAAGACCTCTAAGATCATCGAGTCCAACCGTCGACCCAACACCACCATGCCCACTAAACCATGTCCCTAAGCGCCTCATCTACTCGTCTTTTAAATACTTCCAGGGATGGCGACTCCACCACTTCCCTGGGCAGCCTGTTCCAATGTTTAACCACTCTTTCAGTAAAGACATTTTTCCTCACATCCAATCTAAACCTCCCCTGGCGCAACTTGAGGCCATTTCCTCTCCTCCTATCGCTTGTTACTTGGGAGAAGAGACCGACCCCACCTCGCTACAACCTCCTGTCAGGTGGTTGTAGAGAGCGATGAGGTCTCCCCTCAGCCTCCTTTTCTCCAGGCTGAACAACCCCAGTTCCCTCAGCCGCTCCTCATCAGACTTGTTCTCCAGACCCCTCACCAGCCTGGTCACAGCTTCCCTCTGATGATCTCTTGCAAGCGCCGAGCGACGCTGTGATGGCAGAGGCAGGCGCTGCGCAGAGGTGCCGCGGGAAGCTCAGCGTTTTTTAGATTTATTTACCTGCCGTCGGCTGAGGAAAGAGCCCAGAATACGTTGGAGACGCTTGCTGGAGGGAGTGTCGCCCACGGGTGCCTCAGCCGGCGCGGGGCCACTGCTGGGCGCCTGACGCTGTTGAGGGCAGCAGGTTTTTTTTTTGCTGTCGGAGCTGCTTACCCAGCAGTCTGCTAAGCCGGCGTGGCAGCTGAAACGAGAACTAACCCTTCCTCTGGAGAACGTGGCAAATCATTCTGTCTCTGACCTTCCTACGAGATGTGCTCGGCATTGCTAACGCGCTCAATTCTGAAGAGCTGAAAACGGTTTTTTCATGGCCTTTCCCACCATTGGGAGCCTGACTGCGGGGGAGCGCTGGGTCCGCTCGGCGCTGCAGCGCAGGGCCTGCACCGTCGGATGGTGACACGTGCTGTGAAACCAGCAGTTTCTGAAGTGGAAATTTCTGAATCCACTGCAAAAAGTAGTGTCACATAGTGACAGGACTTTACACAGTGACAATGCCAGCAATAAACCTCACCTCTAACCATTGCAGCCTCCTGTCTAGTATGTTCAGAAGATGGTTTTGTCTAGACAGGGTTGTCTGAGCACTATTTCCCAGCCTTGATAAATACTGGAACTTTTGCAGAGCCTCTGGTCTAGCGATCTCAGAGCTTTTTTTTCTCAGGGGAAAAAAAAGCACGCGGGTTACCTCCTCTGAGCTGTGCTAGGCTGTAAGTGCCCTTGTGGCACTGCCAGGCAGCTGGTACGTTAAGATCTCTAATTGCGATTACCTTTCTCTTACACTGTGCTTCTCCCGGCTCTCTGCTTTTCACCTGTTGTCTCTTCTTTTATCCTTGGAATATAGTTTTAGGGCATTTTTTATCACGTACATGAAAAATGGTAGCAGCTCGTATCAAGGTTCCTGCTCACAGGCTTTTCTTTACTTCCCATGCACGATTTTCCACCCCCACTAGAGAAGTGGCGGCGCTGGGTGAAGCCCTTGGTGGAGCAAGGATGGGCTGGAGAGGGTGTAGGAGGAGGGCTGTGCTCCGAGAGGGCCAGGCGGCCCCGGGGGAAGAGATGGCTGCTGGCAGAGGGAGACCTGCTGTCTGCAGGAGGGTCGCTCGCTGTCTGCGGCTGGGGAAAAGGGGAAGGGGGCTAGCGGAGTGCCACGAAGGAAGGAAGTCAGGCAAAACAAAAGCTGACTTAACTCACCACATCTTGCGAGTGCAGGACATGGAGCCTGCCAAGGAGATCTAGGCTGTAAGCTGGCGCTGCATCTCATCTCCCTGGAAAAAAAACCCAACCAGGCTTTAGGGAAAAAAGCGGGTAGAGACTACGAGAGCCCTATCGAGTGGCTGCGGCCAGGCGGGCGGTTCACGCTCGCCCATCGCTGCAATGAACACGCACTCTGATACGGGGGACTTTCCCGACCACCTGCGCTTTTGCAGTGGCTTTAAGAAGTCGATCGCGTTTCGAGAATCAAATGCTTCCAAGGCCTTCAAGGACCGAGGCGGATGCCCGGGGGTGCGGCTCAGGGCAGCGGTGGGTGTTTGCAGCCCCGCAGCTCTCCGCAGCTCGGGTCAGCGCGGCCAAGCGGCAGCCGGCGGGCTGGGAATCCCTGCAGCCGGGACGCGGGTGGATTTGGGAACCGCGTCCTCGTTCGCGTGGCTGCAGCTCCCCCCCGTGTCCGCAGCGCTCGCTGCACGGCGGGGGCGGCGGCGGCGGCGGCGGCGGGAGAAGCCTCTGCCCGCCACGGGGCTGAACGGGAGCTTTGATTTCTCGAGAACTGCCGCACGGGAACTGTTTTTCCAAATACCACAAAATATAACTAAAACGTTATTTACGTTTGCACCTGAAAATAGCAAGGAAGGGTTTGTATTTCCAGGTTGGCATAGACTATCTGCGTGATAACCTCTGCTAGGCGGTCGTTTCTTTGCTGCTGCTGCTGCAAACATTCCTGTTGCTGCCCAATCCCACTCTTGGAAACACAGGAAAAAGGAGACCTTTGTGCGGAAAGAGCTTTGCATGAGGCTGACGATTGACTGGTGATGAATTGAGCACATAAAGGTCACAGATGCATGAGTTGCATCAGGGAACATCTGGCACCAAAAGCTTCTCTGTTCTGGGGCTCGGTGAGGACACTGGACGAACCCAGCACAGCTGAGGAGCAAACATCTGAAGGGACTGAGAGTCCTAAACGTCCTAGGTGGTCCCAGGGAGGGCAAACCGAACAACTGCAGCCTTGAAACCCAGCAAATTAGTACAGATGAGAGAAAAAACATTTCTTAGCAGAGCCCATACGCCCGTGCAGAAAAAATATATTCAGTTGCCCACTGGTCTGCATCTGAGGGGAAATAAATCAGCTCCACAGGAGGAGGTGGCTTTTCAGGTCTGGAAGACATCTCTCTCCAGGCTGTTTGGCCACCTTATTTTTGTTTATTATTTTTAGCATGCAGCCGAGCGCCAGGTATGTCAGATATGGACAGAAAAATGAGGTGCCTGCCTGAGAGTGCCTGCAGCGGGGATTTCTGATGTAAGGAAACAGCAGAGAAGTGCCAAGGTGAGGGAGATACGAATCACTACAGTACCTGCCCATATGTCAGGATAAGCACAAGCATGTGCAGGTGGTTCTGGTTTGCCTGTATCTGTTCATAGTGTGCGACACGAGTCAAAGATAAGAGCGAGCAGCTCTTAAAAGCTGTGCGGGGGGGGGCTGCGGGCTGGCTGGGGCGGGGGTCCCGCAGGACCGAGGGGTGGGAGCGGAAGGTCTCGGCTCTGCGGGGAGCCCAGGGGAGGAAACGGGCCAGGGGTACAGCCACCCTCAGCCAGCGTGGTGCAGGCTCGTGTCACGCTGGAGAACATCAACGACCAAACAAGCTTCAAAAGCCAAAGAGGAGGGAACACGGTGGTAGGGGAGAGGTGACTTCTCCTGAAGTATCGCAGGCAAGAGAGAAAAACCACAAATACAAACAATTAGAAAGACGCACATCTGTCATGTTTGTGACGCTGTCGGAACAAGAATCCATCTGGGAAAAGAGCCAGCCCTGCCTCCCTGGGAGTTACATATTTTTTCTTTTTAAATAGCGTATGACATCCATCTCTATAGCTGTGTGTTGTTTGTGCTGGCATGTGGGTGTGTATTTCTGAAGGCTCCCCATATTAGCAGAAGATCTATAGTCTCATTCTAGAAATTTTGCCGCTATAAAAATATATTCTGTTTTTGACTGAGTGTTTTTTTCTTCTCTCCTGAAACTCTGGAGCCGTGTAAAATAGCTTCATAAAACTTGTAGGGCTTTTTAAAGTAGAAGTTACTGCCTTGCCTTGCTTTTAAAAATGCACCCTTGATTTTAAGCGTTGGGGTATTGTTTGCTTTTAAACAAGTGAATGCTGAAGAGATGCTATAAACTCCTTTTTTATTTTGTTGCTTATTGAGAAAAATCCACTAATACCTAAGGGAAACAGGAATGAAGCATTTCACAAAAATATATGGTATATAAGTAAACAAAGCCTCAGTCTTCCAAAGTAAGCGTGCAAAAAAGGGAAAATCCTTTCAGCATTATCCCTTGAGTAATACCCTTTCTTGGGAGCACTGCGGTACCCGAATTACCAGCACGAGCCCTTCCTCTGCACCAGAAAGGCCTTTGACGGGCATCGGCTCGCTCGGGGAGGAGCGACGGGCCGCGGGAGCCCTGGGTCCAGCCCCTGGGTCCCTGGTTGTGTCTGGCGGATGCTCAGCGGCTTGTCACGGAGGAGCTCTCAGCCCAAGTGCTGCCAGACTGGCATCCCCAGTAGCGCAGACCGGCCATCCCCAGCGTCAGGCCAGGATTGCAGGGACGCGGGGAGCACGCTCCGCGCCGTGCTGGAGTTCGGCTGCCGATGCCCGGCCCTTGCCTGGGCCATAGGGCCTGCAGCTGCAGACACCTGTCGTTAGTACAAATGTCATTATAAAACCCACGCGGGAGATCTTGCTGCTGCTCCCAGCCTCCGTTACGACCTTGTGGGAAAGGACGCTCGGCTCAGCGGGAAAGTGGCTCTCGGCCAAGGTTTCCCTGCCTGCGAAGCTGGGCTATTGCTGCTTACGTCTCTCGAGTGTTCTGCCTTTCAATGAAGGATGCGAAGTGCTGGAGTGAACATATTAGAGCAGCTAAGAAGCAGCTCCAGTTCAAAGGATGTTTGGAAAACCCTTTTTCCAATCAGGCAATTTGCAATTTCAATTGCTAAGTGCTCCCCTTTCGTTCCTTGGCACTCTAGCTCCATCTGAATTGGCTTTCTCAGCTCTTCAGAAAGGCTTATGTTACATTATGTAAGATTTAACAGCCATCACTTCTCCAAAGGTAATAGAGAAATGTCTTTTTTATGACACAAGAGGGAGATTTCTCATTTGGGAAGCTGATTCTTTGTTGCTACCAAATGACTGCTTTCGGTGCATCCTTCATGCAACTTTGATCTAATAACTAATTTTTTCTATGAAAAAACTAAAAGAAATTTTGTTGATATTTCTGATAAATGGAAGTACCTGCTAAAAGGAAATAAAATTTGCTTCTTTGTCTTTATACATACATATCATACGTATTCATACGTACATATTTAAATAAAAAGACCCCTCAGGACGCTGCCTGCATTCACGTAATTCTGCAGCTGAACGAACTGGCCGTTACGTCTCCAGTAATGACTTGTTTGCCCCAGCTTTGCTCTGCACATGCTGTCTCACATGAAGCTGACAGATGAAGTCCTCGCCCAGTCCTGTCGCAGACCCAGCCCAGGAACCATCCCAGGCTTTCTAATCTCTTCAGATAATTTCTCTTTCTCTCCCTGAGCATTTATTCGTCCACTGATTCACCCACCAGCCTTTCACGCAGACTTAATGTCACTTTGCTAGGAGCAGAGGGGCAGGCTGGGGGAGCAGCCGGGGCAGCGCGGGGCCCGTCCGTGCATCCCGCAGCCTTTGCTTCCGAGCACGTGGCATTGAACTCCCTGCCATGGGCCAGCTCTCCAGCCTTGCTGGATGAGGACAGCTGGCCTGGCCCGGGCAGGGAGCTTCTTGCTGCACCTAAAATATTAATTACAGACAGCAAGAAGAAATGTCACTTTGCTTTCCTGAACTTCTTTAGCAATTTACCAGGAAAAAGCACTCCAGGAGCTGCTGTGGATGACTTTCCTGACAGTGATTGAATGCTTTGATAAGAAGCAGGAGTTTGTTTGCCACCTCATTTACCATGCCGGGCTCTTTCTGCAAAGCACATAATACTGTTCTTGCCAGACCAGGGTGTGAAAGAAGTAGAAAACAGAAATATACTTGGAAATGACCCTCACCTAACAACACAGCCCATGGTCTCGCTTTCTTTGAATTACCCTACGCTCCGCGTGTTGGGAAATTGCTTTCTCTGAGGGACGATTGCTTGCCAGAGCCCTGGGACCCTGATTGATTTCTGTGCCTCTGCAGTCGGGAGAGCAGAGCAGAGAGGAGAGAAGCGTGAAAACCAGGACAAGAAATGGGAAGGACAAATTGTCCCTGACCAAGCAGTGGGCTGGTTGGCTAATGTTTTCTAATCATCCCTCTAAGTGGAAAGGGGGGGGAAGACCAGGAACTGTGCGGTGCTCACACAGCTTCACGGGCAGCAGCAGTGTATATTAGTCCTCACTTCCAAAGCTCGCAGCAATTCTGGGTCCTCCCGCAGCCCTCCCACGCGAGGCTGTCCTTGCGACCGCAGGCATCTGCTAGGGAAACGCAGCCTGGGAGCTCACCTGTCAGGGTTGGCTTTCACAGAAATCCCGGGACTAGGATGGATCATTTTGCCAAGGGACCACACAAGAAAAAAAAAAAAAAATCGCATTGTATCCAGAACAGGCTTGTTAGCCGGCAGTGACAGTAAACTTACACAGAAGCTTGCCAGAGGTGACATGACCCGCAGTCTAGAAGCAGGTTGTCCTAACGAAAGGAATCAGCTGTTCTGCACAGTGACAGAGCCGGGAAGAGAGAATTCTTCAGTGGTCCTCCAGTTTACTTTCAGTTGATGTGAAAGGCATTTATTAAATCAAATTATTCTAAAATGCAAAACAAGCTTATCCTGGGCCAGTCCAAACTTCCAAAAAGTTTCTTCCTGTTATAACTGAAATATTTCTTATTTGAATTAGCTAGGGTTAGGGGTGACCATACCAAATTGTGATTTTCTGGAGAGGTTTTCTGAATTTGAATTTATGAATATTGAAGCTTCTTGCACGTTTCTATTGGATCTCCCTTGCCCAGCATCTCCTTTGCAAGCTGAGCAGTCATAATCTAGTTAGGACCAACTCATACAGAAGTCTTTCCCTAAATCTTATCTCTATTTTTGCCCTTCTCTGCCTCTTTTCTAATTCAGCCCAGAGCTTTCCTCTGAGAAGGTGTGACTGGTATCGCATACAGTAGGTGAGATGCAAGCCCTTCAGCTTACACGCAAACCTCATAGCTTATACAGGGTACAGTTAGATGCACAAGCTAATTGCTAATGTAAAGCATTTGCAGAAGGGTTCTGCATCCTATTTTCAGGCCAAAACAATACAGAATAAGCTCCAATTTTTTCCAACTGGCACTGGGTAAAAAAAATATATTGCTTTAACTCTGTCCTGGTTTCTTGATTAGATGAAGGCAAATTACATGTTTTTCCACCAGTCTATTATTACAGCTTAAACTCTGCACAGTTTGTTGAATAGATGCGTTTTGCTCGCAGAAGATAAACTTCTTTCTCTGGAACGATAACAGCACGATTGTGTCCAGCATAGCAATTTCTAAGCCATTTCTTCAAAATAACCCTTTTCAGACCAATGGTACAAGGCACGTGCTCAAGGCCAGCAAAGCCAATGTAGAGTGCAAGATCATCTGCTACGGTATTTTCTCTCCCTTCTAGGGGAGGACGTCCAGCACCGCTGCAGGTCTTCCCAGAGCGACAGGTCGCGGCACTGGCCAAGGAGCACGTCCTGCATGGATTGATTCAGACTGCAGGTCTGGGTGTTTCCAGCAGGTTGACTGGGAACAGGGCTGTGAAGCCCATTTACATGGGAGGCTACTGGGCCAGGCTGGAGGCACTTCTCCCTGAGACACAAAGGCAGGAGGAAACAGTCGGATGCCTAACACAGCAGCAGGCAACAGCATCAAACTACAGATGACATCTCGGTCTGGTCACACAGCCTCCTTTTGCCTAATTTTTATGACATGCATTTTTCTTCTGCCTCAGAAGGCTGAAGGAAAACCTCCCTCTGCTCTGAGAATGACGTTCCCTGGGATTTCAGGAAGAGCAGGATCGTGCACATGGTGGTCACGGAACTCGTGTCCTCCATACTTTGGGAGGGCATTGCGTCATGAAGAAACTTTCTTATATGTGGGCAAAATAAATTTTTTCCGAGCTAGACTTGGGCATGCTCCTTCCACCACTTGCTTCAGGAGCAGCAGAGTTGGCTCATGGAGCATAACTGAGTCTCAGACAGACGCCCTGCCTACCGCTGAGAGTAGGCGATGCCTGGCTTTGCTCAGGGGAGACTTTCATGGCAGGGTCTCAAATACAGAACAGGAGGGACTTAAGTGGAGGGAAGAGCCCTGCCACTAAACCAGCTAAAAGGCAACAGCCTCCTGCCTCGGCACTGCCAAGTAGCTGGGCTATTGACAATGAATCTGATTCATGAGAGATACTAAAAATAATCCGTTCCAAAATTAGGCATGCTTCATTAGACAATTTCTACACCTAGATGAAAATTATACTTTTAAGATGCGCAGTTTGAAGTGTGGCAGTTAGTGTATGTATTCGTCATCTCCTGATTCGTCGTTTCTTTCTGAATGATGCAAAACAGAGCGAGTTCTGTTTGCTTTCACACAGCAATTGCCACCTTGTTACCAGAACAGAGGATTTTATTAGGTTAAGTAAGTACCTGCAGGACAGATGCAGTATTTACAGGTTATTCAAATCTGTATTTTGTTACTTTACTGAGTAATCTGGGGGAAAAAATTATTCTGTTTTGTAGAGTGTTGCCTTGCTGGGTGCAGCCCTGGAATATTGACGTTAGTTACTTCAGATAGTGAAGATGGTCTCTTCTCTTTTTCAGCTTATTTTTAATTTGAATATTTAAACCTAGTCAGTTTTTGAGCAATGAGCGATATTCCGCATGGCACCTATTCTTGCCATTACTCCCAGGCTGTATTTCTCTTGTGTCCCAACTACCTGCCTTCACCATGTGTCAGGAATGAAACACCTCAGGCTTTTTTTTTTAAAAAAATCTATTTATTATAACTTCTAAATCACTGTAAACCTGCTTTGTATGGAGGAGGTTTTGGAACTATTTAACATCATTTTTCTAGTTCTGGTAGCTGGATAGTGACAGTTTGCATGCGCACGAGTACATTTGCTCAAGTACTGCCAAGAAAACGTTTGTATTTTCCGATGATATTTCTAAAGGTAATTTGACACAACAACAGCTTCTCCAGTTAAGCACCAGAGCTCTCAGACTGTACAATCTTAGTGAGGAACAGAGCTGAGCTTAATGAGTCAACAGACTCAGTCGCATTAAGGTTTCTGGTGTTCACCAAATGTTTTTTCCAGAGCACACCCTGGTTGGCTTCTGAGTAACAGACTTAAGGATCCGTTTGGTTTTGCCAGCTAGCAAGGGTCTGCCCACTTAAGCACACAGCAATCCAGACCAGGCTCCAGCGCACTTTAAACAGGAGTATCTGGAAACCTTGCCGGGGTGTCTTTCTTTTTCCCCTATTTTTGCAGTTCCGAACTGCCCCCAGCCTGCCAGGCTCCACGTCCTGCAACTGCCACAGTTCCTTCCCACGCGGAGGCAGGGGCTGCGGGTCGCAGGGATGCTGCGGCTTCGCCTCCCTGGGAAAGCTGTGCTAAAACATCGAACACAAATGTAACCAGCCCCGGGGCCCCTCTGCAGCCCCCAGGAGGATTCTGCAAACAGCATCTCCCAGCTGTCCTGGGAACAGTAAAACGTTTCCAAAGCGTGTCAGCATTTACTGAGATGCTTTTATCTCTTCACCAAAGCAGGAAGAGCTGCTCTGTGTCCTGAAAACCTCTTATGGCATTTTAATTAAAGTCTCCAAGCAAACCCTTTTTCCTGCCTCTGCCAGCCCAGCCTCCCTGCCCTCAGCACCCTGCTTTCCATTTTTATTGGATTGATTTCCAGGCTGACCATATTTGACAATTGGACATTGCAATCACAATGATTTTTCCTCCTCTTTAATCGAGAGGCTTATGATGAGAAAATAACCTCAGCGTGTGCTGGGGGCCCACGGTCTTTACACAAGGGCCCTGCAAACTCACCCGGGGCCGGTGCAGTGCTGCGCTGGGGCACCTTCTAGCTGGGATGAGCACTCGTTAGCATTTTTCCTTATAAATATTCTATCTAAAGGTGTTTTTCAGCAATTAACAGCCGAGGTAACCTTTCAGGGCTTTGCACCATTCATCCTCTGCAGACAGGTGCTCCCTAGGGTGAGGACCCAGCCTGGATTTTCATCTGGGATGCAGCTGGAAATGCTCTTGGTTTGGGCTGTGTTTGCTGGCCATCAGGCAGCCTGCTCGCCCAGCAGCACGGCTCTGCACCCTGCATTAGCCCCCACAGAGGAGCACGTCGCGCCCTGTGGCAGCGGCAGCATCACCCGCACGGCTGAGCTGGGGCTCCAGCCCCAGACGGGGGGAGCTGCACTGCTGCTGCGTCTGGAGCAGCCGGGGTGAGCTGAGCCACGCTGCGCCTGCGAGCCGGTTAGTTTTGTTTTATTTCTCCCTCATGGAAACTCATTTGTTATTTTACATTACTGTCTGAAGCCTTGGAGCATCTCTTCCTGCATTTAAAATAGGAGAAAAAAACCTCCGTCTGCAACATTCACATGCAGGGTTAGCTCTCCCAGCCTCACTGCACAGCTCGGAGATTTGGGATGGGGAGGCTTGGTCGAACCCATTGTAATGAGCAAAATGATCTCAATTTAAATAACAGTTAATAAAAGATGCCTATACAAGGGCTGTAAGCATCCTGTCACTTGATTAATTGTACTACAGCATAGTACACCTAACAGCACTAAAACAAACACAGAAACATTCAAAAGGAAGTAATTAACTCAAAAACTCAGCCAGCTGGTACCCCGCTACGTGGAGAGCACCGCCAGCCCCGCTCATGGGGAGCAAACAGCTTTCGTCAAATGTGCAGGTTTGTTCTGCTTTGGACCTTGCTACGGAGGAGCAAAATTCACAGAAATGGAGGTTTGGACCTGGGGCCTGGGCTGCTGAGTTTCTGAATCCCAAGAGAAGGATCGGATGGAGGAGTCCAGCTGCAAGCTGCGGCTTTTCAGTGCTCGGCGAGGCTGCAGCCTGCGCGTCGCAGTGCTGGCAGGCAGCATCCTCCCCTCATTCCTCACATGTCTCTGGCCCCTGGCTTGGGTGAGACCCGCGTGCAAGGAGCTCTTGGGAGCAAGCAGCAGCCCGGGGCGAAGGGCTTTGCTGGCCATTTCACAAGCACTGAATGGGGATCACAGAGCAGAAAAGTTTCTAGAAAAGGAACCTGCCGAAGCATGCAGCTCACCTATTGAAATACTGCCGGTGGTGGAATCAGCACTGCAAAGAGCTGAATCTGGGGAATACAGGGGAAGTGCTTCGCCTACCATATGTCTTCTGGAAACACAACAGGCAAAGCATGCAGTCAGTTACCAAGTATGCAAAAATTAGAAGTTATGCTGCATCACGGGGTACAGAGGAAGTCAGTAGAAAACAGCTTTATTTTCTATGGGTATTATCTGAAAATAAGAAATGCTGGCTGCTCTAGGAACTCGGTATCTTTAGGGAGAAGTCTGCACTTTTGGAGAGGGGGGACCCTCTCTGGAGGAGGACCAAACCTTGCAGCACAGGCAGCAATGGCTCTGGGCTCCTTGCCCTGTGCCTAACTCACTGTAGGAGCACGGGGACGACTCTGCACTCCATCTTCCTTCATCTGGGAAATGCAACAGAAAATGCGCCTGCAGACAGGTTGCAAAATGTGTTGGATCTATCACTGAAGGAAAAAAAAGATGCTAATGCTAAGTCTTGGTTTACGCAGAAACACAAACAGATAAAATAACTGGAACTGCTCACATTTCAGCCTCTGTTGCAGTGCAGATACAGAGGTGTATTTTCTTTGCAGGACAGCAGCCACTAGTTTCCATGCGTCACTGTTTTTTTTTTTCATCAAAATGAGGGGATGAACAGCTGGTGCCTACAGCGGTAACCTTATGTTTCAGTGGCATTCATACCTATGGATAGCAGGGCTCTTGCACTGCCAAGTGCCATTCACACTGATGGTTAAGGTCACAGGCCCACGTCCCGCAGTGGAGGAGCCAGCCCAGGACAGCCAGCTCTGGCACCGCAGGGCCACGTGTGACCACCTGCACCGTCCACGGGGCAGGTCAGTAACAGAAGGACAGCTCTACAGACAGGCTGATGCTTTCAAATGCAGGGGGTAATCAATAAAGAAGAATTAACAGAGGAAACCATAAGGGCTATTGCACAGGACATAGCAATGTTTCATTTGGGACATCTACTGAGGACTTGCCCCAGACTTGGTCGGGTTGCTTGTCTCCGGCTCAGTTTGCCTCCTTTGCCTGTTCAGTCGATCTGGTTTGTGTGCTCTTTGGAGCAGGGACTGCACTGCACAGCATGTTTGTTCAGCCCTAGCATAATGGGACCCTGATTTCATTTAGGGTTCCCTAGGCATTACTGTAATATAAAAGTTAATTAATAATAAAGCTTCTTAAAATCCCACATCCTTAATGATATATGTGGCCTGACTTTAAATATGTCTTTAAAAACCACCTCACTGCATCTCCACAAGAAATAAATTCAGGACTCGGACCTCTCCTCGCAGCAGCAAGAGCGCTGTAATCCCAGACTTGCCCTTGGAGGTGTATATTTACATCTCTTCTGAAAACCTCACATTCGGGGCTTTACAAACCAAGCTCACAAGATCTAGATTTTCCTCCAGCCGCTTCCAGAAATCAGTTTTCCCGAGCCTCCCCTACACAAGTCCTTGGGAAACTGCTGTCACGGGAGGGGGAATAGTGCTGGGAAGAGGCTGGATCCAGCTTTGCAAGAGCACATGCGTCTGGGGTCTTTCTGCTGCTTCTCCACCTTGGCTGGTGCTGTGCACAGCCATCTGCAAGACACGGGGTAGGATCTTGCACAGCTCTAAATTCCTGCCATGGCCCAGGCAAAGCTGGGAGTGCAAGCTTTCCAAAGCTGCTCCTATGTTTGACACATCCTGGTGTCACATTATCCAGATTATCCACTTGCACGTTCATAGAGTGTCCTCTGCCCACAGAAATTTGGCCCTTGCCTCATCCCTAGCCTCTGTGTTTCTGAGCTCTCCACACTAAGTCTGCCAGCAATGGCAAAATCCTCAAGCAGCTCCCTCTGATTCTGCATTTCTTGGCTTTTGTCTGTTATTTGTGTGCCAGCTTTGCTGTTATCTTAATGTGCTGAAAAGGGTTTCTCTCAGCAGGCAGCACTGCACTGAGGGCTTTCCTAATGGGGATCAATGGGGCAGAAAGAAAACAGTGAGCCAGTGCTCCGCAGCATCCATCCTCCAGCAGCCTCTCGTGACCAGCTGCTGTTGTGCTGAACTCCTCCTCCCTCCCCCAAACTGGGAAAACTATACTAAGGCCAGAAATTCTGGGTTAATTCACTAGTGGCTACTTAAACCAAGGGTGAGTGCGCCGCAAGGTGGTTTCCTGTCATCTGTGAAGTGCTGTGGAGATGCAGAGTTGCTGGCGATCGGGATCAAGAGGCAGAGGAGATTCAGCAGACCCACAGCCTGGGAGCCAGCAAACTGCCTCAAAATTTGCGGCCCCCTCTCAAAGCCAAGACTTGCAAAAATGCTGAGAATAAATAACCCCCGACACTTTTAGCATGCCTTCTAGCCTAACTCCTTGTAGCTGCTCAAAGCACGTCCTCTGCCCCTCTGCAAGACAGCTTGCCTTTGCCCACACCTTGCACCGTAAGCAGGAGCGCTCGCAGTGCTGCATCCCACCACCTGCGGGGTGGGATGGACAACACCAGGCCAGTGCAGCCACGGCAAGTGATAGATTGCTACCGGTCCAATTTATATACTGATTGACAAGCAAAATTAACATATATACACAACAAATATATCCTGCAACAAAATAGACCTTTGGACTGGATTACAGGGCGGCTGTGTGCATCTCGGAGCACAAAGAGCCCGGTGGCAGAGCAGGGACACAGCCCCCATCTGCTGCCACCCGGCCCCCTCCTCCCAAGAGGTATCTTTATGAAACAGCAACTTCAGCCACAACACACAGAGTCTTCTGAAATGGAGAGAATACGAAAGAATATAAAGAAACTTTACTTCTGCCTGGAAGGATTTTCTGACTGTTTCTCAGCAGCATCCTTACAGGGAAGGGGCGGGCGGGGAAGAGCTACGGGTACTGCGGGACTGAGGAAACGTTTCCCGGAGACTCCGGCCGGAGAGGTTAAAGCAAACTTGGGGCATTTCTGAGCCATTTAATGTGCCAGGCTCCCTCCCTCCCTTGCCCCTAGCAAATCTCTTATCCCAAGAGCCTCAGAGAGATTCCTGTTTTTCCAAGGAACGTGTCAGACATTAGCCAGCACTAATACGGCTCCGACAGAGGAGCAGAAGTCAGCCGAGAACACGGGTCCTGCTTTGATTATTTCTGAGCTGGCGAAGGGGGAATGGAAGAAGAGAAGGAAGAAGATGTAAAAGGAACATTTTAAAGGCCACAGGCAATGAGGCAAGTCAGGAGGAATAATAAGAGCCCCAGTCTGTATTAGGACTTCACTTATAAATAACTTATGGCAGGCAGCTATGAGATCAATGTGATTTCATACCTGATTAAACCGTAGTGCACAGAGTCCTGGAGGCTGCTTATAAGCACGATTTCTGCTATGCGCCGCTCACATACGTAATGCTCCGATAACATTTACTAATTATGTGTTTACTCTGTTCAACTGCTTTCTCAGCGTAACCGGGCTTGGGCGTGACTGATGGGCAGCGAGGTGGGGGCACCCAGGTGCCCCAGCTCCTCTGTCCCCCAGCTTGCCCCGCCAGCGTCCCGGCTGGCACGGGAAGGAGCCGTGCACCGTCCCCAGCACCACACACACCGCAGCGTAAGCAAAGGTGAGAGCAGGTAAAGCAACATTGCTGGTGGTGTTTCACCTGCAGCCAGACTGGCTGTTTGGAGGCTTCTGCTCAGGGAGAAGAGATTTGGCTCTCCCCTCGCACTCAGCATTTCAACAAGGCAGAAAATGAGAAACAGATTTGCACAGGTCATTTTTTTTTTTTTCCTTTTTTACAGAGCCCTCTGCCAGCTCCGGCTGTCCCAGCCCGGCTCTCCTGGAGCCTGCTGGCGTGGGCTCCAACAGACGAGAGGCAATTAGGGGTTAGTTTGACATGAGTGTGGGGAAGTGAGATCAGAGCTGCTCGTCTGACATTTCTCCCCTCCAAGCCCCCAAGTTTCCACGGAAGGCCTAGAGCAGACGTGTCTCTGGTTATTGACTTTCAGAAACCTTTGACATTCACAGGCTCTGGCTTTTGCAGGGAAGGATCCCAGCAGCAGTTTATCCTAAAATTGCCAATATAGATAATCTGCAACGCTCGCTCTTCATCTGACCTCAGAGCGATGCCCCAAGCCCAGGCAGCCGCACGCTGCTGCTGTCCCAACCCCTGTGCCCCCGCTGCATTCCCCTCCTGCTGACAGCCGGGGTCCCCGTGTCCTCGTGCCTGGGTCACCTGGATGCCCCAGCCACCTCCCAGTGCTTCTGCACGCACCGAGAGCGGGGAGGAGGCTGCACGCCCCAGCCGGGCCCACGGCCAAGCCGTGCAGCTGAGCCGGGAGCTGAGTCCCACCAGCCCAAAGCGCAGCTGGAGGGTCCAGCCACCAGCCCTCCCCGGCGCTGGCTGCCTCCCGGGTGCTGCCAGGGGTGGGATGCATCTTTGCCCGCAGGAAGCCACGGCGCGATGGATGTGCAGTAACAGACGGATGCTTTTTAACGCCGTGGCCTCTTGTTCTGCTCCTCACAAATTGGTTGTGCTCTCGTCAAACCTCTCATCCTTTAACCAGAGACACTGCTTCCCCCGGACATGAGCTCAGGCAGATGTACACCCTACCAAGGAGTGTGGGGCAGCAGCTCAGCAGTTTGCATTTGAAAATGGACAGTTTTACGGGCAGCAACCCCACATCCTCAGCGCCTGCTGCTGGGAACGACGTGCTGAGGACCACCAAGCCGCTGGCTTTGTCCCCTGCAGCCTCCTCTCTTTCCAGAGGGGACATCACCAAACTGTGCTAGGCTGCGAGGAGCCCGCTCTCACTGCCAGCCAAGCCTCAGACCTAAACGCTATCAATAAATAATGACAATAACAGCGAGCATGAGCTGCGTGGGGCAGGAAATGTCACCTCCTTCTGCACCTGGGTGTTAGGTCAGGGCTGCTGACATGGTGCATTGCAGTTGTTAAAGAACTGCTCTTGGCGTGCCTGTCCCTGCTTCTTGAGCCCTGGGCTGTATCAGCTCGTCGTCCATCAGCAGCGCGGGCTGATGCGTTCAACCATTGCCAGTTAGGAAATGAGACCCTGTGAGCGTAACACAGAAGGGCACAGTCATTGCGAAGAGCTGTCAGACATTAACGGGAGGGAAATCAAGAGCTCTTCCATGTGTGCACTCTGCAAAGAGATTAAAACGCAAGATAAACAATAGAGTCAAACACCAGAAGCATATTTAGTTTTCCTCTCTCAGGCACTTGCTATTTTCACAATGGCAGTGAGGGGAAAAGAAAAAAAAAAAGAATATTTCTGAAAACAAACCAACCCAAACAAGATCCGGGCAGCAGTAAAACCCAAGGCTGGTATTTTCTCCCTAACATATTTAACAACACAAAGGCAGAAGGAAGCAGCAGGGCCAGCCATTCAATAATATTTCTTACTCTTCAGATCTAGATCTTAAAAAATTAATACGGTGACTGGTAAAGATTACTTTCCTTCTACAAAGGGAGGAGCAGAGGTGCAGCAGGACGACTCCAGCGAGATGTCAGTGCAGGAGATGGAATGCAAGGGCAAGTCCTTGTTTAAATATGAACACCGCAGGGAACGGGCTAATGCATTACAGGTACACGTGAGAAACACCTGGGAAAGACACGGGGTGACTGTTGCAATCTGGTAGCTGTAAGGTTTAAAACTCTCTCATTAAATGCATATTCTTTTTGCAGAAAGCATAAATTACCCTGCACTTCAGCAAAGTCACAATAGCATTAAATCAGCGCGAGAGGAGTCAGGGTCAAGCCCTCTTACATGGTTCAGGGAATTGCTGGTTCATGGGGAAGCACCTACAGCATCAGACGCTGCCGTGCAACAGGGAGCTTGAGCCTCTTCACAGGTGATGGATTACATCTTGGACGCTGCTCCAGAACTTGGTCAAGTTCTCATTTTATTACATCTGCTGAGAAAATACAGCTGAGTTTTTATTACCCAGGAAGCCCTTTCTCTAGCACATACAATAGTTTATTGAAAAAATGACTCATTCAGTTTAATAACGAGAGGACACTTGCGTGGCCAGCCCTATTAATTCCAGGCCAGCCTGCCTGCATCTTGGAGTCTGCTAATTCAGTGCTGAAAGTCCCCGGGCTTGCTAGCCTGCATGCAGAATTATGGTGGCAGCTCTGCTGCAGCCATGTGAAAGGTCTTCCTGAAAAACCACCAGTGCAAAAGGGAGCTCAGAGGACAAATTTCCATAAAGCCAACGCAAGTAAATCTAAGGGCCACTGTCGAGGCAGCCAATGGTTCCTGCAAAGCAGTGCGCAGACTCTCCCCGGCCGGTGCTGAACAGCACTCCCCTCCCAGGCAGAGCGCAGGAGGACAGTTAAGGAAAATGTCCAAAAGGATGTATAATATTGTTATAATATGTATAATATCGCAGGGAACTGAACTAACAGCAGCTAATGGAGATTTTTGCTCCACCCAGCACAGAAGGAAGCAGTGGTGCTCTCCAGTCAAGATCCTTCATATTGCTAATGGGCGATTGTTTTTGGAAGTGATGCTCCTTGTTTGTTGTCTTTCATGGAGCAGAGAGGCCACACGCTGCCCTAACGTGACAGGGAGCTCCGAATGCTGTGTCCTGCTGGGCGGTTTGGAGGGTCTGCGGGAGGCTCGCCATGCCCCGCTGCCCACCAGCCAGTCCCTGGGACCCGAGGGAGGATCCAGAGCCCTTTGCTGGTACAAACCAGGCCCAGGCGAGTACTGGTTGAATACCATATTGTTCAGACACCGGTTGGTGCCTGGAGCACAAGAGCTGATACGACTTCCCTGCTGCCCCAGGCGCAGTCAGCACCCCCGTGGATGGAGCTTTCCGTGCTCCCCAGCAGCCCAGGGCTGGGATGGGAAAAGGAGGAAATTCGAATGGAGAGCTGCTGTCGTTGATGGCTTCGCTGTTTCTATTTTGTTGGATAAAAGAAGTTACTTTTCCAGGCTTGGCTTTGCGGTCTCCGAAATGACAATTTGCTCAGCGAGAAGAAAGGATGTCGGGGGTGCGGAGCCTACTCGATAAACCTCAGCAGCTGCTGCAGAAAGCCAAACGCTCGTGCGGAGAGCAATGCTTAGGCCCTACAGCACAGAGGACCAAGGGAACTGGCCTGATATTATCATGCATGTCAGGCTTGCTCACATTTAGCAGATTACTTTAGAATTTGCATTCAGGCAACGTGAGTAGAAATAACAACCACGAACTTTCAGTCTAACATATAAGGTGATTTGCATAATTTTGTATTTGCATGGGGCTCCTATTTAGTTTTTTTTTCCCTTGTATGATCAAATATACCTACTTCCAGATGAAACGTATTTCAAGTTTAGAGGATTAACCTGCCTGCAAGAAGTGACGATGCTGACTGCTTGTTATGTACAAAAGACAGCTCCAGGATCCCTGCAAGCTGGAGGAATCTCAGCTGTCTCCATTCCTTGTCACAGGGAATCGCACCACCACCACTTCCAGGGGTTTGAGAAAGAAGTCTCATACAACACCTGCCCAGGACCCCCTTTTCTCCCCCTCTTTTGGTGCCTGGGCCACACGCAGACATAGATGGGGATGCTGTAGATCACAGAAAGCTCATGTATGTCCACCCAGAGATCCCAGGTTTGGTGTCCAAGGCTCCCAGTTCCCACAGGGGCGCAGCATTGCACCTTCTGCCCAGGGAGACGGAGCTGGTTTGTCTCTGCCAACGTTTCAGCTCCCTCTCGCACGGGCAGAAATGGGATTCAAAGCTGCATCTGAAGGAAAGCAGCTATTGGGAAAAGAACAGCTTTGTAGCTTGTCTGAACAACACAAGTCTTCAGGAGCGATGTGTACTAAATGACTGGATTGGTAACTAAGATAACATCATCTCTGCTACTCTTTGGAGGGCACAGAAGAGATGCGTCATCCCTGCCTGCCTTAGTTTCCCCACATCAAGTACAAGGTTGGTAGTATTGGCCAACAATGCAAAAACAAGGGCATTGCCAAGGTTAATTAACATCAGCTTGCAAAATGCTTAGGACTGAGCTCCTCAGACAGCGGATTCATACCCAACGCCCTGCTCGGGAACATGCCATCTCCACCCACGTCTGTCACCTAATTCATGGACCCATCATCAGCGCAACTCAACGAAGCATTCAGCTGATTGCTCGCTCGAGGAGGGGGAACTCCTCAAAGACGGCAGTGCCTTACTGCTGCCAGGTCAGCGAGGTGCTCCCGCTGCACCCAGCCCGTCCTCGTCACCGCCACCCCTCGAGAGCCCGCATGGATTTTCCATCTGCGTCACCCGAGTGACAGAGACGAAATGGCTCTTTGTCTAACACAGATTAATATTTAACGCAGGCTTCTTCACACCTGCCATGCTGGCTGGACAGCCTGCCTTTTCCTTCATGGGCAGAAAAGCCTCCATTGATCTGCTGCTAAAAATAGGACCTCCAAGGTTCAGAGGCAGCACCACCAGCTCCCCCAGCGAGGCAGCAAAAGGTTTCTTGCGTCTGTTGCCTGGCAGAGGCCCAAAGTATTTTTCTGGTACAAGGGGCTTTTTTCATGCATCACCAAAGAACAGAGCTGCTATTTTTAGCTCTAATAAGCATATTTAATTTCCTACTGCCTCATTTCAACTGTTTTGTGCAACTAGCATTGCTGAGCACGTCCCCAGGGACAGGATCAGCCCCGTGCTGCTGGCTGGGCTGAGCTCGGCGCTTTGCAGCTGGTTCATGTCCCTCGAGCATCCGAACCGATTCTGTTCCTCTCAGCACCACCAAACCCTCAGATTCAGTAAGGAACAATGTGCCAGGGCTGCCCCAGCTGTAACCCTGAGGATCCTGCTCCCACCTCCATTGGGGACTGCAGTGTCCTCTGGGCAAGGACCCCACACCCCCCGAGTGCCCCCGTTACTATCTGGGGCAACAAAGCGCTCCCATTAAGCAAATAATTAATCAACACAACATCAAAGGTCGCTCATTTGAAGGTATAAATCGCAGAGTAAGGCCCAAATTTTGCGGTTCAAAGTCATTCCCAATTAAAAAAGAGCTGTGGTAAGTGCAGGAACGGTAAAGCCATTTCCCAGTTGGAAACACTGCGGTGCAGGGGAGAGCTGAGCCTGTGGAGCTGGCTCCTGCACATTTTGCTGCTCACTAGCATCATTCCTGGACCACACAAGACAGAGAAAGTCACACCACAGGCCCCTCGGAGTTCAAGGTGGGCAGCCTGTAGCACAGATAGAAAATACAGAGGATTTCCAGAAGGTTTTTTTTCCCCTTGATTTCAGGGAGAAAAACACCCAACAAAAAAAATCTCTTGAGTAGATGGTTGGCAAAAGCTCTACAGAAAAAACCTCCCACTTGCGAGGAGCTGGCGTGTTAGGAGGGACTGGGAGTTTTGTGCAGCTGCAGAGGTGGGAATCCGAGGGTGACAAATAAATAGAGCTTCACAGGAGCCGCATCTCTTACGCCAGAAAACTGACCCTGGGAGGTGTGCAGGTCCCCTCGGGCTGAGGGCACCGTCCTGCTCCGCGTGTCCGAGTAGAGGAGGAGCCCTGCTGCACCACTTCTGCCCCCGAGCCAAACAACCGCTATAGAAACAGGCGAGTTTTGGATGGGGGGGAAGAAGATTCTGTGGCTAGTGAATGCCATTTCAGTACCAAGAGATCCTTTTGCCATTTTCCTGCTCCTGCACAGGCCTAGCAAAGAAGAGTTAATGCCTTTCAGTTTTCATTCAGTTAGCTTAAAAAAAAAAGTAATTTCCAGCAACACCAAACGTAGCGTGCCTCCTTCAGAGCAGAGAGGCAGAAATGTGCTGGATGCAGAATGAAAAATGCATCTGTCCTGGTTTTGCGGGGATTGCTGTGCCCGGCTTCTCTCGGCAGAGCTGTGGCAGCGCCGACCTGCACCCTCCAGCACAGGCTGGCACGGTGCTGACAACTGCCAGGCGAAGAGGGGAAAAAAGTTGTGATCGAACCCTGAATGCTGAGGGAGTGAAATGTTCATAAGGTTTGATGTATTCATCAGAGCAAGGAAAATTAAAAACAAAATCCTATTAGAATCATAGAATCATTAAGGTTGGAAAAGACCTCTAAGATCATCGAGTCCAACCGTCGACCCAACACCACCATGCCTACTAAACCACGTCCCTAAGTGTCGCATCTACACGTCTTTTAAATACCTCCAGGGATGGGGACTCAACCACCTCCCTGGGCAGCCTGTTCCAATGTTTAACCACTCTTCCAGTAAAGAAATTTTTCCTCATGTTCAAAAGTACCAATGAGAAAATAACGTGGCCACGGTGTGCTGTGCAGCGATCCCCACCAGCTCCGAAAGTCACTGCGCGGCAGCGACCGCAGTGTGAGAGCTGCCATGAGCTGTTCCCCTGCTGTTCCCATCACTCGGGGCTTCGGGGAAAGAGCAGGGGATCCAGCAGGGAACGGGTTAATCCGGGCTTCTCTCTCACACACACACACAGATGTACCATACCTCTGTTTTCAGAAAACCAATTTCTCCACATGGTCGCGTGGGATGACTGATGGCACGACACCCCCCCGACCAGTGCAGAGCCGATGTCTGAAGAGGTTTGGCTGACAGAGGAGCTGAGGAGGTTTATGAAACGCGGACAGAGGGAGGAGGCTCTCGCCTGCACTCACACGAGGTGTCAGCAGCGCTGAGGCCAGGCAGGACCTTCATCTGGCACCGAGCAAACCAGCCCTGCCCAGGTGCCCAAGGGTTGGAGGAGAGGGGATATCACCCCCGGGACGGAGCTGCCGGGTTGGGTGGACACCTCGAGGTGAAGACATTGGTCCACACAGAAGGTCTGGGCAGGGTGCAGTCGGAAGGACAGAAATACTCGGTACCCAATTTGGGTGCTCTCCTCTTGTTAGGAGAGCGTTAGTAGGTGACCACTGGAAGGGTTTAACTGGGAGTGCTGGGGACCCTCCGCGCTGGATGGCCCTAACCAGGCGGCTGCCCTGCAGCGCAAAATGGGGCAACTGGTTCGATGGCAAAGCCCTGCTGCGTAATCGGGGCATGTGTACTTCAGACAGGCTGAGCTGGATGATTTTAACAATTGAACTAATTCCAATTCTCTGCTGGTTTATTTCTATCCTGAAAGCAGACATCGAGTTCCAAAGCAGGGACATGCACTCGCTCCCACCACAAACACTTTCTCCTTTAACAGGCAGAGGCCGGCAGAACCGCCCTGTACCAACCGGTGGTGGACCTTCCTTCTGCAGATGACTTCAGAAGTGTCATAACTCCTGAACTGCCACTCTCATTAGCTCACGAACGCACCGGGCTGTACTTCCCACCATCATCATCTTGGATGGAGACAGCATTCAAAGCAGGGTCCAAATTCACTTTCCGTCCATTATTGATTTTGGTTACAAGGGAAGGGGATGCAAATGCTTAACTGTGCTTTATGTGAGAAGTAATGTAACAGCGCACAGCATCCCCGTATAACTCACTGTCAAGTCCAGGCTGCAAATACAGATCTAACAACTAGACAAATAAAGAATATGGGCTGATTATAGCTCAGTCCTTATCCTCCGGTAATCAATATGGCTCATTAGGTTTATGAGACAATCATGTCTTCTGCTACCCTGGCCCAGAACCTCTGAGTAATGGCTTGCCAATGCCAAGTAATTATAACGATGTCTTGCAAGTGAAGCAGAAACAACCAAGTAAACTGATTTAAAGCAGTTTAATCGGGCTGAGTTTTCCTTGAGCTCAGTGTCTTTCCAATGTTCTACCTCTAACTTTATCAGCCCCAACCTGTGCTTTATTAGATATTCTTGTTGGCTTTCCAGGCTGGGGGCTTGAGGAGCATTCTGCTTTCAGATCCAGTGATACACCAGGCTATTCCTTTCCCTCTCTCCGTTACCTGCCCTTTCTGCTGTGCCTTCGTTTCAGGCATAAGAGAAGGGGAAGCAAGGGGTAAACGAGTTACACGCTGTCCCCAAAATGATGCCAGGCATTGACCCCAGACATCCCCAGCCCAGGCTGCTCCTCAACCATCTTCCTTGTGCCGCAGCTCGCTGTGCTGTACGTGCACATGGGGAAAGGCGAGAGAAGGAGAAATGTGACAGAAGACCCCGACACCTCTGTGACTGTCAAGAAGGTGCCCCTTTACACGCGCCGCCAGCCCCCCCGGCACTGCTGGAGTTACTCCTCCTTTCCAGCTCTCGGCTTACTGGTCGTGCCCATATCCTGGGTGCAGGAGACCAGCCTGTGCATTTGCACGCTCTGTTGGTTCAGACAAAGCTCTGTCATTCTTCCAACCCAAGAAGATAGTAGTATTACCTGCTAACCTAAAAACTCTTATGACAGTGACTGCAAAAGGTCAGCGGCACATGTTTTTGGATTAGGACATGGACTCCTTCAGAAAAAGCCATTCCTCTGCCAGAGGCTTGGCGGTTCAATAGCTTGGCAATAGATGGGGGATGCTCTTGGGACTCAGAATAATGATTAAAGTAACAGCAATTACAAAAGCAACACTATTAACAGGGGGTAGGGAAATGGCGCTGCGAGTGAGCAATGCTCCTCTCGACAGCAGGCTGCTCCTGCAGAGATGCTCCTCCAGCCCATCCCCTCTGAGGGCTGGGTCTGCACCCCACAATTGGGCAAATACCCTGGGCTCTGCAGCAGGCAGGGGTAACACTGCTTGTCCACAGCAGGGCATTCTGCCGCCTGGTGCTTGGTTTGAAAAGCCTGCATGTTGGCCCAGGCTTTGCTGCAGAGATGGCTCGTACCCCCCGGCTCAGGAAGGCAGGGTCTGACCAGCGGATATTCTCTTGTGACGGCTGATTCGGGAGCAGCCGTATGTCGTGGTTTAACCCCAGTGGGCAACTGAGCATCACCCAGCCACTCACTCACCCTCCCCGGTAGGATGGGGGAGAGAATTGGAAGAGCAAAAGTAAGAAAACTTGTGGGTTGAGATAAGAACAGTTTAATACTTGAAGTAACATAATAGTAATAATGATAATAATAAATTGTAATTGAAAGTAAAACAAGGTGGGGGGGAGAGAGAGAGAGAGAGAAACAAAAACACAGGGCAGGGGAAAAAACCCAAACAAGCAATGCAATTGCTCACCACCCACCGACCAATGCCCAGCCAGTCCCTGAGCAGTGGTCGCTGTCCCCGGCCAACTCCCCCAGCTCATATACTGAGCATGGCATCGTACGGTATGGAACACCCCTTTGGGCAGTTTGGGTCAGCTGTCCTGGCTGTGCCCCCTCCCAGCTTCTTGTGCACCTCCTCGCTGGCAGAGTAGGGGAAGCTGAAAAGTCCTTGACTTAGTATAAACACTGCTTAGCCACAACTAAAACATCGGTGTGTTATCACATTGTTCTCATGCTAAACCCAAAACACAGCTCTATGCCAGCTACTAGGAAGAAAATTAACTCTATCCCAGCCGAAACCAGGACACCGTTGTACATGAGATTTGCCGACTTTCAGAAACCTTGCATCTCATTGGAAATATTTCATATTTTATACCCCCTTGCATCTGTTTCTTTTAGGGAAGCAGCTACTCCGAGCGCTGCAGTGTCTGCAGGATCAAGCTCTCCAAGCCCCGCTAACTGCCTTATACCATCTCCTCCCTGCAGCTCCCTCTGCCTCGACGCTCCAGCTCTCGTTCGGATGTTTGCCCTACAAGTGGTGAAGTATTTAGTTTCACCAGGAGCTGGATGCTTGACTTAATAGCCAAGGTTAACTCTTTTTCATCTCCTCATAGCAAAGTGGCCCATCTATCCATTAATAATGTTTGATCTGAGAAGGGTAGCTGTTAGCAAAGATTAACCGGCTTCAGTGGTACTGGGCAGAGCCCACAGAGACAGCTCGGGGATGAGAGTTTCTCTCTCTATAAGCAGCAGCCGATGTGTTTTGCAGGTGTCTCTGCAGCCCACGCTGCCCACTCGTTTCTCACATCCATCCCCGTTCCCCATCCCTCCCTCTCCGCTGATGCTTAGGAGAGACACCCAGCTCCTGCGGGGCTGACAACTGCAAGTGTTCTGCAGATTACTACCTTGGCAGGGCTTAAATGTTTGCTACAGACATAAGCCTTGTCATGGTTGATTTTATTTATTGTTGTATAAGTGTTTTTCCAAATAAAACAGAAAGTGAACAAATAAACTGGGTGACAGAGCTATAAACCCCACGCCTGCTCATTCACTTGAAGAAAAGCCTGCCTCAACTAATTAACCTGTGCAAGCCTTGTGCTGCTCATAAACAAGCCATGAATTAATATTGTATTTTTTCAAACAGCCAAGCCACTAAATCTTTATTGGGCAGCAAAAAAAATAGCTCCCCTTTCTAGGTTAGGCACAACAACAACAAGAGGCTGAGTTCTTTAAATGAGAATGAAATATTAGAACAAGTTTTTTCCCTGTTTTTGCTGCCTGCACTGAGCATGTCTGGACTGTGCTACAGGAGCGAAGTTTGTGCGTGTGGAAGGGGCTGAGCTGCAGCCTCCCTGGCATCGGGGGGGATTACAGAAACAAGCACCAAAACACTGGTTTTCTGCACCAACTCTCCTCGCGTATCCAGCGTGAGGATGGATTACACTGTACAACAATCTGAGAGGCTGAGGGCTTGCTTCCCTCCTACAGCTGCAGAGATGAGCACGCGAAATGGGTAAATGAGCTGTGGGTCTGTGGGGAGGCGGGTCACGAGATGTGCAAGTAGCCTGTAGGAAAAATAAATCACGGGAAAAGCTGGCAGAGGACGTGCGTTGGGGACACGGGTCTGCTGGCCCTGCACAAGTGCGTGCAGAAGATGTCTGCAGGCTTTTCTTTAAGACAAGCCCTATGCATTTACTGATCATACACAGATAATGGGAGACTTCAAGAAAAATAGAGTGGGCAGAAACACAAATCAAGGAGTAACATTTTTGAAGGAGAAATTATAAATTGCAATTTAATCACATAATCACTTTGACACTCTCAAGCAAGCTAATTTCTTCCCTTGCCTCATTTCACCCACTTGGCAAGATGAATCTTAATGAATAATGTCCTATGAATATTTAATTTTTTGATCAATTTAAATTTTTTTTGTTCATATCCGTACCTGCTGGATGGATAAATCCATTCTCTCCTCTTTTCCTCTCGCAAACATACACAGAACAACAGCTTCTCCTTCGATTTCCATCCTCCCCTTTTGGCCAAGCAGCGGTCATTGCCATCACCCCTCGCCCATCCTCTGGCAGCTTCCCGGGTCTCACCCAGCAGGCAAGGAGCCCCTCACCAGGGGACTGGGGCCAACGACACCAACCTATTTCACTCTGTAAACCACCCTCCGGCTCTGGGGAACTTCCTCAAACCGGGAAAACTTTGCAGACAGACAAGTAAATTGATTGCCAAGAATTGCAGATCTTTAATGTGAATTGATTATCTCTAATGGTTTTAAAGCAATTTAAATATAACTGGATTGTTTGGGCAAGAATTTGGCGTCTAAGGAGAGGGCAATAACAATCTCCCTGCTAATGAGTATTGACTGGCAGCATCCTTGCGCGCAGGCGATGGCTGCTCTCGGCTGTGGGGGCCTCGTGGATTGCCTCTGCCAGCCCTGCAGCTTTCACGGCCAGCTCGAGCCACCGTGCCTCACCCCTTCACTAAACACAGATCAACTGGTATTGGGGAGCTGTGGGATCCCTGCCAGTGCAGGCTTTTAGGAATTAGCTGGATGTGTCTGCTAGGGCTTGCCTAAGAACGGCCGACCACCTCCTGGAGCAGGAGCGCAGGATGAATGGTCCTCTCAAATCCCTGCTTATTTTGTTTGCTGTTTTTCTTTGTCTCTCCAGACTGTTCAATCAATTTTTGCCTAAAATTACTGAATTAGAAAAATCTTTTAAAAGTTAACACTGGTTTCAAGCTGGAAATTGGTGCCCTTGGCATCACGGTACAATCCATCCACACCACTGCTGCTCCTAACAAGCTGCAGTGAATAACCAGACTGTGTTGAGGCAATGAGAAATACAGAACAGACTTTACCCTGAAAGCCGTCGGATTTCGGTTTCTTCATGTTTGTGCTGAGGACCACTGAAACCTCTAGTCTGAAGGAAAAGCTGTATTTCTAGCTCAGCCTGACAGGGTATTTTCTAAGCTTGCTAAGTAAATGTGGCACCCAAGGAAATGCTGGAAAAGCTATTGCAGCTGCACTCTGGGACAGTGTAATTTTGCCTATAAACGAGTTCACACAAGAGCAGCATACTGAACAGGCTGGGACTTGAAGCCGGGTTTGGAAGTGTTGAAGCTGATTTGTAGAAGCCAGGATGCTCTGCTGGATCCATGCTGTGCTGCGCATGGCAGGACGGGGTGGAGCAAGAAATCACCATCCCAGCACATCAGCAGCGTCTGTCCCAAGGGAGGAAGCAACGCCTTTTCCCCTCAAAGGGCTAAGAGCAGGCTACGTCAGAGTTGAGCCAAGTATCATTATGCTTTTCTTTTTGCAAAGGAGTGTGCACGTCGTCACCCCGCAGCCCTTCCCCTCGCTGCTGCATGGGCTTTCCTGAGATGTGGAGCAAACCTTGCAGCATGCAGCAGCAGGTGATGGGACAGGTCCTCCCCTGCAGCCTCGGACCGTGCGGGGCCTCGCATGCTTCCTCTCCGGTCCACGGTGGGCAGCAGATAACCAGTATGCAACACCTAACGGGCTGCGGAGCAGAAGCCTTTTGGGACATCCTTTAGCATCAGCCCGCTTGCACAAGCAGTAGGAGAAGGATGTAAGGACCAAGAGTGTAGGAGCCATCAAAAAGCCATTCCCAGGAGAGCTGTTATCCTTCATATTGCTGGGTGGGTTACTGCAGCCTCGCCTGCTCTTGACTGAGCTAAAGAGAGACTCCCAGACACACAGTGCTTCAAGAGCATCACAACTTATGTGCTTCTGGTTTTGGTCGCTTGTTTTATTAAATGAGATCTCCGGGACAACTGAAGGAATTCCAGGAGCTTTTGGCCGCCTCTCACTTGCGCGTCAGGAGCAATAACATGCCTTTGGCCAGAAAGCCGCATTCACAGCACCCAGGAAGGCTCCCACGGGCTCTGAAATGCAGCTTCTGTAACCGCGGCCTTGGTTAAACTCGGTATCCCCTGTTCCTTAAGCCATTTCCTAGCACATAGGTGACTACTGCTTAATGCGATTTGCGCTTTCTATAAATTATTCAAAAGAAATCTCAGATTACAATTTATGAATGTACTGCAAAAGATAAAGAAGAAATTTAAGGCCTGTTCTGATTGAAAAGTAAACGAGCTGCAAGCCTCACGAGGAGGCGGCACGTTAAGTTCTGCATTAGTGTAGATGTGATCTTATCCCATCCTGACCCGCTTCTCCCAGTCACCTCCCTCTTCAGTCCTCTTTGCCAGCGGACTTGACCATCCATCTCGATCTCACAGGACTCACTTTTGCCGCTGTTTAAGTACCTCAGGTTATGCAGAATGAGCTAGACAGGCTTCACCACCTTCGGGTGAAAGCCCTGAGCTATCTATACATAATCCTGATACACCAGCTCCCCGCTGGCTTTAACTGTGACCTTGAATCCCTTCCCCTGCCATCACTCCTCCCAAATACCGACTCTCACCCCGAAGAGGCATGCAGCAGAGCTGTAACGGGGGGCACAGCGCTTCCCACGGCTTCCCACACTGACCGCCACAAACCAGTAAAACCAGTCCCAGTCTCTGCAGCAGATGGGGATCCATCACCAGGGTCCCTGCAGATTTGCATTATTGATTGCAACTGATGAGACAGGGGAACTGAGCTGCACAGTCTGTCCACAAAGGGCAAAGCATCTGAGAGCACCAGCCACGGCTGCAGGAGCCCTCGCATCCCCCGTGCTGCCTGCCCTGCCTGCATGTCCCCCCTCCGCCCTGCCTGCTGCTCCAGCCGAGCTATTTCGTGAGCAACTGTGCTTAATAAATCAGCAGATATGCTTCACTTAAATTCATCACCCAGTGTTCAAATCTGACAACTGTTTGAGCAAACGAGAGGCTTTAAGGGTGGTTGGCACATGCCTGTTTGTTTAATCTGTTTATTAAAACTGACAGTCAAGTCACTAGAAATACAGCTGAAATGCCTCCACGAATTTAAGAGAGGAGAAGAAAGCCTGAGCGCTGTGGCACAGAGGGTTTCTAGGCTCCGAGACAGTGCGCAGCAGATCTGCAGAGGGAGAACAGAGGACAGCGATGTCTTGGGAAGCTGCACAGACTCCAAAATGCTGTGATCTGTTCCTGCCTCTGCCCCACATTCCCTCTGTGCTTTTGGGAGGTTGTTAGCTAGGACCTCACTTTCCCTTCTATGTAATGTGATTTCTCAGAGGCTCTCCTTGCTCTGAAGATCTTACAGGATAAAGCGACTCCATGCATGCAGCAGCCCTGCAAGGAACTGCTGATCCAGACCGAGCTTCCAGGCTGTGCTGAACACCGGTAGCGAATGCTCGTAGCATGCTGTGGAGCAGGTAGATGTTTCCTCGTTCCCTATTTTTCTCTCTTTTGTTTTAGAAATGAGCACTCATTTACTAGGTCCTAATTAATCTCTGCATTAAAAGCAGCCAAGCTGTTGGCTTCCCGCATTCATCATCTCTCTGGTAGCACCTCCAGGCATTTCATCAGAACTTCTCAAGTCACACAGGGAAATGAGTGACAGTTTATAAACAGAGTTTAGTCCCTTTAAGATGATCAAAGGGAGAGACAATGGTGTTTTATCTCTCTCGGATATACTTCAGCACAGTTTGTCGCTAATGATGAAGATCCTAAAGCTGCCTTCCAGAGTGGGCACCAGTAGAAAATGGATTGCACGGAAAAGCCAGCGTGAACTGGAAGACAGAAGTACTCACTGCTCGAGCAGTTGCTGCGGGGAGTGACTGAAGCTTCGTGCATCTGGAGATGGTTGTTGCAGTTCTGGAGTTCGTCTTGCAGCCAGGGGAGAAGCAGGACAGCCTGGAAGGAGTGTGGTCAACCAAGGCACATCACCTTCTGCCTTCAAACTGCTGCTGTCAGTTCAATGACCCTATCTTGTCAGTGCGTGAAAATGAATCCAAAGGAGATGTGCTTTAAACAGTTTGTGACACAGCACTTTCTGAGGCTATTATCATGTTTGATTACTCTGCATTTAGCATGAATCAAGATGACACAATCCCTGGTGGCTCAGCCCATCTGATATCGGCTGCTGTCCTGCACAGAGCCTGCAATCGCAGGGCAAGCCACAGAGAAGCATCTGCCTGTGGACACTTCCCACCATCGAGGAAACAGAGTAGTCTGCAGGCTGTGCTAATTTCCTGCATTTCCACACTGTCCAGGTATAGAGACAGCCAGAGTGAGTTTGAACTTATTACAGACCTTGTTTGCAATAAACCTTGAAAGGCCAAGAATGGACCTCCAGTGCCCGGACCTGAACCCTATCAGCCTATCAACTGGGTGATGATGCTTTCTCTATGCTAGAAACAGTAAACATCACACGCAGAAGCCTTTAGAAAATCACTGTGACGTACTGGAGAGCAGAACAGCTCAAACAGGCATTTCTGATGAGCAGTGGAGAAAGGAGCGCTTGGCTGGGGACGAGCAGAGCTCAGGAGTGAACGAGGACAAAGAAGTGTGGGAACAGGAATGAAGGAATGAAGACAGAGAGGGAAAGAGGCATCTGTGCGAGGAAGGGTGAGATTTAAATCACGATACAATTAGACAAGCCATTCCTGCTGGAAATGAACACACCAGTACAGCAGCCCAGGCACAATCTACAGCAAATTTGGCCAAAGATACCTAAATTTGGCGACAGGAGAAGTATCATTATAAATTATTCACTTCAAGCAACTCTAATATTAAAGAAGAGAACAAGAAGAGGCTGCCCTGGCATAATTTTTAATTCTCACATATTTTGTAATTATCCAGAGCTGGTTTCTGTGTTATTCCCCAAGCCCTTGGGATGCCCCATCTCCCCCAGCGAGGTCCAGGGCAGAGGCAGTGCCGGTGGCTGCACCCTCACACACCAAACCGCATCACTTGTGTTGTTTACAGAACCCCCCTTTTTTTGATCAGTTGGATTCTGTGTCTGAGGCCACCTTTGGGCCCCATTGCCAGGATCTGCTGAGCAGCTCCTCGCCCAAAGCGGTCCAGCCCCGGGTGACGGAGAGTCAGGCAGCAGGGCACCGCACTGCAGAAAGCACATGAAAGGTTTGCTCTTTTGCCTGCCCGCATCACATTGCCATTTGTTCTTGTAAAAGGGGAGCAAAGTCATGTTTTCAGACAACCGATGCTTGCAAAAGGTTACCCTCGCTTCAGCATTTTCCTAGTGGAAGTCACAAGACAAGTACCTGAAGTTCACAGCCAAGCTGCAGAATTAATACTTCGCTGCAGTTGCTAGTTTGTTCACTCGATAGCTTTAAACGGCTGGGGATGGAATTAGAAACAAACCCGCTGGAAAAGCCAAGCAGCCTCCCTGTCTCACCCGCTGTCAGACCACCCCACGGGGAGCTGCTGACACAGAGGGTCCATTTTCACACATTGCACATTGGAAAACTTCACCGGACCAGCACACAGTACGGGTTTAGACTGGGCTCTCAGTGGACACCAAGCCTCTAGCAGGGTGTTGCTGGCTGCCTGTTAACCGCAGCCCCTCCGCCCTGGCTCCCCACCACTGCATCATTTCAAGAGCATCTTTAAAATCTGCCTCCCTGAGCCAAAAGAGTCTGACAAAACCGTACAACAGAGACCAAGCCTGCTGTTTGTAAATGCAGCTGTTGGAAAGCCATTCCAGGCAAACTAACACATTATTAATAATTAAATAACTCAGCACACTTTACAAGCCGATAAAATAGGGGAGCCTCATCTCCCCATATCCCTTGAATCCCAGGGGCTCTCCTGTTAGAGGGCTGGGGACATCCTGGCCGCTTCCTCCCCTCCATCCATCCATCCAGACAACCCTGGCAGCACCGTGCCCACAGCATCTCATCAGAGACGGCTGTCGGCTTCCCCTCCTCCTCCTCCAGTTATCCTCACAGTTCATATCTTCGAGCTCTTCCTCGTGACCTCTGCCTCTCAACATCTATCTTTCTCTGAAGCTTATATTAACATTAAGTTAGTCCTGCAACAGACTTTGGGGGTGAGAAATACTTCCCATCTATGAAGATTTCAGCACAAATTTATCTCTGTGTTATTTTAAAGCCTCATCAGCATAGCTTCTGCGTGCTGCTGCTGCACGGAATTGCGTCTCTCTGAAGTCATCTTGACTTTGGTACCTTTGCTGCCCGTCTCCTCTCTGTGCTCGGTTACATCCTGTCTAAAGCATTTTTCTTCATTTGCAGGAGCAGCGGTACCGCCTAATGAGGGATAGTGTGTGCTGCCCTCCCCTGCTAATGGGAGTCACTTCACTGTAAGAAGGGCTCTTCTTTAAACCACAGCTTCATGCTATGCAAAGACCTAAATCTTACCACAAGGATTTTAATTTGGGATTAACCGATTGGGAAATTAGATCACTCGTTACATCAATCATTCTGCAGTCCGTGTTACTTCATGCTCCAGATAGCTTTGCTGCAGCAGGGTGGCAGGAGCTGGGCACCGGGAACCGGGCCGCTGCTGTGGGGACGGCACTGCCGAGCGGAGCAGGGGTGGCTGGCGGCAAATAACCTGAATCCTGGAGTTTTCTCTTCAGACACCGCCTGCTAACAGCCAGTGCTAATGCTGTCTTTGTTTTTTAAGTCACCTCAGTGTCTGAGTCTTTTCTATAGTTTGCATACAATTGCTTAGCTGCCCAATCTTTATGCTTTGAATAGGAACCACTTCTATTTTGTGACGTGTGCCTTTTCTGTTTGGGATGAACCTATCCCTTAGGATTGTATTTTCTCAGTTACGTGAGTAAATTTTACTCAGAAGATAATTCCTTGAGACTCAGTGAAAATACCTGCACGTGCAACTGCTTGCAAATTATCCCCACTCTTAAAATAATCCCATCTTCCATGAATGCTCCTGCTAGCAAACTGGCTCACTAGTATATTCTTAGCACAGAAATGCAAAAGAAGCGTAGACATGGATGAAACAATTTTGTAAGAGGAATGACAGAAAAGTTTTTTCATACTTTCAGTACAGATAAAGATTCAAGATAAATCTTTCTTTAAAAGCTTTTCATTCCAGAACTTACTTTTTTGCAGTCTAAATCAGCTTAGAGTCCAGCAGAGCTTCTGCAGCCTGACTGCTCCCCAAGGCTCCCAGTAACCAGCCCCAAATCACCAGGTGTTGCTGTTGGCGTTAGATTTATTGACTCTCCCTGCATGTTTGGCAGCTGTTTTAAATCAAAACCAGTCAATAATGATGCTCAATATTCTGCCATCGTTTGGTGTGTGGCTATCTTATATCATATGATTGCTCTTTAGTTTAAAAGTCAGGAAATCCTATATCTATGGAAGAAAAGTATCCTGTACTTATACTGCGAGTCCCAGACACATAACCTGATTCATACAGTGAGTCAGCCTGGCAAGCAGGTGTGGATGTTATGTTACTTGTAGACAGGAATTCTTCTGGACTGCAAGCTACTTCCAAAAGAAATCCAAATGAAATATTTACGTGCTACAAGCAGTATGTGGGAATCCCCTGTCCAAAGTCAAAATCAATTCATTATACTGTTAAAACAAATATACTGGTATATACATAAATATTTGTGTGTATGTCCCTGCATATATGGGCACATGCATGCGTGCGTGCACACACCCCCCCCTCCCCCCCATCTTGTAAATTCTTGCTTTTTGCTTTCATTTCTAGGGCAACACTTAATAGAAGATGCAACATAATAGAATCCCTAGCTGGGGAAGCCATGATACAGCCAAGGTCCCAGAAAGTCAATTACACTGTAGGAGAGGGTGATGATAACTAATGAGATTTGCATGGGAATAACTGATCTCCTGATATAAAGGATCACACAAACTGTGCCAGC
Source organism: Aptenodytes patagonicus (assembly GCF_965638725.1). Taxonomy (NCBI): domain Eukaryota; kingdom Metazoa; phylum Chordata; class Aves; order Sphenisciformes; family Spheniscidae; genus Aptenodytes; species Aptenodytes patagonicus. The sequence continues at coordinate 1,083,950 of NC_134970.1, forward strand.
AGACAGTACTGAAGGGAAAGGTAAAGACAGAGGATCAGAACACATCAGACACGGCTGTCGTAATAAGCATTTCTTTATTCCTTCGTTAGAGATGGCCACGCAGGAGACTGAACTGGTGGAGATCTGGCTGCATTCTTGCAAAAGCCATTCATTGAAAATTAACGACAGCTTAAGTTTTCAATTAAATTTTAATTTCAAGTCTGTGACTGGTGCAAATCAGCATAGTTCCACTTGTGTCAGTGATTTATGTTAGCTGAGGATTTGGCCCGACATCTCGAGTGAAAGCCCTGCCAAAATATGCTGCAACAGAGATCCTCCGGCCAGATCCTTAAATGTGTTTAAGCCCTGAAAGGTGTAGATAGGCATGAAATTGATGTGAGTCAGGCACTTCTGAAAACTCCATTAGGTGCCTGTCTGAATCTTCTGATGTTTAAAAAACTGGCCCCAAGTAATACTTTGCCATAAAGGAAAAAAATCCTGCAGCCCCCAAATCCTCTTATTTTCCAGGCGGGATCTGTTCATGGCACCGCTCAGGTTCCAGATGAAGATCTCTGAAGTCGGAGGGTCTCTGCTCCAGACAATCCTTGTGTGGCTGAGGGAAGGTGACATCCTCAGCAGGGCACAAGCCCCTGACCACCAGTCTACATAAAATACAAACCCTGGGCTGTCCTGGTGCCTGACACAGCCCAGGTTCCTGCAGCCGGCTCTGCCTCTGCCCAGGCATCTGCCCACACAGTCTTTGCAGGATCGGGCCCATGGCGTGCTCTTTTGGTCAAGATAACTTGGAGGTTATCTTGGAAACCTATATATATATATATATATATATTTCCTATCTGGAAAGGCAGATAGGGACTCCTGGGGTTCACCTCTCTGTCATTGCCAAATTGCAACATTTCAAAGCATCCCTAACTGATTGCTGGCATTTGATTTTGCAGAGTCTTTTAGTTATGAAGGATTTAATTGGCTTTTCTGCAGCCCCACTCCCATTTTTGCATGTTTTGCCTATTTTGGCATTCGCCTTTTAAAACCTAAATGGACACTGGGATAAAATCAGGAACCAGACTTTTTAATGTTTGAAAAACACCTCCCCCACTTTGTACAGGGTATAAAATAATTAGTCATTGAGAAACATTATGTATAATTAATAAGCCATTACTGCTATATTTTAGGTAAATAATGCATTTTAATTAACACATTAATAGTAATTGTAGAGGAGCCGAGCGACTGAGGTGCTGGCGAGGGTGCTGGGGGAGGGCACTGTGCACCCCCCTCTGCCGCACCGCCCCGGGGCTTGGGCAGCACCACATCTGCCCAGCGAGCGGTGAAGAAATCAGCCCCATGGGCGCCTTACGCTGGAGAACATTCTGACGTGCCCACAGCGCCGAGCTCTCGTGCGAGGCTGGCCGGCGCCAGAGCTCGCAGTGCCGCACACCATGCACAACAGCGCGGGTGCACCCAGGTTTCGGTGCCCGGCTTCGTGTCGCCGGGTTTGCGCCAGGCTCCCGGCCGGTTGCTTCTCTGGTGAGCACATGCCGAGGTAGTGTGTGCACAGCCCTGAAATACGCCGCGGGTTTTAAATGGGTGCTCCTGCTGTATGTCATCTTACACTCGTCGTGTTAACTAAATATAGCAGGCAGAGCACTTAGGGTAATGTTAGACATGAATAGCAGTTCATGAATTGCAAGCGCACGGTAGATCTTTGCCTTAAATAAGTCCTGTTTTTAAACTTGGTTTGTGTTGGTGTGAGGATTGTTTCTGCTCATTTCTTGCTCAGAGGAATGAAAGGCCTCAAGGTCCTCTCTGCTGCCAGAGACAGCCGGCACCTCACTGCCGAGCTGGCAGCTCCCGCTCGCCTTCCTCGCCTGGTGTGTCGCCTTTCGCACCGGCGCCAAGTGCCACCCAGTGCCACCAAGGGCCAGGCAGCAGAAACCTGGGTCTTTTCTCCTTAAAAAGCATCACTTCACAATGCTGGAGCATGTCTAGTCTGGGTCACCTTAGCATCACTTAGCACCACCAGGCAGCTGGACTAGATGATTGTTGTAGGTCCCTTCCAACTGTACTATCCTATCCTATCCTATCCTATCCTATCCTATCCTATCCTATCCTATCCTATCCAATGTAATATTCCACCTTGCAGCTGGGACAAAATACCTGTCATTTCACTCTGCTGGCCCTCAGAGATTTCACGCCCTGGCCAAAGGACAAGGGGAGTGAACCCCTGCAAGGTGTGTGTAGGGCTCGGTGATGGAGGAAAGCAGGGGCTGCCAAAAGCTGTCTTTTTCCTTCACCAGCTATCAGCTGCCTCCCCCTGCACCCGCACTCGGCTTCGAGCGATGCCCTGGCCAGGGCACTGCCGGCCGCAGCAAACCCTGTCCGGGAGCCAGGCAGCTCGAGACACTCGGTGCCCCAGTCTGGGCTGCCTCATGGGAGCCACTAAAAAAATGAAAAACACCCCAAATCTTCATGGAGCTTTTCTGGGCGAGCACGCAGGATGCTCACGGAGCAACACATCTGTTCAACATTTAGCAGTGGCACGCCCTGAGCGGTTGAAGGGACGAGAATGGCCGTGCCACCACACCACATCTGGCACAGCTGCAACACTGTGTGTGCAGCAGCGCAAACTGGGGAGGAGGAGCAGGCACTGAAACGACGTGAATCCTCGGTGGGAAGCGGGTCCCCGTGCCGCCTCTGCGGGCTCACGTCTCGGTAAGTCGTTCATTTGCGGGAGGTGCCGAGCGCTCCCGCAGTGGAAATGAGACAGATTCCCCCGGGAGTGAATTCTCTGTGTAGGATCTCATCCCTGCTACGAGGAAAATGAAAACGAACTGGCTATAAATAACCTGCCATATCCTGTGTGTGGCACCTGCCAGGAATAGCGACAAGGCAGCTTGCTCTGGAGGAGGATGGCAAACAGCAGTGGGGGCCGTGCCGGGTGGGACGGCTCTTGGCCCGGCTCCGCAGTGATGCTCCGGCCCCGGCTCTGGAGGCATTTGGTTTCAGCTCCCAGCCCGGCCCTGTGCAGCCTCTCCTCGGGCTGTAGCTGTTTCCTCTCCCGGGGTTCCTCACGATGAAGCCTGGAGCGTCGAGGAGTGATATTCCTGCACATTGCACACTGATGACTAACGCCAAGGTGAGAGAGGAGGGTTTCTAGCGATGTGTGGTGCTGCACAGCCTGATTGGGTTCAGCAATACGTACTAATCATGACAGAGATCGTAAAAAGCCAAGAAAATTTAAAAAACAAAACAAAACAAAGAAAAATTAACAAGTTTTCCTAGTGCTCCAGTTTTCCAGGCTTTCCTTTTGCTTGGAAATTGTACCACTAGTTGGGTTTCTCTTCTCCTGTGTAAATTAATCTGGTGTGGTGGACATTGGTAGAGGTGCTCTGACTAATGCAAAGGCATCCTTCGCTGAAACGCAGCCTGTAACAAGGAGAGTGAGAAACCTGAATGCTGCAAAGAGCTTCAGGGGTTGGATAACCAGGTGCGGTTTGGTGCGGGGAGAGGAGATGCTGGGAGTCGCAGGGGCTGGAGCCCTCGCTCCGCAGAGCGGGAGCAGAGCAGGTGTGTCTGGATGCCAAACCCCAGCCATGACAGCACGGCAATTAGCTGCGCTAACACCAGCAGCGGCACCGTGGAGGAGGCTCGTTGCTCCCCGGCAGGCTGGTGCGCGGCTTATCCACCCTGTGTGCTGGCTCAAAAGTGGAGCTTGCTTCTAAGTGCATTCCTCTTCCGTTCGAATAGCGTTCTGTATTTCTCCCCTCGGGCCAATACAGCCTCTCCTTGGCTGGCTTGCGATGGTTTCAGACAACACCCCGTGTGCGGGTCACCTTTACCTGCCCCCTGCATCCCTGCCCAGAAACACGCCCGGTCCCTCACCCTCCTCTGGCCACCAGCCCCAGCCTCCGCTGGCACACGGGGACACGGGGACAGAGGCGGACGCCTTCCCGGTGGCTTCGTTTGAGAGGAGGGATTTACTAGGAAGCCGTGAGGACTCGGTGGCTCCTTTACATCCCATTTAATAGATCTGTGGCAGGGAATTCAGTAAGTTAGGAAGTTTTACACACTCTTTTTCTTTTTTGTATTTAATGTAGCCATTTCTCAATGGGCCGTTCTCAAGAGGTTCTTTTTTTCTCCTTACTGTTGAAATCTAGCTGGATTGAATCATTATTCCTGATATTCCACAAGTCCTGTTCTGAATATTTTTAAAAGAAAAAAAGTGATATTTCTGCTCGGGACTTTTTTGTTTATAAATTTTGCATAAATTTCCAATACAAAAGCAGCAAAAGGCATTTAACTGAATCTTTTAAGAACAGGAACAGCTTGTGATGTACAGAGCAAAACCATTGGGTTTAACGAGCTGAGAGGTTGGAAGAGAATGAAGCAATTAAGGGGAAGGAGGGATGTGGAAATGAGGGTCATTCTCACTTTACAGAAAACCAGCACAACTTTGAGTTATCTCTTAAGCTGTGAGGGCTTGGCAGTCCAAGGACAGCGAGGCAAAGGCTCTCTTGACCTGACTGCTTACATTTTTTCTGGGAACGCTATTGAGGGTGATGACAGAAAACACTTGTGTCAGGGCTTTAGCCCTGAAAGTTCACGTTTTTGTGCATTAGGCTGGAATAGCCGATTACAACTCATTTGGTGATGACTGGGCTGCACTAAACTTATATAGAGCAAAAGTTCAGGAGCCATGAATCACAGCCTTCCCACTCCCCAAGATCAGCAGCGACGGGACAAATTTGACTCACACCCATAGACTCGATAATATTAATTAAGCACCTTGAAACAAAAGTCTGTGATGAGTCGTATTTGTCAGGCTCATTTGCACTGTTTGGAGAAAACATATTGTGAGTTCACTCTCAGTGATGCTCAGAAAACTTCAGACCGAAGGGCAGTGATAGATGGGTTCATAGGATCAGGGCAGGCAGTGCCAGCTTCTTCCAGCCAAGATGGAAGAAATCAATCAGCAATTTTTTTCCCCCACTGGTTTTCAGTGAACCATTCACAGCATTTGCAGCCACAGTCCGGTCCCCCTCGGAGTGGCACCATTTGGTGGCTTCACGGGCAGCTGCCTGCTGCCCTGTCACTAACCTCAACATGACCCAGCCTCTTGGGGAGACAGAGACCTGCAAGGGGGAGAGGTGGGGAGTGCCCCCCCAGGGCTCTGCTAACGAGGGTCAGCAGGCTGAACCCACCGCAGCATGGGCGAGCAGAGCTCGGGGCACTGAGACCCACAGCTGGAGCTGTGGCGTCTGCAGCAGCCAAGGTGCCACTCGGCGGGGCAGATGCTCTAAGTTCTCCATCGTAACAAAGTGCCTGGGGCTGCCTGTTCACCCCTTCTTGCCCGTGCAAATTACTGGCAGCGATGAAAGCCCCGCGATGGGGTGGCATTGCCCCTTGGTTTTGTTGGCGTGACTGCCACCGAGCGTGGACACAGGCAGGCTGGGCTGCAGCCCTCCTGCCCGGGGTGCTGACAGCAGGAAAGGCTTCTCTGCACGTCTGTCTCCTCCTCATGGGGTTCTGCGAGTGGAGGCAGGCAGGGGGGTGAGCACTGGGATGCTCCTCCATGCCCAACATGACAGTTGTCCTTCCAGGTGGAGGACGGACGTGCGCCAGTTTAGACACCTTGCATTCCCTTTTGTAGAACTGGCCAAGAGGGATTCCTGCCAAGCCTGGGACAGCCCTTCCCACTCAGCCAAAGTACAAGAATATTTTAAAACCCTACGTCTTCTCCAGCCCCAGCTTCTCCTACGGCCATTGAAACCAGCTGGCGGAGCAGGAAGGCTCCTCTCCCTCTCGGTCATGCTCAGCCTCCTGGAAGGAAGATCCCCAAAGAAGGGTTAAATCAATCACAACCAAATTCACTGGCCCTTTATTAACAAGTGTATCAAATTTAAATAATTACCATTTTTATGTCACATGCCGTATACAGGGACACCAAAGGGATCGCAGGCACTGAGCAGAGCCATATGGTCCTCTGATTAATAATGTCAGGCAGAAGCAGGCAGAGCATTCAAGGGAAAAAATATGCAGGTCGCAAAGGCAACGAGCTCTTACATGCCTTAAGCAGTGTTCTCCCTACGTAAGGGAGCTGTAGCCATACGGAGGGGCAGGATGGGCTCGGGCGCTCCGTGCCTTGCAGGGGCTGTGGCAGCCAGAGCCCCGTGGGGAGCCAGCATCTCCCCCACGGGCAGCCTGTGTCCTCACCCAGTGCCTGGTCCTTGAAAAAAGAGGCACCTGCTGTGAGTTCCCTCTGACTCACGTCCCCGTGCTTCAGTAATGAAGGTCACAGCTAGATCACTCATCTTCAGCCGACGTCTGAAAATGTCAGTGGGAGCAGCACGGGTCAGGCAGTGCTGGGTGCTGTCTGGCCGCCCGGGCAGGGGGGACCCGTGGTGGTGGCAGTCAGACCTCCCCACCGCGGCCGGGGAACTACTTCTTGTCTGAAGCTAGGTCAGATCTGAAAGTGCATGGTGAGATGGGGATTCATGCAGACAGAGCCACTGTCTCTTCTGTTTCTGAGTAAGGTCATCAGCGATTTATCTTCAGACATGATGAAGGAGCAAATGGCGCATGTGGGAGAGTGCAAATGTCTCTCTCTTGCTAAGGGACAGAGATGCACATATGACTTATGATCACAGACTGCAAAACTGTTGGCAGGGATTTTCTGGTTAGGGAAAAAGCCCCCTCCCTCCTCCGCCACCGTGCTGGGGGACAGACACTCCACTGAGGGCTGGGCTCGGACCCAGCTGCAGCTAATGCCGCTGTTCCCACTGGTGGCATGTATAGGATTTACAAAGGTGGGTTTTCTAAGAAGGGGCTTATAGCTTTTATTGCTCCCACATCTCTGAACAGGGTAGATGAGAAAGAAAAGTGATTTTCCATCTGTCTGCAAAGGACCATTATGTTCTCATTCATACATAAAGCAGATCTAGCAGAGAATGTTACAGACTCAATGACAGTACTCTACAAATGTTAATATGGTTTTTAATTGGAAGAAATAATATCTTACTGCTGCACACTTGGCAGACTGCTCTCTGTAGCTACTTGAGCCTACCCCTTTTCTAAGACAGAAGGAAAAAAATTGCAATTCTGCATTGCAGTCAGGGTTTATTTTAAGTAATTGAGGTGCTCAGCTGACACAGATGGTAACCCTCTGGTTATCCTTGGGACAGCAAAGGCAGAGCCACCTCTTCTGCAGCACGGGTCTTGCTGAGACCCTGCCACGGTGAGGGGGAATATCCAGAGCCTACACACACCCGGGTCCTTTGGAGGGCGACAGGACTCCTGAGCCCTCCTTTAAGCACAGACCCCGGCCTGTGCGCCAGGCTGTTTGCTGCAAGCCCTGGGGCACGTCCCAGGGCAGGGGGACGCCTTGGGGCTGGCACCATCCTCGGGTGCAAGTGCCTGAGCAGCTGGAGCTGATGAGCCGGGCTGCCCCATCGTGCACGTTGATGCAGCCCCTGGGAGCTCTCGCAGAGCAGTGCCTGCGCCCGGGCTGGTGCAGCTGCAGCCGCAGCCGTCGCAGAGGGTGAAGCAACAAATCCGGGCGCTCCGCAAGCCGGTGCAAGTGCCTCAAAGCACCTCGGTCATTCTCGCTGCATGACACAGCTCAGAGGTGGGGAGTTTTGCTGCACTGCTTTGCCTTGTGAAACAGATGAACAAATAAACCCAAACTCAGCCAAATATAAACAATAAACACTGGTGGCAGCAAACCACTTCCCGTTCCACTGCTAAAGTCAGCCCTGTGGGTCGGGCGGCATGGCCTCTTCGCAGCTTGGTCCATCGCCAAGTTCTGCTGACGTTAATGAGGGCCTGCGTGCACAAGGATATCAGGAAAGTAATCTGACTTAACTTTTAAATGGATTAGTCAAATTGCATTACATACCTTTGTAGACACTTTTGTTTAGAATTAAGGTGGACTAACTTGATTTAGTTCACTTCACTTTAATTCCAAGTAACACCGTATAAATGGAAGCTTAAAGCAATTTAACCAAACTGCTTGAAACTTGCACCTTAATTAGTCAGATGAGCACCCAAAGCAGAGTCTCGGGGACCCCTCAGGAGCCTGCGTGGGGTGGGATCCCCCCCCTGCCACGGGGCTGGGGCACTTGGCAACGTCCTCCCCATCTCATCCTGGGAAACCTCCCAGGAAGGGTCTGCTCTGACCAAGCCTCTGGGCCCCAACCGCTGTGGTGGGGCGGGGGTCTCAGCTCCCCCAGCTCTCAGACACTCAGTCAGCTCTCGGCTCATCTCCGGAGCGACTCGCAGCTCATGCGGCTGCCCAGGTCTGCTTGGGTGGTTTGCACCTGAGCTGCCCCACCCGCGCAGCAGGGTGTTTGCGAGGAGAAGAGCAGGGATGGGAGGTTGAAGACAATGGGCCAACAGCCCCCGTGTTTGGAAGCTCTTCTGGCGCAGACCTGGCGAATGCAGGCAGCATCTCCCATGGCAGAGGAGGAGATCCTGGCTGCACCCGCAGCTGCCACCCCGGCTCTCCTGAGCCTCTCTGCCCACTCTAATCTGTCTCCGTGCACATGTTTCTGCCACTGCTCTCCTGCCAGCTCCCTGCTTGGCCAGCCTAACCTCTGCCATGCCGCAGGGACAGGGACTTGCAGAGCCTACTCCCGTGGAGGATTACTTGCTTGAGCTACAGCAGAGCCTCTGCCGGAAAAAACATTCCGTCATGGTGAATCAATCCTGCTTGATCTTTGTACTCCAGCCGCTCTGCTTACATCTTCACTGGGTTTTTCCTCCTCATTTCCACCTTAGGCACATCTGTGGGGCATGGCCTTTGCTTCAGCTGGAGCCAGAAGGGCAGACGGTGACTGCTGGTGCTTCCCGGGGAGCCCCCACCGGCCCCCAATGCAGCTTGGCGCTGAGCCTGCCAGGCTGGAGGTCGAGAGACCATCTGGCTTTCAGGAGCCCAACTCAGGGATTTAATTGCTTTCTTCATTTGCGTGGGGGAAACAGAGGCAAAGGGAGCAGGAGAAATCCCATCACGGCCGCCAAGGCACGTGGGGTAATTATGGTAATGGTCGGTGGAGTGTGTTGGCAAACTTCAGTTAATCTGTTTGCAGCCAATTCCCCTGGCACTGCAGCTTTGCTCAAAAAGTCTCTGTGTCCTTCTTACCGGTGGTGTGCGGGGCAAGGGATGGAGAAGGGCCGTGGAGACCCTCCTTGGGAAAAGGCAAAACACTGAGAACAAGAGGCTTGCCCCGACCAGAGAGCATCCTCAGCTACTTCCTCCGTCCACCCATGATACGGTTCATCCTGGGGGCAGAGAGAGCAGGAAAATTGCAGAAAAAGAGAGAGAGAGAGTTCTGCATTCGTTTAGAGCATGACCAGCATCGGGAAGCGGCAGAGCCGCCCTCACACCCATCGTCCCACCTGGCCCCGGTCCTCCTCCCGCGGCACAGGCTGTGCCCCGCAGCCACCCCGTCACCCGCCGGGACGCCAGCGAACAGGCAGCACCGCTCTGGGTCATCGCGGAAGGAAGGGGTTCTTAGAGAATTATGGTGTTGGCTGGAAACTGATGTCAGCTGACATTATTTTCAAGGACAGAGGAAGATAATTCCTGCCCAGCTTAACTCGCTGCGCAGAACGGTAAGGACAGCCATGCAGCTCTCCCCCTTTTTGGAAGAATTACAATGCAGCTCAAGTATGTTTAGTAAGACCTTAATTAAATAGTCAAAATATTTCAGGCTGATGTTCATCAGCAAGTAAATTCAGAATACAGGACAAGAAAAGCAGCTGTGCATTATTTGTCTGAGTAATTATATTTGAATCTCTGTGGTACAGAGAGGGGAAAAAAAGTAAATTATACAGAAAATGCATTCATGAAGATTTTAATGTTATTACAAACCTTCATTATAATGTATGATCAAGCATGTAAATGAAAATCTTAGGACCCGTGGGTAACATATCGATTCTGGCGGACATTAAAATTTCTATTTGATGCTTAAGCAAAATCTAATCTGACTTCTGATTTTGCAAAATATTTTAGGGTAATTAGACATGTTTGTGCTTTATTGATTCTTAAAATGAACATAAGCATGTGGGGAATTGCTAACGCTCTGGATTAAAGAAAACAAGACTCCTTGCTTTGCGAAAGTTCCTGCCATTAAATCACTTTCTGCTAACATGGTCCTCATTATTCTGGATGGAAACGAATGCAGGAAAAGCTAAGGGAGTTTAAAATAATAATGATCATAAAAGCGAAGCTTTAGGGATTAAAGGAAAGTTTGGTTTCTTGTACTTTTGCTGATGGTTCCCACAGGCCTTCGGATAAATCGCTCATCTGGAGGATAAAACTCCAAACAGCCCCAGAGCGCGGCGGGAGGCAGAGGAGCAGCTTCACCATCCTCTCCCTTCCCTCTGCTTTGCCACTGCCTCTAATTAAGGCAAACTTCGCAGCATTGGGTAGCACCCCCAAACAAGCTCTTTACTGACACTGCACATCCCCTTTGCTGGTTAATTTAAAAATAGTTTTTATGATAAGCAAGAGCACGAAAGGACGCCGGGTCTGCAGGCAGAGAGGGGGTTTGAGAGCATCGTGCCAACGCAGCTCAGCCAACAAACAGCACGTTGCCTCTGAGCAAACAGCAGCCGAGCGCAGGTCTGCTCTGAAGGAACTAGCCCGAAGGGACTCCATCAGAAAACAGCTTCTGAGAAGTCAAGCTCAGAGCAAACGCCAAGGGCAGGACTGGCACCGACAGCCTGATGCGCCGAGCCCAGCTGCCGTCCTAATCCAGGTCGTCACTGTGCTGTGCTTGCCGAGGGAGGAGATCACCCAGCACCTTCCCGTTGCATTTCCTAGCAAGAGACCCATCACGCAAACCCACCTTCGAGCCACGGGGGTATTTGCTGCCCTGTTAATTTTTGCTGCCTTTTCCCCAAGCATTTTGGAAGACTGAGACCAGTATACGAAGCTCACACAGAAAACAGTGACACCTCTGCAGAGCTGCCTCTCCCGAGGGAGGAACAGAGACCTGCCTCGCTGCATCGCCCGGCTCTGGAGCCTGCAGCCCCACCACAGCCTGCAGCCCCACGGGTGCCCACAGGCAGGCATCTCTGAACAGCCCTGAACATCGCCTGCTTGCTCCTTCACGGTTCCCACGCTGTACTGAAGAAAGCGAAGGGTTAGCAGGTCTGGGTCCTTAGTCCCATTTAGCTTCTCTACACCACTGCTCATGCTAGATCTCCAGTGGTTTTGTGAAAGAAAATGCCTTATTACCAGTTTTATACACAATAACACTTCAGACCTGGTTTATCCTAGTCTGGTAGCTGGAGAAAGCAGGCGACGCAGAGCCTGGCAGGCTGCGGGGATGCGCAGGGGTGAGCCAGGCTGATGGACGCTGAATCCAGGGTCAGACCTGGAGTCAATGGACATTTCATTAAGACTGGGAGAGGCTTGTCTCCAGTTTGCTTATTAATACGGTTACAAATAATCTTTCATCTCGGAGACAGAGGACTGGTTCTTACGCTGGCTGAGTCAGAGCGCTGCGTAGAGGCGATTTGTATTTTCTCTTCTTTAGCAAGCATGCGAGACTCCTCCAGATATATATTTTAGCCAATGCTGTGAACTCCAGATGAAACAGTTTGGACAGAAAATCAATACGAGGACATGTGTATTCCCACCTTGAGCTACAGCAGCACAGACAGCAGCACAGAGTGTGCCTCCATCTGCTTCCACCCTGCATTTATCCACAAATCCTTGCACCCCGCAGTGCTTTATCAGGTTTACATCCAGCATAAAGTGAACTCAGAAAGTCATAGATTTTAAAGCCAGAAAGTATGGTTGCAATCATCTAGTCTGGTCTCCCACAAGAGTCAGGGATAGGACTGCCTGGAATATAGTGTCCCAATTTAACTGACTGCCTCAGAAGGGTAAGTCTAGCCAGGGTCCAGGCTCCCTGATCCCAGGAAGTGTAGTGGTATTAAACTCGGTGCTTAAAACCCCATGTACCAAGGGCTGTGCAGGATGGTGGCACATAGCTCTGCTGCAGGATGCAGGTGGGGCCATGTGCTGCAGAAACACCCACAATCACCGTGAGCATCCTCAAGCAACAGCAGTCTCGTCCTTTCCACTGACCCCATGTGATGTGGCAGCTCGCCTTGAGGGCTGGAGGCTGCAGATCCAGCCCAGCCACGCCGAGGACACAGCCTCGTCCTCGAAGCACAGAGGACACAGTGCCCCTGGGAGTGAGACCCATATCCACTTTGCAGGGTACATGCTCTAAGTGCCGGCTGCCCACAAGGGTGTGAAGTCTGCTCAAAATGCACAAAAGGACAGGAGTTCAACCGGTTTGAACAGATGGCTGAGTAACATTTGCTGCCGGAGCCTGCAGGTCCCCAGCAGGGCCTTTCTGTTATCATTTACTACACTTGCTATTTTTCATGGTGATGCTGAGACATGCACACATGTGTGTGTGTGCACAGCACTGAGCTACACGCGACTGCAAGGGGCAGCTGCGGCCCCCCCGTCCCCTGCCCCTCGCTGGCACTGCAGGTTAAATGAAGTCATAAATAAGCAATAAGCAGAGATAAGTGTCTGATTTATTGGGGAGCTCAAAGGAAAAGATGAGCAAAAGCAAGGTCACATCCACGGTTAAGCACATCCCTGACACAGCTCTCTCCTCTTCCCCTTCTGCTCCTGCCAGGTCTGGGAAGCACCAAAACTGAATTTCTCTCTGCACTTCTCTCTTTGGCTACTTTTGCAATATTCAAACGAGTCCATTTGCTCCAAATCCAGGCAGCTTTTCTTAATGCAATGCCAGCATACCGTGCCATGGCAGGATGATGGCCGTGCGGCTCCTGGGCTCTCCCGTAGCGTGGCAACAAGCGCTAAGCAACACGGAGTTTGCAATCAGGACTTCGGTCTGGCTTTTCTCTGGTGAGGGACCACTTATTTAAGAGCTAATCTCTATACAAAACACTACCCCTCTGCGGGGCTGACAGTGATATTACTCATCTGAACTTGCTTGAAGTGGATGCTTATTTGAAAAATATATGTATCCTCACTCTGACAGGCAATATGTCAATAAGGGAAGCCCGCTTTAATCCACATTACTCTGACCGGGGGGCTTTGTCAGGATTAGAGTTTGTGATTTTCACCTAATGGCTTCTCTCAAGGGAAGAGGCTGCTGTGAAGCTTCTCTCCCCACAGGTCCCCGACTCTCCCTGCAGGGTGGGCTCGGGGCTGCCCTGCCTTCCCCGGGGCTGTCGCCCTGCCCGTGGGCTGCCTGCACTAGTGCCGTGCTCCCAGGGCCGTGTTGGATGCCCGTTCCCAAGGGAGAGGGTAGTGTCCACGCAGCCCTGTGCCGAGACATCCCTCCCGCTCCCTGGGGATGGGCACCCCGGGATGCACAGCCCTGCCAGGGCTGTCCTGGGTGGCAGCAGGGCCCCTCTGCAGCTCTGCTGCACAGCACAGACACATCCATACCTGCAGCTGAGCTGCACTAAACGTCAGGATATCACTGCAGAGCAAGAAAGAAGAAAAACTTCCATCTGGCAGGAAGGCAGCTGCCTTGCCTCCTGGCCAGGAACGCAGGCTGAGCAGGAAAATGTGCATTGGAAAAAGCAGTGCGTGAAAGATATCTGGGAAGACAGACTGCTATCTCCTGTCTTTTTGCTCTCTGTCATCACCAGCAGCATTAAATAAAGCCAGCTGGCCAGAGATAGAGGGGTAAAAGTGATGCTTCCACATGACATACTGAATTTCCTGTCACTTGGTACTAAATAAGCCACAGCAGATTTAAAAGCAGTGCGATTGCTGAAAAAATAACCTTAATAAAGCAGGTATAAATAAAGGGGGTATAGCAGTATGTCTGTGTGTTGGAATTGTTTATGCAGGTAAAATTTAATAGCAAAGGTGTGACCACATTTATAAAGGAGTAATCAGTATGTAATTTCACAAACCCAGTGTGTTTGCTCACAGGAGACAACGTTAATGTTTAAGAAAAGTCATTAGATTTAAGTAATAGCCAGCACCCAAGTACTCTATCAGGCAGATATAGAACAAATCAATTTTTATTGCCAGGTAAAAAGTAGAAAACCCAATTCCTTGGAAGCTAATAAAAATTTTATAATTTTTTTTTTTGAGTCAAATAAGTGCAGGGTTTATTACTTTGTAGGCATCTTCATAAGAACTGGAGCAAACCTAATATAGATGAAAACAACAGCTGTGAGGCACAATGTATTTGACCAAGATGGATGCCTCAGAGGTATGATATTCATTAGCTCACTAATTCCAAATGGTAAACAAGGTTTAATTAATTTTGATTTCAAGCTACAATGGTCTGTTGGCCATACATAGGTGTGTGCCTGGGATGCAGCATTAATAACTGAATGTACAGCTGCTGTAGGAGCAAGTGTTTTCTGAATAATTTTGCATGTTCTGTTGACATTGCTGCTGGGAGAAGTTTCAGGGACAGAAGAGGGGGAGCATTAATCTCCTAATTTTGCTTTTTTTCAAGAGCATTGCTGGGTGTGAACGGCTAGCGATGCAGCTTCAATGACGATTTTCCCAGATTAATGACTATAGGGTATGCTTGAATGTATGTAAGTAGAAACTAAGTGCCTAATTTGCTAATTTTATGTCTAATTTGTACATTCAGTGACGGGCTACATTCGCAGTGTTAGATATTTGCATAAGCTATACCAGTTCGCTGCTGTGTCGTCCACAATGACTTCTATTGTTCATCTTTAAAACAGAGTTTAGAGGAAGCAGTTATCAATGCGTCATTGCAAAACATCTTGACCTAAAGCCCCGATGAAGACCCAGTTTTAGAGAATGAATAGTTACTCAGCCAGCACATTTACATATGCAAACACTCACTTCTGTAGCCAATTACACATCTGCATGTTCAGCTTCCCAGTTTTATATCCAGCTGCATGCACAAATTAGGCTGCTGCTGCATGCGCAGCTTGTTTAAAAACTTAATCCTTTCTTAGTTTTGAGTCGACCCCTTGGCCAAACCACAATTCTAGCAGTCAGTCCCAGCTCTGCAAACCTGCATGCAGCAGCCAGATCTTATTTTTCTACATTGACGTTACTGTTTTCTGCATGGTGACTGCTATTCATTTGTACTGGCGTAAGTGAAAGGGGAATAGGCGCTGTGGTCCATGAAGATACTGCACGTTATCTCCTTTTTAGAGTCTGAGCTCAGCTGCCAGTGCAGCATCACCCCTCTGCTTCCTACCTGTCTTGCAGCAAGCGCAGGTCCCGTTTTGTCACCGCTACAGCACACTCCTGGAGCCCCAGCAGCCTTGGTTAAGGGAAGGAAAACTGTTTAAATCGGGTGCCTCACCTCCAGCAAGGACTCGCTGCAAACCTTCTGCTAAAACAATATCGTGAATTGCTCCCTCTCCTTCATTTCCAAAGGATCCCAAAGTGTTTCTTGTACAACCAAGTAGAGAATTACCTTCATCCTCAAAATAAGATGGTTATTTCCATACTCTGCCTGTGCATGACATGAATGATAGCTCCAAAGACAGATAGAGCCATGATAGATAGATGCCTGACAGACACAAAGATCTTTCTTTGCATTTAACTGAGACACACTGACTTCCATCAGGTTTTCTTTTCTCACAGAAAAAAGAAGTGGACACAGCCCGAGATGATGCAACACGCAAACTGTGATTGCTGCACTGACACTCCATGTTTCCCAGGGTCTTTCCAGTACCCACCATTTCCCTCTCTCACCTGCTCAGGCTCTGCTCTCTCCAGGGTTGAGCCTGTGGTTTTGTTACATGTGATGATGGTGGCTGGTGTGACGGGTCCCCTCCAGGGGCGTTGACAGGCTGCTGCAGCCCAGACAACTGCTGTTAATAATAAATCTCTTATTGACGGGTTTGAGGAAGCCTCCTGATGGGAAGCATTTACTGAAGGGGTATCTAAACAAAGTCCAAAGCCTGAAAAATCAGATTTGTGCTGCTGACATTAGTGACCTAAGAGAATAACACACTCCTGCAGACAAAAATCAGATGCAAAACGAAGAAACACAGAGATAACAACAAAACAGAAGGCACTGCGGAGCGCCTTCGTGGTAATGCATGCCTTTGGCTCTCCAGGCGTCTCAAGGAGGGCTGCTTCCCTCCCAGAATCATCCGTCATGTCTCTGCCTGTGCAAACAAACCAAGTATCAGCAGCAAGAATGCCCTTCAAGGACAAGTGCTTATGCAGAAATGCATACCATAATTACTATGATAAATGCTGTGCTAGGTAAGTGAGGAGCAGAAGCACATACCGAGGTACCCGGTGCTAGCTGTCCATGCACCATGCTAAACAGCATCTCTCCTCCCGTCCCCCCACCACGCTGGGCTATGCGCAGCTCACTTGGCCCCACGTCCCCCCATCCTCACCACTGCACGCCCGTTTTGGCGAGGCCCTTCTCACCAGGCTGAGCCTGGGCGTCCCACCGCCCCGCCGGGAGAGCATCACTGTGCCGTGCCATGTCCCTCTGACTGCTCTGCTGCACCGATTACTCATTACTCAATTCTGATTTAAAAACTGGAGTTTGTTGAACTTACGGAAAGACAAGGGGCAGGGAGGAGCACTGGAAAAGCCTGAGCTCATTGGGGTGCTGCGGGTTGCCATTAAAAAAAACCCCAAGGCAACCGCCTTTAAAACCATCTTGCTGCGTTCACGAAGAACTGAACATTGCTTTACATTTCTGGCAGAAATCCCTTCTATGACCGGGCAAGAGAAGGATTCTCCATTTTCTGGGAAAACTTGAAACGCCCCAGCCAGGACACTGAAGAGATGAGGACATGCACGCCTGGCATAATCTCCCTTGTTGTCTCTCCCTGACATTACCTGTGCCGTGCTTCCACTTGAGAAAGCTCAGCTTGCACCGATGAGACCCCAGGGAACGGGAAAGCTTAGCGCAGAGCTCTCCAGAGAGAAGTTACAGGGCAAAGGAAAATCTGTCACTGAGCTGCTGCTCGGGCGAGCTGCAGAACTACCCGACCCTTCAGCAGGAAGGGGAGCAGAAGCAGCGCACGTTTTCACGGCAGAACATCTGGCCCAGCTGTCAGCAGTGCTGGAGGCTGTGGACAGTCGTTCAGAGAGGGGAAGGATGGCCGCAAGGCACAGCTGAGCTCTCCCCGGTTTTCAGCTCCCCAAGGACGATTCCTAGAAATAAGCTTACAACTCGTATCTGACTTTGCTGTCTTTTCCCCAGCTGCATAGATGTCCCTGCTATGCACATTTTTGAATCGCGGGTTAGGAGCACACGCTGCTCGGCAATTGCAGCAGCTGTGCCCAGCAGCCGTCACTCCCCTCTAACAAATGGCACCTTGCATTGAGATGGAGAACTTCCCCGGGCTCCCCAAAATAGCCCTAAACACAGCATGAGGGAGATTTTAATTGTTGCTTCCAACGACATGAGTGCCTCCTTTGCATGGGTGCCCTCATGCTCGTAAGCAGCTGTTCTCAGGAGACGCTCGGACAGGCTTGGAAAGCCGCTGTGAACCCTGACGCTCGTTTCTCTCCTCTCCAGTGCCACCTCTGGACACACACGTGCATTAATGGAGCTGGTCATAAAAGAACCTGCCAAAGAACGATGTTCTGTTTCTAAGGGTTCTCATTTCTCAGTCTTTGTGATTTTTTGAAAAAATATTTTCATTTATCAGTAAGTTTTTTTTTTTTTTCTCCTATAAATCTCAGAAATATCTGAGAACCTGCCCAGGCATCCCCGCCGAGCGGCAGCGCCAGTGCCCAGGCGGTGAGCCCAGTGCTGGCCGGGAGAGGAGCCCCATTCAGAGGCAGAGCCACCAGCCTGCACCTTGAGATCCTGCCATGGGTGGGTGCTGCCAGCAGGCACAGCGTGCTGCCCGGGCTGTGCAGGGGACAGTCCCTTACACACTGCATCGCTGGTGGGAGCGCTGCACCCCAGAGCAGTGGCTGCCCCCTGGCAAGCAGCAGAGACAGATCTTTATCGACTCCTCTATTTCTGCTTTATTTGCATCAGAGCAATATTAATATTATTAGTGATAATTAAATTTCAAACAGCGACCAAATGAACTCCAGCCTGCAAAGGCTGAGTCTGCACAGATTGGGTGCCAAAAGCAGTTCTGGTTAATCACTGTCTCTACATACTGCTCTGTGAAACACTGACACACAAGATGCCTCCTCCAGCTGCAGGACCTCTCCAGGCTAGAGCACAGCCGAGCAGGGGGTGCTCAAGGTGAAGGGGGTCTCATCGGGGCTGCCTCCGTTGTCTCTCTCAGGTTTGGAAATGTCAGCATTGCTCATTGCTACTGACACGAGAACTGCTTTTCTAACATGAATCACTGGTCATGGCTGGAAAAAATGATGCTGAAACAGTCTGATTTATTACTAGTATAAAGAAACACTGCACCAGGATTACGGCAAGGAGTTTCATTTCGATGGGAGTGGTGGAAAGAAAAGTCATTTTGATTTTATATTTTTTTCCTCCCAAGATCTAAACCTGTAACTGAGTCTTTCCACCCTGAGGCAGATTTCACAGTGGAGGTATTAGGCTTGTAAACTGTAATTCCTCTGCCCCACTACAACATGAATGGAAAGTGACCCAGTGTGCAGCCTCAGAGCCCAGCACCAGCCACGGCACCGACAGGACGGGGCTGCTGCAGCCCCTCCACCCGTCCATGCACGCTGCCCAGCAGTTAACAGAGCCAGTGATTTTCAGTTACTGCTGATCAATACCTTGGTGTGTAATAGATGCCAGTATCCTATTCCTGCCAACACATGCAAATCAAGTCCCACAGCCCAATTCCACATTAAACAGACCCAGCTCTGCAGCACTGAGCTGCTCGAGTGAAAACAGAGGAAAGGAACAGGCTTTGTACCAAACTTTCGTGGATGGATCATTAAAAATGTCACAGTACATAAATGCAGTAGTCATGCAATTAACTCTGAAATACTTCAGCAAATTATCTCATCTAGGTGTACTACAGGTCTGTTGTTGTCCTTTAGAGATGTGCGGGTGGGGTGGGATATGCTGCACACCCATCACAAATGCACCCGTGGAGAGGCTTGGCTCCAAGTGGCTGTGGAAGTCTTTACTGTCACCTCTGAATGACACTAGGACGTGCACTTGTTTTGTACTTGTGAACTGGAAATGTATTTAATTCAGGCTCAAGGCAAAGTCATGGCTCACAGCCCTGTAGTGTGCTGCTGAATTTGAAACCAGCTTGCAAAACTGTTCCCAAAATAACCTTGCAAATGTCTTTTACCCAGAGAACTGTATAAAATATTTTTGTTCAAAGACAGAGGTGCAAAAGATTTAAATGTCAACACTTCCTGGAGAGAGGGGACAGGTTTTGGGGACTATTTCCACCATATGACTCGGTACTGGACCCCAGGAGGGCTGCAGCTGTAAGACAGCAAAGACCGAGCGTGGCTGTACTCAGGCTCGTCCTCGTCTTAAGATGTGCCTGTCTCCGCAGCAGGGTTATGGTACCACCAGGAGAAAAAACTGTCAGTATGTCTAAAAAACCCAACAGCTTTTCTATGGGATTCCTTTAACCATCGCTGTATAAAACAGTTCAGTTACCTGCACACAAAAGTTAAGGGGAGACTCTTGTTCCTTGCTGCACATTTCAGCATTTTTCTCCGAATCCTCCCCCTGGGCTGGGGAAGGCGCCTGCATGAACGGTGTCACAGCCAGGGCTGGACTGATTCGCCTTGCACATGGTTCACCAGGAATCTGCCGCATGGTTATACACAGGGGAACTCTGTTGACCAGAGCTGGAAATATGCTTTAACAAAGCACAGCAAGAATTAGCTATACTCCCCCCCCCCCATCATAGACAAATATATGCACTTAAAGAATGATGAAGTTTTGGGTAATCACGGTTAAATAAATAGGATGGAAACTTTGCATACCTTATGCAAAAGAATTTGCTAGCTGCAAGATTTCAAGTTTCATTTAAAAATAATCAAGTCATTGGAACGAAGCCTATACCCCAAAACCATAGCTTTGCATTTCCAAGTGCTATGGCCATAATGCAATAATGAATATATTTGTCTTCTTCAGACTGTCATCCTATTAGTTGCTGTGTCTAACATAATCTGCTTTCAGCTAACATCTATCATAACACACAAATAGAAGAACTGAAATGCATTAAAAAGAAAATTGATTCCCTTGCATGCCCCTCTTTGTCTGGTTTCTTCATTTGCCTATTAATAGCCTGCTATGCAATTAATTATGTACAATTTCAGGTACAATCCTTGTACCCCTGCAGAAGAGAGGTGATAAAATTCTGCAGACATTTCCAGCCTGGAGGTAATATTTCTCCTCCTGAGCCGCGCTGTGGGTTTCTGCTGGGACTCGGGACGCACACGGCAGCTTGGAGAACACAGCAGCACCAAGGAACACGCAGGACAAAAATTGTTCGCTTAAAATATTCAGGACAGTCCCGATGAGTAACGGATACATCCATAGAAACAGGGCTCAACCACAAGCAAAACAATGGTTAAATTAATCAGGTAATTTAACAGCGAGGAGTAATTTGACATTTTATGTCTCACTGGCACTACTTCCACAGCCTTCCTCCGAGCAGGCTAGCTTATTCTCATCACTGCAGGCTGGAGTTTCTTAATGCAAGGCTTTTAATTATCCTTGGATCAATACTTCTCATAAGCCCTAAGAGTAACCTTCCCCTGCTGGTGTGAGCCACGGAGTTACAGGTACACACTCCCAGCACGTTAAACAGATCCACCTTCACCTGGAGGAAAGGCAGGGAGGGAGTCACTGTCCCATGCTTTAGAAGAGCCTGCGCTTCTAACAGCACCGGCCAGGCTGGGGGTGCCACGACCCCCCCCCCCACATGCAGGCACGAGGGGCTGCAGGTGCAGACCCCCCCAGCCTGCAGCACCAGGCTGCCCTTGCAAGACGACGTCTCCGGGAGGTGGCTGCGTCCTCCAGCCTGGATGCAGACAGTAAAAAATAACTCTAAAGAGCAGCTCCTGCTGTAGTCCAACTGAAATACAGAGAGCGCTAACGACATTGTTATTTTTCACGTTGAGAGGGACTTTAATTATTTACAAAGTTCCCAACTAGACGCTCAGCGTGCCTGGCATGTGCTTTTTCTCCCTCTTGCTCTCCTTTTCACCTCTCACTTTGAAAACAGACGCACCCTCCCACATGGACACATGCACTGCCGTATAATTTCCCCATGCCCAGAGCACGCCGCGGCCAGATCCTGCGTGCCCAGTGCTGGCTGGTCCCTGTCCTCCCCTGCCCTCCGCAGAAGCACTGCTCTGCGCGCTGGTGAGCCGCAGCATCCCCAGCCCCGTGCCTGGCCGAGCTGCCGCCTCACCCAGCCCAGCGGAGGAGCACGATCAGAGCTAATGAGTTTGGCCTCGGGCAGCCACCTCCCTCCCTCCGTTATTTTATTTTTTTTTTTTTGAGCCTTTCAGCCCAGGGTGCTTGTTGCTCCTCTAACGTCAACAACATTAACAGGCTCTGACATCTCAAATTTCCCTTGGTAAAACAAAGAAACAAATAGGAAAACAAGTTTCAGCAGTACAGGGGTTTTGGTTCCTTGAATTTTTCCTTCCCTTTCCACATATTGGATTTTGCTGTGAGCAGCCCCTTTTATCCTGCTGGTGTCTCACTGCTGCAGCCAAACTGTTCTGGACAGCGTGGTGCAAGCTAGAACATACTCATTTTGGCTTTGGGTAGAAAATGCTGAGATAAAGTGGGGTCTGATTAAAAAAAAAAGAGTTGTTAGATCCAATCCAAGCCCAACCATAAAGTCGTTATGAGCTCAGAAATAATTGGGTTAATCTCCTTCCTTTTAATTTTCACCTTTTTCCAGAGATGAGCAAAAGAAGCTGGATGAAAAGCAGAAAGTTTGTATCTGTTCTGCCATTTTCAGCCTCACGAAAGCCTCTGCAGAGCCAGGAGAGGTCTCCAGCCCCATGTGCAGGTGTGCGGGATGGGAGGCTGGGAAAGGAACCGGCTGTTGGTGGAGACTTCACAGCTGAACAAGCATCAGCCACTGGGGTCACTCCAGCTTGCATACCTCAGTTTCCCCTTTTAAAAAGCATATGTGGTAATAACTTGTAAGAATAATAAAATCTTTGGTAGTACTTAGTTTAGAAAGTGGGAAGTGAAAAATATGAATTAATCATCACTACCACAAAGGCTTTGTTAAAACGGTCTCTGCCACGGCAGCCCTGGCCTCTCTCGGCACTTTCCTCCTTGCTCTCTGTAATGCTTTGCCTGTGCTCAAAATATAAATTGGCTTGCTTTAGGAAATGAGCGATCTCTTGCCTCTGAGCCCAGCTTCTGCTCATAGAGTGGGGAGGTAACTACTGTAGATACATAGGATTTTCCCTTTCAATCAAGTTTGGAAGCGCAGCTCCTCCAAGGTGCTATTAGAAATCGCAGAAGGATGAAGTGGCTATGACCATTCTCTTTTCCATGCAATTGATTTTCTTTAAATATATATCTCGGAGCATCTCAGAGACACTTAAGTAAATAGGCTTTCCTGTAAAGCTCATTTTGTTATCAGGAGCTGATGTGGCACTGCAGCAAGACAAGCACAAGCTCCGTCCTCCCCGGGCTTGCTGGCAGCGTCTCGGATCAGAGACTCCCGAGGACCCAGCTAAGGGGCCCGGCTTCTTCTGAGCACATATTTTATCATCATTTACCCCTGTGCAAAGGGAGTCTCAGCTGGTGCTAAACGGGTAATGTGCAGCTTCCAGTTAACGGAGGGCACAAACCACAACATTAATGAAGACGGCCAAAATGAACTTTTATCAAACCTGTCATTACCTGAACACAGGTCCCATAAAATATAAACTATGATTAGAATAATGTTACCGGCAGGGAATGTGAGATGGAAAAGAGAAACTTACTTTCCAAGGATAAAATTAGTTAGTAGCAACACTGGATATGTGAAATAGCATTTTGGACTCCAGCGTCCACTGCTTTAAACAAGGCAGAATATTTTTCTTGGGGATCTGGTTCCTACTTGAAGGACTGAAGCTCCTGGCTGTGTCCTCTATGTTACCGTGGCATCATAAATATCGGGAGTTATGGTGCTTTGCAGCAAGAACACTGCACATTGCTGAGCTCGTTTGAATTTAATATGAATTTAATATTAGCATCCAACAGTGCTACAGCAATTGTCAGGAGGCAGCTCCATATTTATCCTGTTTCGCTTTCTGCCTTTTCCTCTTACTCGTCCTCTCTACGTACAGAGAAACAACAGTTATAAAAAACATTTCGGGGCATAACCCCTCCCAGAGGCCAGAAGAGCCCCGCTGATGCCCTCGCTGGCAGGATGAGAGTTTGCCACGTGGAGTAAAGTGGTGGCAGCGTGGCCTGAAGGGGAATTTTCTTCCACCTCTATCCGAAAGGCTCCGAAGTGGCCGTGGAAAGTTCATCCCTTCTCTGTCGCGCAGGCTGGTCATGGGACTCACCGTAAGCGTGTCGGACGGGTCAGGGATGCATGACGCTGTGCACCTTTCCAGAGGTACAGGGCTGGGTCACCAGCTTCCACAAGACGTGGGGAAGCAGACGAGCATTCAGCCTCTGACCCCAGGTAGATCGTCACTGGCCTTCTGGGTGCAGGAGCAGAGCAAGAAGAGTTTTCCAGTTAAACCTTCTTGCAATAACACCCAGGTGTCAGAGGGACACCTTGCAAAGGAGGACAACGAATCTCCCAAGTTGTCGTTCTTTTGGAGAATGTTTGGAAGTTGTTTTACTGTCACTCTCTGGTATTTTTAAATGGAAACATTTCTTTTGTTATTTAAATACATTTTAGTTATTTAGTACTAAATGTTTAAAATGTTCTGAAGTATGAAATTATAAACAACATTATTTCAAATTCTGGATGTTTGAAAAAATATTGGAGATTTCAACTCCTCAGTTTGCTTTCCATTGGGAAAAGTTATCAAAATCTAAACAGCTCTCTAGAACAGAAACCCCCCAACACACGCCCAGCAGCGCCAGCCATAACAGCTGAATTAGAATAACATCACGGAGGAGCTGGGCTGTGCTCTCAGAGGAAGACAAGATCTTTTTTTTAACTTCAAAAAAACCCCGTGTATCTATTGCTCTCACTACAATTCCACTTTGCATTCACAAACCCACATGAACTAGCCCCCATTTTTTATTCATTCATCCTTGTGCTCTGCTTTTACAGACCATCAGTCTGGGACTTGCTCAGGGCCCTACTGACATCGTTTGATTTGGCACCGCTATACCGCACGCAAGAGAGAAAACCACGAACCCTGATCACTCCCACATTTACCAGTACACCGGTGCTGCTTTGGTGCAACAGGACACACATTTAATACCATGGCAAAATTGTGCCACATTTTAGTGCACAAAAATGAATTGGACGTGTTGCAGAGCACGCTACTACCACGGGACGGACCAGAGCTGCAGGATTAATGTTGCTGCTTCTTCAGGAAATTACTACAAGATCTTCTATTGCCCAAATCTCTTTTACCTCTGAACATGAAAAAAAAACCCAACCCCAAAATCCACACCCCACCCAAACCCCACAGCCAGTTCAGCAGTTTGACTCAGAAGATGCTGCTCCTTGCACGCTCACGGAACCTGAAGGGTTAATCACCCGATCCTCTCCTTATTTATCCGCAGCTGGTTTACTACAAATGGGGAAAAATAAGTACATACTACACCACCCATCATCATATATCACATTAATATCATAGTAGAGGGTGTCCGCAGATCTACTGCAGGCATAAACTGTTTGTTATGAATCTTGTTACCCCTGAGATTAGTACATTTCTTGAAGTAATATGATTTAGGGAGAAAAGTTT
The DNA here is from genome assembly GCF_965638725.1 of Aptenodytes patagonicus. Taxonomy (NCBI): domain Eukaryota; kingdom Metazoa; phylum Chordata; class Aves; order Sphenisciformes; family Spheniscidae; genus Aptenodytes; species Aptenodytes patagonicus. The sequence continues at coordinate 1,108,737 of NC_134970.1, forward strand.
TTCTCACTGATCCAGTACAAATAAAATCTGCATTCCATCTATGAAAACTTTTTGTTTAATACTTTATATTATGCTACAAATAAAGGAAAAAATATATCCAGAGAAGAAATCCCATTGCACGAAGATCAGAAATGACACCACCAGCCCCGTGAGCTGTGATTTATCGATCAGCTGAACCCCAGGACAGCTCCACTTTGACTTGTCCTGTGTTTTTATGAGCGCACTAAAAGCAAACATTTCACAGCACAATGATGAATCCTGATGTTTGGGAGACAGACAGTACATCTCTGTCACTTATATGGGTTCAGAAAATAAAACGATCTGAAATAGCACATCTGATTAAAAAGATCAAAACCCCCATGTACATGAAGAGATACTGGAGCCTGAAAAAGCAGCGGGGGCTGGCAGTACCGTACTGCTCAAAGGAGTGGAAAAGGGATGGAGATTGCAGAAAGAAGACCAAAGAGTTTTTCATTAAGTACTGTGCCCAAGAACATGAATATAATTACAATTTTAATGTAAATGATGCACTCTATACAAATCAGACCTAGTGTCAGAAGTCTGCCACCTTATCCCAGGCATTCAGTCTGCCTGTTATTTAACCGATAATATTCACATGGGAAGAAACTGGTAGAGCAATTCTTGGGTGAACAGTAATTGGTTTGAACACGATTTCTCTTACCCCAAGGGAGACTGAAGTCACAAATCAGATAAGGCACATTTTAAAATTAATTCCCATGTAATTGTATAATGTGCAAAGGGAGCACGAGCACCAACAGATTGTTTCTCCCATCTTTCTTTGGAAGGGTATCAGTGCTGGAGGGATACAGGATGGAAACGCCTGGAAAGGAGACCCAGCCCGGATCAAGAGGAGCCGTTTAACCAAGGGATCAGCCCCCGCTGAAGGGCTAGCGCAGCATTAGACAGCAGCAGAGAATCTGTCACAGCAAAAAGATGCCTCCTTTTGCAAAAGAACAATTTGAATGGTAATTTTTGTTTCCTGACAGAAGAAACTGACCTTATAGTCAGAAACTGGAGGTGAAAATGGAAAACATTTCTCCATGTGTTCGTGTGCTTACAGCAGCACAAAATCTACTCTCTCCACCAACAGAGCAGCCCCCCCCCCGTGTTGAAGATGCTCTTGCCCCTCTCTCGGATGGCATTGCCCCACGGCAGAGTCAGCAGCACGGGGCAGGTGCACAAGCCTCGGCTCTCAGCCCAGCCCCTGAGCTCAACCCCCTTCCTCGAAGGCTGGTGTCCATGTGCCTTTCCAAAGCCGTAAGCCCACGAGGCTCTGTATCTTCTAATGTAAAGGCCAGTGGAAACAAGCAGAGCAGCAGTGGATATTTGTAGCCAGATAGAATTACGTTTGCAAATAATAAACATGGCTATTTGGAAGGAGGCTCTACCCACATGCACTTCTTATATTCTTCATGTCACACGGAAGGCACAGATGCACAGCTGGGCGTTTCTTTAAATCCTTCCCCCAGGCAAGCACCACTGAGCGATGTGTCCCTCTCCGCAAGCATCTCCTTCAATTAGAAGTCTCCTGTCTTCAAGAAGGTTGGCTCTGCCGGCACTCTTGGACTAAGGATGTAATTGAGGACCTGCGTGCGGTCCGCTGGGTAGCTGCAGCCTTGCCCATCTGCTCTGGTGGCTCTCTGCCTGCTTGAGTCAATCAGGCTGCTCTGCTGAAGAGTAAGTGCCAATCAAAACAGGATTAAATGGGCAGCTGGCAAGAGCAAGCAAAAGTCACCTCTCCTGCCAGGAGCCCCCAGCGCACTGCCGTGCTGCCTCCGTGTGCCTCCTGCCTGGCAGCACCTGCCGACCCTTGCTGTGGGCACGGAGCCGCACTGCTGCCAGGAGGACAGGTTGCACCGTGCTGGCTGCCAGGGAGAGCGATTAAAACCACTGGGTTTGTCAACACTTATGCAACACAAGAACATTATTCTCTGGCACTTCATCTTAAAGCAAGAGCCCCACAGAGGGTAAGGGCACAGAGCAGCACTGGGACCCGCTGCTGCCCTTCGGGAAGAGCTGGGCTTGTGTGTCGGTAGCAGTGCCTTCAAAGTCATCTCCAGGGGTTTGGCTCCTGAGGTAGTGATGGAAAGCACATGCCAGTACCCACCAAGACCTTTTACAAGGGGTCATAGCAGCCTCTTAGGAGGCCTCTTCATGCAAAGGAGGATGAAGCCAGCAGAGCAGGTAGTAGGCAGAGGATGCAGGACACATGGAGCAGCAGCAGCAGCTACTCAAGAAGGTGCAGAGTAGCTGCCCAAAGCTAAATAAGGAGAGAAAGGCTGCTCGTATTTCTGTCAGGAGCCTTGTGCTTGTTGCTGTCCCATAAGCACAGCACCACGTCAACATGAGCAGCGCTCCTGTCCTGCAGTTTGGAGCTTTTGAAAACGGCTTCTTTGGGAACCATGACAACCCTCCTCCCTTTCTTGCTGCCCTTGTAACACGCACTGGAGCGGAGACATCAGCCACAGCAAACCCGTCTGAGAACAGCGTATTGCACCGGTGTCCTGTCAAAGATTGGGCCTAGGAACACTCAACAGAAACTCCTGTTTTAATATGCCCAGAAGAGGCTTCCCATGGCATCTCTTGAGAGCTGGACCTCTGCTGCTGACAGCTTCTTTCTGCCAGAGCGCCAAAGACATCCCCGATGGAGCTGGGCCCAATCCCAATGCCATTACTGCAGTGGGGATGTGCGCCGGGCCACTCGTTCAACATGATCAGGTGGAGAAACCGATTCGTTACTGTGGGGTTTGCTTTCTCATGTACTCAGGCCTCTTTTCCTCTCTTCAGTGCTTACATCTTTCAGATCACGGCTGGCATTTACATCTCCTTAGCCTGTGCTCTAACCAGATCACACATCTTTATACACTCCAGCTTTCCCCTGAAGTCTGTATGTTTCGTTTTCATTTCAAGGATCTATATCGTTCCTATAAGTATTGTTGGATAAGAAATGTCAAATGCAAATTGAGCTCAGAGATGCAAAATTTAAGAAAAAGAAACGGAGTCAGACGTAGGTAAAAGTGATCTCTGAAGCCACTTCTCACCCCGAAGAGGCATTGGGAAGGCCAGACAGCTCAAGAAACACCAGTAACAGACTAAAACACCAGCAGAGGCTGAAGAAGTGATGAAAGGTGAGCACACATGCACGGCAGCAAGGCCCTAAGGGGACGGAGGGAAGGATGGGGCTTTTTTCCTCGACTCTCGGAACCGCTTGCTGGCAGATAAATTGATACAAACCAAAAAGATTTAAGAAGCTCTGTATAAGGCAGCTTTGGCATTAAGCTTATCTTGGAAGCAGACAGAAAACAAGGGACAGAATGTCAATTAATTTGAGTGCAAGAATTCCCCGGCACGGTGACTCGAGGAAGGCAGGAGAGCAGCACAGATGGCAGTGTCAGGAGGAAATGGATTTTTCTGCACAGACCCAGGAACTTGAGGCCCTTTTCATTTCTATTTCTTTAAGGATTCTGTTCAATGTAGAACAATTTGGGCTGGATGAATGCTGTCTTACAGAGCAGTAATTGGCACTCTGAACAAAGAAGAAAACTGCGTATGAACAAAGCCAGCATGGGCTGAGCAGTGCTGGAAGGTGAATCGACTCATCCGGCATTGCCTCCGCCGTGCAGGCTGCAGCAGGGCTGGGACCTGCTCCCAGCAAAACCGTCCTCCTCGTCTTCCTCTAAACATTGTAATTGCTATTACTGCTGCAAGGAGGGGGAGACCTGGGGCCGGGCACAGTCCTCACGCCGTGCTATGAGGAAAGTGCTTGGCTTGACTTTGAACTTGATCTATAGCAGGATCTTGGGTTTGGGCCATAGAAGAGCTCACAAATAATGCATGTGTCCCTGCCTGGCACTGCAGGTAATTGATCAGCTGGGAATTGCACACGCACATCTAGGATGAACTCATTTAATGTACTCCCAACTTGCCTCCCTGTAACCACTGTAGTTTCAGAAATGCTGTTTGCATCTGGAAAATACATCATCAGTGTCAGAAGCCAGCTTCTGTCATCACTCATTGTCATTAAATCCAAGAGAACAGAGAAACTCTTCTGCTTTGATTTTTTCCTGCTCATACACTGAATGTGGTGCTTCTGACAATTGTCAGGTATTGCAATTAGGCATTTCACCTATAAAGTAGGTACAGCCTGACTGATGCCAGGGAGAGGATCCCTCGTGCTGGCCTACCCTTCTCAGGGGCAAGGTTTTGGGAAGATGGATGAGGCTGTGGGCTGTGACCTGGTTGTTCATCGACCAGGGTCTCCCCTGCTGGGTCTTGCTCATCACTCTCCCTAGCATAGCTGCATACCGACCAGCACGTCAGGGTACAGTAGCCAAAACCCTTTGAACTTCTGTGTTTTTGAGCGTGTACTGCCCTGTGCACAGCAGCAGAGAAGCCCCCCCTGCACTTCTGCCAGCACAGCTGAGGTCAGACGCTGCCCCGAGGAACACGGCTCCTGTTGGGGCTGGCACATTAGTGAGCCACAGGCAGCAGCCTCGGCTCTGGCATGCTCCTCCAAAGGTCTGAGTGCCACAGGAAAGCTTGAATCCTGCAGCCATATCTCCTGAGGCAGGCCCAGAGCATGGCAAAGTACAAACTGTGGCTCTCCACCAGCCCCCACGCGTGGCAGAGCACAGCCCTTGCTCACAGCACACACAGCGAGCACCGTCCTGGCCCCCAATCAGGCTGCAGAGCCTTTTGAGCTGGCTGCACCTGCACGATGTTTAGCACTGCAGAGCTCTCATTTATTTCAAAGCCTCAGGTGCTGCTGTAATACAATTGCTAACAATAAACTCTTCAAGAATACAGATACATCCAAAACAGAAAGCAGCATTTAACCCCGACATGCTTTCCTGGTTACGCGCCGCTCCCTTCCTTCCTTCCTGCCCCGTCAGTTTTCCTCCTCTTGCTGCATAACTGCTTTTGCTAATCACAGTCCCTTGGTGCGTAGAGCAAAGTCCACTCTCAGTTCCTCCCAGTCAGTTTGGAAGCCCTCAGGGCAATATTTTAACATTTCCTTTACCATTCTCACTTGATTTCTGTAGAACGTGTATTTATGCAGGTTTTCTCTGGAGGACCATTCTAAGCAGCGATGCTATGCATTTACACTTAACATGCTCTTTAAGGAACTTGCTATACTTGGAACGTGCCCGTGCATGCAGAGATGCTCCTGGAGGAGCAGACGGATGGGGCTCTGAGCAACCCGATCTAGATGAAGATGTCCCTGCTCACAGCAGGGGGATTGGACTAGATGACCTTTAGAGGTCCCTTCCAACCCAAACTATTCTATGATTCTATAAGATATTTTCCCTTAAACTGCTCAGAATAAGCACAATCCAAAAGGGGCAGAATTGGGGGGGGGCAGGCAAGAGGGAAAATGGGTCTGGTCCCATCTGCCTGGACCTAGCCTGCCTTGGCAGGGTCACAGCCAGGGACAGCCCTGTGTGTCCTTCCACAGGGCGGAGGGGAAAGCGTCCTGATGGCAAAGCCAAGAGCATGAGCAGATCTTCACAAGCGCTCAGCGATTTGCCCTGCCATGAGAGTCTAGTCCCAGCTGTAAAGGTGGGCAGATTGCTTAGTGTGGCATGCTGGGCGGCATCACAGGATCCCACTGCAACATCTGAAAGGACAGCCTGGATGCTCTGCAGGGCTCAGGGCACAGGAGCAGATGTCTTCTGTCTAAATAGATCTGGAAAGTCAGGCAGCATCTACCTACCAGCTACAAGTCAGGTCAAAATCTTCTAAAAGTAAAGCAGCAGATATAATAAACTCTTAAGGAACTTTCATTCCCAATAAACTTGAAACACTTTTCTCTAATAGTTGTATTAGTACACACTAATAGTACGATCCTTCCCAGGAAAAGCAGGGAAGCAGTGCTGCTATCTCATACCTCCCTGCCATGAAATGAGCTTTTACACTCACGCAAGTCATCAGGAATGACATCTACCTTACAGTGAAGGATGCCCTTTGGGCTACGCTGGGAACAGCTGCACTGGTGGAAATGCCTGCCAGACTAATAGAGCCTCCGCTGACACAGTGTAGGGTCAGAGATGCCATGGCCCACGGGTAGCCTGATGGTGGGATCTCCTTCCCAGCCCCATCACCCTTCAAGCTACAGCCAAGCAGCTGTCATGGCACAAAATTGTTAAAAGATCACTTGGGGTCTGAGCCATCTCTTTTGGTATCTGCGCTAATGTACACTGAATGAAAATTAAATTAGCATGAAGCCGGACTGTCTGCTCTTTTCTCTACCCCTCCACGATACTCTTCACGAGGCTGTATGGCCACGGTGTGCAGAAAACTTGTAGTTGATGACCTGACCACAAGGCTCAAGGGAAGATTCCTGCAGCTGATGTTTCAGCAAAACCCTGATGAAAAGCCACGTGTGCCATGTGCTGTCCTGTCCGCTGCTCCCTGTGTCACTCTCCGGGCTCAGCCCGCTCCCCATCAGCATTTTCTACTCCTGACTTCAAAGGTGCTTTTCTCTCATTACAGTAAAGTGCTGGGAGTTTTTGTTCCTGTTCCTTATTTAGGCCCTACATGGCTGGTGGAAGAAATTTTAATTAAAAGCTGCTCTGCTTTTATGTCCAACATGCTTCAATGGGAAATACATCTTTCTGATGCTGGAATTGCCTAGTTAGTATTTCTTACACCCTCCAAGCAGCTGATGCAAGGCAGCACTTGAATTAGGATAGGGAGCTGAATGGAAGCCGTGTGGTGTGGCCACAAAATCCTCTGCATCTCCATACATGCTACTAATTATAGCAGTGGCTGGATTCCAGCTGATGCCCCGGGAAAATTAGGGAAAACATGCTAAAACCTATCCAGACATCTCCTCATGGGTGGCTTGCTGTCTTCTGCAACCAGTGTTTCATTTAGCGACACTGGAAAACATCTCAAGTAAAGGACTGCTCCTCTACAGAGCCAGGAGAGGTTCATAAATGAGGAGGAAGCACCCTCCCAAATTTACATCCCACTCAACCACCGCTGTGTGATGTACAGAAGCGGGCTCAGCCACAACACCCGCTGGGTCAGCATGGGTGCAACCCCTCCGAGCCGAGCAGGGCTGTTCTCAACTCATCAGCGACACGCAAGAGCATGGTCTGGATCGCACCTTTTCCTTTTGGGTAAAAAAAAGTTTTGTCACTTCTGAATAATGTGGTTTATCATGCTGCCTGGTTTGCAGTCTATGTGGGGAATGATTGCCCATAGCACTGAGAAGGGCAGACAGTTTGGCAGAAAAGAAAATGCTGGGGAATGAAAGAGAACAATAAGTAAGAGGGAGAAGCAGCTGCCTGAACTTCTGGGCTGCTGAACCACCTGTGGGTCAGTTTGCCAGCTGCAAAACCCAGGCACCAACTCCCCTTTTGCAAGGGAAGGCAGCTCTTTCCCCCATGTCCTTTCAGAGAGCTGGGAAGAGCTTTAAGGCTTTACGTGCGGCTGCTTTAACTGCTGGCATCTTTGCAGAGTCAGGGCTATCCCTTCAGCAGGCAAGACCCAGCAAATCCTGGTCAAGGCCAAAGAAATTGCATTTTTTCCTCTCTTATCAAGTGAAATGTTAATAGTAAGCTGCAAAAGGGATTATTTGTCCCTTTACGAAATCAGCCTGCACAGCCACAAAGCTCCTTTCCCTTTATCGACCTGCAGGTCTCCGCGTGAGCTTTCAGGAGCCCCCACGCTGGACCCGAGGTTCACCCAGCAACCAACCGCCCATCAAATGCCATTACAGGTAGAAATGTCATCAGGCTGTGTACAGGAACATACACATTTAAGCTGAGAAACTACTTAATAAATTCAGACCAACACTTTGACATTTCCCACAAGACTTTAGTGCCGTTTACAAATTCTGAAGAACACCTCGAGTCATTGCTGGCATGGACTTATGATTTATTTCAAAGAAAAATGGGTCAGAGTGTGTGGGTCTGTGTTTAATGTGAAAAGGGATTTGGAAATGAAAAGTCAACTGGCATGAAAGATTGCAGGGCAAATGTAAAAGCAGTAAAGCGTGTGGGCGGTCTCTGAGCATGTAATAGGATATTTGTAAGGAAAAGAAACATGCAGGATTGTAAGCTTTAATAAAACAGTTCCTGTTTACCCAATCAATAGCATAATTGTAATTTTGCAAAGCAAATTGCCTCTTAACTCTCTTTTCTCAAGGAAAGAGTGGCACAAATGGGAAAAGGACTGAGAAATTACTGAAGCAGCAAGCATGCATGTGTGTGTGCATGAACCTCCCCTGTCTCCGAGGCAGAGGTCCTGCTCACAGCAGAAGCACCTGGACCAGGCAGAGCAGGGCTTGGCTCATGCCAGGGATGAGCACCCCCCAGACAGAGGAGGGTTTTCTGCTCCGTCACAGCTCTCTAACTTCTCTAACTTGTGCATTTGCCAAAGGATGTTCTTGAGCAGCCTGGCTGCTCCAAGATACAGTCGTGCTGGGAGAGGTGAGGGCTCAGCACATCAGAGAAAGGCTTCAAAGGAGATCAAACAGGGAATGCAACAGCTTATTGGAAACGCAGCGGGGCGGTGGAGCTGGCGCATGGTGCCAGAGCCCAGCGAGGAGGGAGAAGGACCCACGGGGACGGAGTGGGCAGTGGCAGGACAGGAAAGCCATTGAATCAAAATGCAGATAATGGCAGGGTGTTATTTCTATCTGAGAAGACTAACCACTGACTGAGCTTCCTGAATCTGCCCAGTAGCATGAAAGCCCAAATTTACATCCTAGCTGCCTCATCCAAAATTCCAGTGTATCATGTTGAAAACTAATTAATCACTATACAACTCCCTTGTATGAAACTAAACCCCACCTTTTGTTTCAACACAGAGAGAGTGTAAGTGCAATTTATTTTTCAAAATTCCGTAGAAACATTTAAAGATGGAAGGCTCACAGGACTATCTATGATTGCATCGCCATTCTTTAGCAGCTTGCATTGTTCAAAGTAAAATAGGAGATACCATATTTTAATTGCTATAGATTAGCATAAAGTGTGTCAGGCAGTGAGCACATCTTTGGCTCAGACTCATTACTGGGCTCCATCTCTCTTTTGCCTCACAAGGGTGATTTCCTTCATACATGTATTATTATGCACATCAGCTCCAAATGGAGAAGACTATACAGGCATGGGGGGGTCTGTTCATTTTTTTAGCTTTTAGGAAATAAAATATTTGCAATAAGAAGAAAATGTAATAGCCATCAGATGTTTTGGACTTGAATCAAGCAATAAATACCAACACAAAGACTAATGCTCAAGTTGGGATGGAAGTAGTTTAGAATCAGAAAGATTGGAGGAAAGATAACCCCAGCAGACCATGACTCTGGTCAGATCATTAGAGGCATTAACATGCAACAAAACGCAGTCATGAAAGTTAGAAGCTCTGGCACCAACACAGGGACACGCTGCCTTGCGGGAGAGGACGGCAGACTCCCCGGACCAGCTAGGCCAGATGCTGGAGGGGACAGAGGGACCACCACAGGGGGCTGCCAGCAGCAGGCAGAGCAGCACACAGCTGAGGATCCTCCTCTCTCCTCCACTGAGATAGCACAAGCTAATTAGCAAGTACAACCTTTCGCAACACGTGTCTGTGCAGCACCAAGCACACCTGGACTGTAACCACAGGCGGAGCTTCCCTCTCTGCTTTTCACAACAGAGATACTCCCGTACTAATTAACTACTGAATGCTTAGATGTCCCTGTACTAACGAAGAGTCCCCTCCTCTCCCCACACACAGCAAAGTAAACATGATGCAAGTACCCTGTTCAGCACGTGCACCAACAGGCACTAAACCCGAGACCGACCAACAACGCGACCCAAGCTGCGGGAAGCATCATAGACCCAAAGCACTGCTCACGCACACCAGCTCCCAAACACATTCCCTGCCACACTGAATAGGGAGAAAAAACACAAGGAAACCCTCAGGAAACTGTACCAAAAAAAAAAAAAAATAGGAAAAACAACTACTCACAGACTAAGCAGGCAGCAAAGCCTCCTTCCACCATCCTTCTCCCTCCCAAGCCTACACCACAGCTGCCTGTGCTGCCACTTTTATTTCCTCTGGAGAAGCAGGTGACCTCAGTGAGCCTTCTCCTCCTCCCCACCCAGACCTCCTCCTGCCTCGTTAAAGCCTAATTGGAGGATCACTGCTAGTAGCTGTGAATCTTCTGGCTACTGGGGAAGGTGGTCATCCTTTTAATCTGCTCTTGCCATGTGTTTTGCAGGTTTCACCCTTGCTTGCCAAAATTTTGCCCTTTTAGCAGAGAACAATGTCTAGTGCCCAAGCTAAAGAATCTGGCGAGCCTTTCCATGGAGCGCTCCCATGGCAGCCAGCTCCGGCTTTCCCTGCTCTCGCTGGTCCTGGCTCCCAGGGCACGGCCGCTGGTCTGTGCCTCAGCAGTGTGGAGTCTCCAGAACTGGGTGCATAAAAGAAGGAATATTTATCCAAGCATATTCAAAAGTAATTAGACATTTAAAACTGAATCCAGACTACAGAGTTTTCCTGTACCCACAGTTCTGCAGTGACAAGGTCAGCAGTTTTGCAGAATTGATTTAAGACAAAATCTAGTGCTTACTCCCAGTCTCCCAGAGGGACTTTTTTGTGCTCTCTTCTAACCCAATGACTTATTTCATTCACCTGAACTGCTGGTGGACAGCGCTCGGGAGAGAAAGGCTGTCAGCCGTCCCTGCTGATGAGCTCTCAGTGGGGAGGACGAGCAGCAAACGCCCAGGCTCCCACCATCTGTGGTCCTGTTCCCAGCTGGGTGCCCGCAGACACAGCCCAGCGAGCAGGCTTTTAATTAGGAGTGAGAGTCAAGTGCATAAAGTTTCCATCAAATGAGCAGCTGACAAAACTTCTGGGTATCCCGGGGATTTCAGAGCGTGGTGTCCAGTGCCTCCTCGCTCGGCTCCGGGGAGATCACAGCACCCATCGGCCAGCGGGGGCTCAGGCGCTGGTCCTGCCCGGGACGGGGCCTGCGGGGCGGCCCGTATGGCCAAATCCACCTGATGGTTTGAAAAGTTCCGCTGCATCCACGCCTCTGGTAGTGACTCTCCTGGGAGAGCGGCCAGAGGTGCCCTGTGTGCCACTAAGCAAACTCTTCTGCAGAGGGATTTAGCTTTCTGGACAGTTCAGAGTCAGAAATTGGCTTCGGGTCTTCTTTTCTGCAAAGGAAAAAGGAAGACAGTTTGAAAGACTGCCATTATCCTCCAGAACAATAACACAATAATTAAAACCACCCTACATGGTCCATTTTCCTTCCAGATCTTGGAAGACTATCATAGAGAGAATAACAATTGCCAAGACCCTTTTCTTCTCCCCTCAGAAGAACCTCACAACTGACAGAGACTTGAAAGCTCGGAGTTGGGCTCTCGGGGAGAAGATGAAATGCTGCTCAGAATATAGATTTTGGTGCCAGATGGGAATTACAGCCCTGATCCATCCTCCTCTGTCACTGGAGTCTGTGTTGCTCTGTGGGCTAAATGGAAGTGAATACAGTTACTTTCCCTGTCTTGGGGGAAAAAATGACATTCCATTTTGTCTCCAAAAAATACACATTATTTAACTTATAAAATATTTAATCTATGTAATTAATCCTCTCATGACAGCACTTTGCACATTTTTGCTGGCAATCCATACTTTGAATGGCCTATAGTTATAGCTAACTTTGTTTCCTTTTTCTTATGAAATTAATCAAAGGCTTGTATTCTAAATTATTCAAGAACTGAATGAAGCCTGCTTTCTATAGCTTGCAGCAAGAAAACTCCTATTTCTTTCATGTGCCAGCAATACAGCAATTCAACTTCTCCAAGGGGGAAAGTACCAGAAAGCGGAGGCGATCCGCAGCCTGCAGTGCCGGCACGGGCAGCAAGGCACCGGTGCACGCTGGTGACACGGCTGGGGCTGAGCATCCCCTGCCTGACGGGCTCACGCACCTCCTCTACCTGCCTGGAAGGAATGGCAGCACCAAACAAGAGGCTTCAAACTACTGAGGCTCAGATGCATCATCTAAACAGAGGTGGCCTAATTTCCAGAGAAGTTGGGCTCCTGCGGCTCTTGCTCAGCTCAGTTTGATTTGTTATTCCCAGCTGCAGTTATGGGGCTGAACATGGTGGCTTCTCCTTTCATGACACTCCAGGAGAAGTGAAACGGTGGCCATGGTGGCCCCGAGCTCTGGGGACTTTGAGATCTACGGAGACAGGGCAGAGATATACTGCTATAATCCAGAGCAGGGTCTTGCCCTTAAACTGCAATGCCCTGTGCCTGCGCTTTGGCCAGCAGGATCGCAGCATGGTACTGGTGTGCCACCAGCAAGTGCATGGGGCTCTTGAGCAACATCGTGCCAAGAAGCAGCATTCCCTTCTGCTCCTCCGACTTCTGCCGCCCGTCCTCTGCAGCTCCTTTCTTTGCCAAGAACCTGTCTGGGCTTCTATGTTTCCTTTGGGATATGCTAATAATTCAAGCAAGGCAGAGGAACACATGCCTGCAAAAGTTTAGGGGTAACATACTATACAAAAATAGATAATTAGGGACCTGAGTCCATGGGGATCTTTCCTTGGCTATAACGGGCTGTGCTTCAAACCCATAGTGCTTGTCTGCTCCTCTGGGAACCACTTGTCTTGAAAAACCTCAGACCATTTAGGAGCACCAAAAGCTCAAAGCACCCAGCATCTTCCATTGCAAGCTTGAAAGATAGATTTTCTTCACCAAAAGAAAGCATACCTCTCACGAATATCCCACCCGATTTTGAGCCCTCAACACTGCTCGAAGTCTACACCAGCGAGGCTTCAGGGCCAGCGAGCTCAGGCTGTTCCCCAAGCATTTCACTTAACCTGCCCAGTGCCACCCTGCACTGGACCGCTGTCCTCGCCTTCATCTCCTTTCACACAGTATGTTTGTGTAATTTCAAAGGGTTTGATTTGCATTTGGTCCCCACCGGCGCTGGTGTTCATAAGGCTGGCCAAAGCCCGGTCTCCCACCGCAGCAGAGCTGCAGGACAATCCTGATCACAGGCTTGGCGAGGTTTTGAAGTGCTTTATCAACACTTGCTCTTCTCAGCTCCTGGATGTGCATAAGGCTCTTGCTGGATTCAGAGTTCACCCCTTTTGAAGTCTTCACCTCCAGGCTTATTTTTTTCAGCAGAAAATTCTCTCAGTCACCACTTGTGGAGCAGCCATATGGAGAGTCTCACTGCAAGGGAGACACGCTTGCTGTTTCACTAAGAGCTACATATGAATTTCCTGAGATCCTTTTATTTTTCTTATCCAAAATATTTTCTTTTTTCTCTGAGCAGCAACTACTTGCAACCTCTGAGGAGTCTTCTTTCTCCTCTGATTCTTGCCCAGCATCACTCAGGATTTTAGTGACTGCACTAAGTGCTATCAGTGAGAGCTCCGGTTTAGATTCGGGGGCTCTGGAGATGAGGTTTTTGTAACATGCAGAACATCACCACTTTCTGTCACATGGGCTCTGGGAAACCTTCAGACCTCACAGACTCTGTCCCCTCCAGACTGACAAACCCTGTTCTCAAGGAAATAAATTACCAGCACTCAGCACAGAAAGGAGACCCAAAGCGGGCTGACAGTTCATTAACTGTACCTAAGAAAATGTCCTCATCTGCCCTTTACTTTTCAGGCTTTAGTTTGGAAGTCAGTCTTTGTTACCAAATAATATGGGCAAATGGATAGAAAACTCTATTTTCTGGCTGTTCCACTGCCTAGTGGGTTGTCAGCTGCTAGCACTTACAGAAATGCATCCTAGAGCACACCAGCCTCGTGTCAAGGGAAGAGGCGTTTTCAGTAAGAAAACCTTAAAAGTAAACAGAAAGTATTAGTCATGGCTTCGGGAGCCAGCAGCTGCATTGGCAGAATACAGTAAAGTTTTAATCTCTTGTATTGTTAATCAGCTCCAAAATTCATAGACAAAGAAAATAATAGTAATTAAAAGACAAAAGCAAACCCTTGATTAAAGCATACCCTGCTGCACAGCGAAGTTCAGTGTAAACCAAACAGCTTTGCAGGGCACTGTCCTAATGCATCAAAGCATCCAGTGCAGCGCTGTGGTACAGATACAGGAAGTCTTTTAATGATGAAACAAGCATTATGAGCATCATTGTTAATTGGGTTTTATGGATTTATGAAACAAATATACACACTTATCTTGTTTAATATTATTTTTCAGTTGGAACCTTATTTTAATACAGATGCCCTGAAATTATACCATTCATAAATAATGCAAGCAATAAAACCTTTCTCTTATCCCCTAGCGCACACAAATGCAAGCTTAAGTGTGGATTTAAACAAAAAATGGTAGAGCTTTGGGTTTAAAAAACAAAAGCACGTACAAAATGCCAGCCACTCCAAGACCTGGTGGCAAGCTGAGAAAGTCAGTGCAGCTTCCAGGCTCCAAGTCACAAATGAGAGTTTATTTTTAAGGAGAGAATTCACGCCCTTGGTTTTGTGGTTAGATTTATATCACTGGGTCATATTTGGCTTGTTTGGATGCGGGGCATGGATGTGTGATCAAACTGGCAATGGAAGCACATGCACCCGCACCAGGTCCCTTCACTGGGGCCACAGGGACTCGCAGACGTTATCATCCCCCTTTGCCCACTGAGTTTTCACAGGGTTTGGAAAGGCCCCCACATCCACCAGTGAAATGCTCCTTGGTGGATGGTGGGACGAGAGCGAGCTGCTGGAGGAGCTGCTGCAGACGGATGGAGCTGGACACTCGGCACGGGGAATGCTCCGGCTGTGTTAAAACCTGCCAGGGCTTCAGTTCGTTTGCTATGCATCTTCCACATAACTCATATCCCAGAGACTGCTGAAAATCAGGAACAATAAATAAGGCAGCAAAATTGGTATTTTTGGTCTGGTTTTCACAAGACAAAACACAGCTAAAAGAAAAACATGGTCTCTCTCTGCTGAATTTGGCCAAAATCTAACCATGGGCTGAACTGCATTTCCAACTAGTAAGAGGCAACTGCCTTTTTCCTTTTAAATTTTTGGAAGAATCTATGTGTCTTTTGTGCTCAGAAGCCTGGGACTAGTTTTAATGATGGGGAGAAGGAAAGAAAAGAATCTATGACCTGTGGGGCATTTTGCAGGCACAGGAAGGGCTTAGAGCAGGCACAGGCAGAAATGACAATTAGGTTCCCCGCAGCCTGATCTCCTGCCTTGGTGCTTCCCCCGCTGCACATTTTCCCAGTATTTTCTAGTAATTTCTCCAGCCAGCTTTCAGGTCCTAAGCAGTGAGCCCTCCACTTCTGCTCTGTGGAGATCACCACCTAGGACAACATGCTTTAAAGGTTTTTTTCTTGCTGTTCAGGGTACACGCTCTGTGTTCAGTTACCGAGGGCACGAGGCACAGAGGTCTGGTTGTGGCAGGTCCCACTGCAACTCCTCCAGCTGCCACACTCTTCCTCTTTCCTTAGGCATGCTGGAATATGTTTTTATGAAATGCATTAGGCCCTGAATGTGAGAAGCTTGTGCCCTTCTGCAGCCAAGAGAGGCGATTTCCCTGCAGGGGCAGCCCAGCCATGACTCCCGCAGGATGGAGATGCCCCTTGCTGCAGCACGGCCCGCCGTCCCAGGAAATTCAGGAGACGTGGAGTTGGAAGAATCTTGAGAATTCAGGTAAATTGCTCTGGGGGACTTGGCACAAACCCTGTGGTGTTAGAGTAACAGTTTTTAGAGTATCAGACTTTCTCTGCTTGCGGCTGAACACCAGCCTGGGGAGGTAAGCACAAAATAATCTGTTTTTCCAGCACACGCAACACCTGCAGCCCATCTCTCCTCCTGCCAGCTGGACAGGGTACGGCGTTCCATTGCCTTACACGTGAGACTGCAGACAGCAATGACAGAAGCCTTTAGACCTGCTGGCACCACGGTTGAAATGCCAGCTGCAGCCCAGGCTGCAGCTCACTGCTCCCCCTGCCCCAGACCTCGACCCAGCCGAACAAAATCCTGTTGCATTGCCAGGCGCTTCCAAGCTGGAGCTCCTGGCTCTGCCAGGCTGGCGGCTCGGCCGGGGGCTGCCCCCGACATGTGTCCCTACCTTTGCCTCCTTTGCACCCCGCTGCGATACCTGCCTGCGTTCTCCCAAGTGCTGGCAGACCCTGCATGCTTGCTTTCTGCCCGTTACACGTGTGTGATTGCATGTGTGAAATGAATCTATACGTGAATACGAGTATGTACGTTGTCGTCCCGTCATACCTTCCTTCCCCCCCAGCTCTGCATCTCCCCTTTCAATCCACGCAGCTCCTACCCCTGCACACGCCTGTTTGGGTGGGAGGCAGGCGAATGCGAGAGGCTGCAGAGAGATTAGAGCCTGATGTTCAGGAAACCGATGCTGACAAACCGCACAGTCATCACTCCCGGCAGCCGCCTGCTCAGCCAGCAAACAAGGGAAGAAAATAGGCTCAGTGGCTCGAATAAGCCCCAGAGCCTGCATTTGAATTTACAATCAGCTGCTCAGTGGAGCTCAATCTGTCAAGCACCATGTCCCATTAAGATGAAAATTTGAAGGTCTCAATAGAGCAGATAGATAACCTCTTTTATTCTCTTTTATTAGAGGATGCTTGTGAGGCTGGCAGGTCAGGTGGGCTCCGACAGGACTGCGGCTATCGCGAATGCTTCCCCAACAGAGGCCACTGTTTCAATGACTGTGTACTCATTTTCTTGCTTGTTTGTTTGTTTCTTGGGCTTTCATTAATTCTCAGCTCATCACATTTGCATGTGCTTATGCCAGTGCCTCAGTCCCCAGGCTCCTTGTCTGCCTGATGCCACTCGGTGCAGGATGTGCTGGATTAAAGCTCCCCGTGCTGCGCTCGTGGGGACGTGTCAGCATGAACCAGGCTCTGCCCAGAACCCGCCTGCAGTTTGTGGGAGACCTGGGCAACGCTGCCCCAGCAAAACAGGCCAGTAGTGGTGGGTCTGTGGCTTTGAACAAGTATAGAAGGAGAAAATGGGAACATCTGGGTTATAAATCACCTCCCACCCAGGGGTCTGCTGGAGGTGAGGACTCAGAGCTTTGGTTTTACCCAGAGCAACACTTTTAAGTCTCATCTCTCTCCCTCCTGACAGCTTCTTTGTTCACCCCTGAAAATCCAGCCCTGAGTGAATGCAACTCCCTGCCAAAAAGCAGGAAAAAACTCACTTTGCTGTTTCCCTGCATCATTATAAGAAACAAAATGCTTTATATTCTCCCCTGCTCAGCAGCATGTTGTACAGATTCAGCTTTGAGAAGGAGCTGCCTGGTTCCCAGTTCAGAGGTGCCACTGGGGGCAGCTCCTGTGGAAAATTGTATTTAGCTGAAGTATTGCACTAGAAAAGGATGCCTTTCCCAGTGTCAATGAGCCAGAAGATGTGTGCTCCTTTTCTGCAAACCTATTAACCCTTTCCTACTGCCCACCCAAGAGTAACGGGGATGTGCTCATTACTCCTCCCTTGCCATGTGTTTTGGCTATTGCAAGCACCGAATATTTGCAAAGCATTCAGTGTTTGTTGAAATATTCTCTCTGGATCAAAGCTCAATATTTCTTGGCTTCTCTACACTTTCTGAGCTGCCTTCTGCTCACTGTTATATATTTGCGTTTCTCTCCTAAGTTGTTAATAGGACTGAACAGCTTTTGTTTATTGGTTGGGCTTCCTTTCCTGTACAACCCACCAAAAGTGCTTTGGCCTCTCTCATACCTTTCCCCTCTCCTCCCTACCAACGTGCAGCTGGGATGAAGGAAACCAGCAGGCAGTTCCTCTTTCTTGGCGTTAGATTTACTGGTGTGTTTTAAGACACCAACAAACTGTCTTTATGGGAAAAATTTTGACACTTCAAAAGCCAGGTTCTTTGGAAAAAAAACCCCACCTTGTTCTTCTTGTTCTGCTTTCAGCAACTCAGGAGACAACTGTTCTGCTTAATATGAAAAAAGTCCATCGTACTGAGCTACTTGCTTAGGCAAAACCCTTGTGCTCATGTATCGAAGCCACCTAAACAAAGTGAGGTTTTTCCTTTAATGCAGTGCCGTCTTGGTAACAGCATGAGGACCTCAGAAACTCTCTCCCTCCCCGCCTGCAGCACTACCTGAGTGAACACCAGGACCTTCCATCAAATCCTGAGGGACACCGCGCTGCCCTTGCTGTCTGAGCCCCAGGAGAGCAGGAGACCCCGCCGCTGCGGAGGGGACGCGGTGTCTCCCCCGAGGGAGGACGGCAGCTCTCCGGGGGCTTCCCCACCACCTTACCCTGCCTGGAAATGTGCTGCTGCCTTGCATTTTTAGAGGAAAAATGATGTGGTCTTGCCAGCAGCCACCAGTTCTTTTTATTGAATTTAGAATCAATAGTGCATCAAGTGGCTTGGGATGTTATTAATCAGAAAATTGGCATGAAGGACCAGGAGGTAATAACACTGCAGCGAGCCCACTCTTTTCTTGCGGAGTGGCTGTACATGGTTCTGGGTAGTGCTAATTACTCCTTGGGACCTGCCTTTCAACTGCTTTACAGACAAGGCAAACTACTGCCTACCGGCACTGCAAAGCTCAGCTGCTCCCGGTTATTTTCCTGTCATTGTGATTGTAACCTGCGGCAAAATATTATATCGCATTTCCTCAAACCCAGAAGAAAGGATGTGAAAGTTGGGGGAAAAAAGGCACACATATTTTGGGTCAAAAGCCACTAAAAAAATATGGGGTGTCCTGCCAACCCTGGGAGGAATATACAGCAGCTTCTCCTGATGCTGTTATTCCCCAGGTTATTAAGGCTATATATATATCCAGGCTATAGCCACCAACTGTCTTTCATCTTCCAGATGCTCTCTGGGTCTCGCTGGACAGCGTGATGAACTGCAATGTCCAGATCCTGAAGCCGCCTGAAAACTGGGCTGGTAATTGCACAAGCCCCAACGAGGTCTGCCTGGCGTGCCTGCGGGTACCCGCAGCCCATCTCCTGAAGGCAGTACAGGACCTGCTGTACAGAAACTGGCTGCTTTTCAGGGAAACTAGCTAATTATATTCAGAGCATTTAAACTAACTTGTATAGCATCTACTTGTCACCTCCACGCCAGCTCCCTAAAATGCAGCAGCGTGTCTAACAAGCAGGTTGCACGCGTGCAGCACAAGGGTTCGTTATACATAAGTCTGCCACAGGTAAGATAGTCAACTCTCAGAAGATTTTCCATGATCTATTTTCAAAGATTTGAAACCTTTTCATTTCTTTTTCACTTACCTTTTATAAAAAAGTCTCTGTTTGCAGGACCCGTTCAGGGTCAACAGATTTAGTGGTATCTCTATAAAAATAACACAGAATTTCTGTGCCTCTGAATTCATGCCATACAGAGCATACCATGGAAAGGAAAATAACTTGAAAAGTATTAGAACATACTTTAATAAGCTCATGTCTCCTGCCTGTGACCCTGGAAGTGTGTTTATCTTTGGGCTTGTCTTGAGCAATCGTTATTCCACCGCCACCTTAGGATAAGCATGAGTGCATGAATTTACAACTGCAAATCCCATTTGACTGCATGTAATCTAGTGGTTTTCCATGGCAAAAAGGTTTGAAATTCTGCACCTGTCTTACTTTTGTGGAGATGGGATTATGATCTTATATAATTGTATCATTGTGTCTAATTGGATTTCCAATGCCATTTATTTCATCATGAGGCTTACCTGGAAGTTACCTCCGAATGAATTTATTAATCCTAACGAGTTATTAAATTTGCAACTAATAAACACCAAAGGGAATGGAGACAAACACACTACTACCCCCACTGAAAGGAGTGTTAGGCATATAAATGATGAAACTTTTCCCCAAATCATCCCCCCAGCTCTCACATATCTCTCTATAGCCATAGGGAGTTCATCTGCCATCAAAGGACTTCCAAATTATCAAATTTTTGCTTTTCTGCAGCCTTCCTGGTCTCCTGAGATAACCTCCGGTCTCCTCCCAGGTTCCTCCTCATTCCCAACACGTTATGGAGCTTGTCTTCTCTTGTGACAATCAAAAGATGTAGAAAACATTCACAAAACTAAGGAAAATGTGCGCGTCAAGGTATAATTATACAGCAGCAGATGGGATGGTTGTGTATCCCAACTGTCAAAAGAGGAGTGAGCAATACAGCACGGGCGCTGGTAGCCTGAATCTGCAGCAAACAACCTGTTGCTTATGAAACGCGCAGCGTATGTGCATTCTGTGTGAAATTGCTTATTCCACACATTGCTCAGGCTGGTTTGCTGGTGGATATGGTGACCATGCGTGTGTTGTACCACCGAATGATACCCACAGCCGCGTGTTTGTGAAATGGTAATGAGTAAGCCTCAAACAAATACAAGGTTTGTGCTTGCAAGTCCCCCAAGCTAGCAACTTTTTTAAGTAATAAAGCAGAAAATTAAATATTGTGTAATATTGAATCTCTGTCAGGGAAAGTGGCTGTTCTGGGGTGAGAAAGTGCCGCTGGAACCCGGGGCTGGGCACAGGTGGAGTCTGCAATTGGGCCTTGCCCATGCTGCACCCCGCGCGTCCGGCTCGGGATGTCGTTGTCCTTGACTCCTGCCTGCATCCTCCTCCGGTCCTTCACCTCTGCTTGGAAGAAAGGAGAAAAAACCCCTGACCTTTCTAGCAACTATATAATGATACCCAGAGCCCTTTTAAACTCCCTTCATTCCTGCATTACAAATAGGTCTTAAACTTAACAGTTTATTGCTATTCTCATTCCAATGAGCCATTCTGCCGCCTGCCCAAGCTCTCATTTCTGCCAGCCGGTGACTGAAGGCACCGAAATGAACACAGAGGTGAGCCAGGGGAAGAAGCAGCGTTGATGGAAAAGTTACAGAAAGAACTTCTAAAAATGAGTCTCTCTTCTGATTTTCCCTTCCCTCTTGTACACTTTGTCAGTTAAATCTGTTCCTCCTCCTCGCTGCAAGGGACAGCCTTTCCACAGAAACCCATCCCGCCTCTCCTCTCCCAGCCCTGGCAGCACCAACACCACTTAAAAAGGGCTCCAGTGCAGAAAACAGGTCCCTGAGAGCAGCACGTCGGGCTGAGGCTATGTCAGAGGGAAGTGGGATGGATTTCCTAATGTTAACATTCAAGCTAGCATGCTGGCACAGTGGGCATTTTGAGGGGTAAAACCTAGATACTGTACAGTAATACCTGCTCTGGAAAAGGCAGCTATAGATACCACAGTAATTTGTAATTAAAATGTGTGATCTTCTCAAATGCATGCCTTAGTTTTTTAGGCAAATCCATATTCTTCAATTTGTAGGCCGTTCCCATTTTAGGATTATACTGGCAGATCAAATGCACGGCAGTGAAGCCCTGTGATCGCTGCTACTGAAATTTCAGATGCTTTAGATCTCTCATCTTCACTCAGGTTTGTTTATTTATTTATTCATGATGATGTCTTCTCCTGGCAAGCTCTTGACCCTCCTGTTTCACAGCTTGCAGCAAAACTTCATCAACAACGACTGCTTTTAGTTAAAAAACTCAACATCAAGTGGTATCGAGATCAAGCTCTTCTTGAATTTACATCTCTCCGTGGACTGTGATTTTCTCTCTGCTGCTGCATTATGTGATTTTTCATATTGCTTCCAAGAAATGGGGCTGTTACGTGGTCAGCCTCACAGCTCTGCCGCATGTCTGAGAGTCGATTCCTCGTCCTGCTGCTGCTGTGGCTTCTTCCTCCGATTTTTAATCAACAGAGTGCAGACATCCTTGGTTTAAGATAGATCTAGGGGCCGTAAATGGAAACCTTCAGAGCCTGCTGCCCCCACAATGGGAACTGGCATGTAAAATACATTTTTAAATTATGTAATTTGATTGAATTATCACATGCCTTAGATAGGAAACAAATTCAACTTCTCATCCCCTGGCTTCATGTTTCCCAGCACGCAGCAGAGCCCAGCTGGGACAGGAGGAGAGGGGCTGTGCTGACAGACACCCCGAGGCCTGAGTTGGGGTCCCTGAGCTGGGCTCTGCCCCCCCGGCGGTGCCACCTGCCTCCTGCCAGGCCCCAGCAGTGGCTGCGCTGCCGGGGACCCCCGCCGTGCTGGGGGTGGTGGGAAGGGGGCAGCTGGAGCAAGGGGAAAGGTGACAAAAGCTGCCGGAGAAACAGATGCAGGGAGATGCGGGGAATTTTCCGCGGCACCCAAAGGTGCCTGGGAGCCAGGAGCAGCCGCGGGGAGCTGGAAGGGCTGGAGCGGGGAGCAGCAGGGCTGCCTCAGCCACCGTTCCCGGCTCTTGGACAGGAGGGAGACAGGGGGAGCAGCCTACGGCCTCAGCCCCAGGGGTCCGGGGTACGTTTCCCCTTTTTTACAAGAATCTGGTTGCTACTTTGGATTCTTACAGAAAGTATAGAAAAAATTTAGAGAGATAGTATGGATACAAGATACAGCATGCCCAGCTTTGCACTAAAAAGCCTTCTGTTTTACAGCAGCTATTCTATTCTAGTCCCTACTATTTATCACCTTAGTATCTGATCACCACGTAGCAGTGTACTAAAGATGCAATTAGCATTCTTACAGCTATTATGTGTAGCAGTACATAGCAAGAAAAGCCAAGAAGAGAAGAAGGTAGCGTGCAGTACAGCACCCACCCTGCCTGGACTGCAGATTTGTTTTATACACTGGAATTTCTGACAACCACAAATAATTGGAGTTTCAGTTTAATCTAAAATATAGCAATGTCGCCTAGCATCAAATAGGACATTGGTTCACTATCAGAGCGTCCTGGTGTATAAACACCACTTCTTACTGCTTTTTCCCTGCAGGTTCCTCATACAAAGTGACCGGCTTCAAACCTGTTAAAGTTATAACAGCCCCGGAATCACATTACGGAGAGGTATGATTGCTTGTTATTTACCTGCCTGAAAGGAGACCTGTAATCAAATCTGTTGTTTACCTGGCTAACAAAGAGACCTGCAATCAAGTCTACAATTTCAGCGCCCGAGATGCCTCTTTTGCTAGGTGGGGACCCAGGCTGGGTATGAAGTCCAGGGAGGTGGGGGGGACGGGTGGGGAAGCGCCAGGGTTTCCGAGCGCGGAGCTGGGTTTGGCCCCCCTGGGTGCTCTGCTCCTCTCTGGCTCAGGGGCAGGTGCTGGGGGGCAGGAGGGGGACAGGAGCCCACCGGACCCACAACGGGCAATACCTTCCTGCAAGAGACCCAAGAGCTGTTGCTCAAGAGTGTAGGCACATTTTTCCGCACAGTTTTCATCCAGGCCTGTTTGGGGAAGATTAGCATTGGCACCATGTCAAAGATTAGTTTAATCTCATTATGAATATTCATTTGTTCATGTTCTGTGACGATTTTCCTTGGAGTCTCAGTGTGGCTCTGGCCACAGCAGGCCGGAGCTGGGCTGTTCCCCTGTGGTACTTCTGGCTCCAAATGCACAGAAACAACTGTGGGGGAAACTCTATTGTTCAGCAAGTTTATGGGCAATGCAATTTGTTTTATGATCAAATTACACCAGGGTAATGCTGCCTTTTGCATCAGACAATTCAGTTCTAGTAATTGCTACCCTGGGGGTCTCTTTTCCTCTCCGTATACCCAGCCCATTTATAACACTAATGGTAGCAATGTGTGAGCAGAGGGAGGATAATAGACCTTAAATAGCAGCAACATCTTGCTGGAGGAGAGAGCTTTGTCTTTATATTTCCAAGACTTGTTGAGCCTTATGAGGTGCATGCCTCTCTCAGTGATAAGTGAAACACCACAAAAAGTTGATGCCATGTGAACGGATTAGATCAGACTGCTTTCGCAGTGTGCCCCCTCAAACTCTGCTACTTCAAGATGTGTTCTGTTTCCATACACAAACGCCTCGCACCTGCATTAGACTCTGCACAGATTGGTACGTGCATGCGTGTGCCTACATCCACTGACCAAAGAGACAAGTCTGCGTGCATACAGGTTGCAAAGAACTGAGGAAAACCTGCGAAGAATTGGAAAAAACCCAGTCTTTTGCTTGTGAAATGTAGCCAACTAATTTCCAAATGCGCTAGGTAGGAAAGGTTAAACCACTCAGCTAGGCAAAAATTCTGAATATTTCCAAAACACAGGAAGGCAGACACCCCAAGCTGAACATAGTTATATGGAAAAATCTCTTTGGTTGCCCATGGTAAGCAATAAGGCTACTGTAAGTCTCTCAGATATCTGAACTTGTTCTATTTTTATGACAATTATGAAATTGGAAATTAAAATTCTTCATTCTTACATGATTTTCGGAGCCTGTTCCCCAGCTGGCCCTTGTTCCCTGTGATCTCTGCTGCAACGTCCCTTATGATCTTAACTGAGCTCTGCAGGACGGATCGAGTTTGTTACTGCGTGAGGCAGAAAGCGCAGAGCAGGACAGCGTCTCGGAGGCACTAGCAGCCCTGCCGGGAGGTCTCCACTTGCTCTTTTATACCATCCCTCCCCTCCTTTCCTTTTACTCGCTATTGTATTTGCAACCAACTCATAATATGATTCTGCTCCCTGTACCAAATGACTCTGGACTATGATTCAAATGAGATAAGGCCTTGGATTGCCTCTTTTTTGGTGCATTTAACAAAATACTTGTGTATAAAATCAAGCTCCCCTCTCAAGCAGCAAAGTGAGGTGAATACGGCTCAGCATTTCTTTTCATCTGACAGATACAAAGAGCTGAAATGTCACAGAAACACATTGTTAAGAATTAAAATCTTTTCACAGCCTTCCTTGACTTTTTTAAAAAAGGTGAAAATAAGTGTGGGATTTGAGCATGGTATTGCTAAAAATTGGATGCTTGTAATTAATCGAAAGGAATACAAAAGTAGCTCCAACTTGAAAATCCTTATAAGCATTCATTATAATGAGATCTCTAAGTCTCAAACTCCATCTAGATTTGTAATTCTCAAGTAAGCTGTGATATATCAAAACAGGGGCTCAATTCAGCCAAACTGGTGAACCTGAATAAACATTCAGGTTTATTCAGGTCCCCTCTAGGGACCGAGGACTGGCGTTACGGTCTGTGTGTTCAGCTACATCCCCCAGCTGGGGCTCACAGCCCCTGTCTGAACACAAACAAACAGGGGGACAGTGGCATTGGGTTTGGCCACGAGTAGCACCTGCTCTTGTTCTGAGATCTTTGCAAAACTCTTATCTGTCCGCTCTGCTGATGCCTTTTACCACCCTCGCGGCTGTACCCGGGACTGTCAGCAGGGCTTCTGCTGCAGCTCTTTAGTGGTGTGGTTTGGTCTGTGCCCGGCAGCGAAAGCCTGGCCATGCGAGCAGCGGGCGCAGGAAAGCTGCCGAAAGTCACTGTGCACCAGGGGAGAGCACAGGTCACCGGCTGCGAAGGTTTTCTGCCGTGGTAGCATGGCGACAGTTTTAGCGTCTAATTAATACCGTCCTCTGGAGAACAGGACTGAGCTGGATGCCAAGGCTGCTGGCCATGGAGAGAGGATGAATAAGAGCTGTCAAATTCAAGTAATCAAGGAGGACAGAAATGAAAACTGTGCTGGGTGGAGGGAGTCAGCAATAGCTTGGCCTGAACTGCATTTAACTCCCCAGGATGAGATACTTGAATTCCAATACTGGGAATAGCAAATGTCTGCTCCCCCTTGAAGGTGCCACCGCTTGCTCTGAGCTGCACCCGCAGCCCTGGCAGTGGGGCAGACCCCGGGGGGCTGCGGTTTGTGTTTGGGAGATGTCGGTCTGAGCGGTACCTGCCTGAGCCTCCCACCTGCAGGAATATCTGCTGCTGAGTAGCGTGTTCAGCCCCAACTTAACTCCTCTGTTCTTCCCTTTTCATATCTCTGAAATGAAAATGGCATTTGCCTTCCTCAGAGGCGACGAGTGAGCTCTGCAGTTCATGCCCAGGGAGCTCTGCCAGGTGAAGGTCAAAGCCTCAGCAGCACCGCCGTGTTCAGCGCAGATTGATGCCGGCCGGGAGGGAGCAGGAGGACGATCTGTCTAGGCTGATGCCTGTCAATGCAAAAGAATCTGAACAAATGACATGGCATAATGTATTTTGAAATAATGTCCTCTATTTTGGGGAAAGTCACACTGCAAGCTCTGTTGGAAGCAAGTCTTGATCTATTTAAACTGTTTTGCTCACTTTAAAAAGGACAAGAATTTCTTGTGGGGGGAAATCAACAGCAAACATTCAACCAGCTGTATAATTTCCTATAAATATTCCACAGCCCCTGGGATCCCAACACCCTCGCTGAACACATGGCATCGAGCACTGTGGATCATCTTGTCAGTGTGATGAGACTAGAAAAGTGGCTAAAGGAGTCCTGGAGGATACCTGGACGATTGCAAAGACGAAAGGCAGCCCGTCCACGCTGGCACTGGGCTCCTGGCACTGCCGGAGAGCCAGGCTACAGCAGCCTTTTAACCATAAGTTAGATGGACTCTGAGAAGAAGAAATTATTGACTAATTTTTGCCAAGTGCCTCTGTCCCCACCCTTGGAAAGTGGCAGGTAAACGGCAGCAGCAGATACACCACAGACTTCTGGAGAAGGCGTTTCTCCCAGCCTCTGCCTCATCCCATCGCATTTCACTCTCTTCAGCTGACGCAGTTCCTGGTGTGGATCCCCTGTGCTCAGTGGGGTCTTCCCTGCCTGCCCCTCTCCTCCATCCCTAACTGGCATTATTTCACTCTACCTTTTATGCGTTCTTTCATCTGGGCTGCTTTCCAACCCTTTTTGCTTTGATCTCGCCCATTAATGTCAATAAGCTATTTTTGGAAGCACCATTCCAGATGCCTTCAGATCTCTTCCGCCATCTCCGCTGGCGTCTGCAGCAGAGCACACGTGGCCGCGGCCAGAAGGGCTTTGAATGAAACCGAGAAAGCAGCGAGTGCTCCGCACAATACCCGGCTCCCGGGGATCGCGCCGGCGGGTTTGCAGGCATGTCAGTTAATCCGAGGCTGCTGCATGCCCTTACACTGCAACGTGACAAAAAGCTACTGCTGGCCACAGAGAGCCTCGCCGCAATTTATTGATTTACTTTTAACACTTCATTCCTCAGCAATAATATACATCAGCAAGAGAAAAAGAGGAATAGGAAATAGCTTCCAGCAATGCTGAATGGACTCTCGGTGCTTTCGTGCTGCAACCTTGGTTTTACCCAGCAAGGTTACAGCTCGGAGGAGTTACACCAGTATCTCATAGCTCGTATTTTTTCCCCTTATTCTTAAAATAGCTTGAAGTGGTTAAGACATTTCTATAATATCCCTGGGTGAGCTTCTGGGATGCACTGAATCACTTTAGTTCCCGAGGAAAGTCAAAAGCAGCAGTTCTGCTGGCAGCTGGCTGCCCACGGGCACTGCAGGGGCTGGAGGGGCTGGGGGCCGCCCCGGGGCAGGGCAGAGGGGCTGCGGTCTGGGCACACCAGCTGTGCCTGCGCGGTCCCCTCCTGCCACTGCTGTCTCACCTGGCAAAATCCGACCCTGCGCCGGCCGTGGGCACCCTGCGCCGTGTTATCTGGGAGCAGAGGATGGAGACGGCTTCGGTGGCACAGGCTGAGCCCCAGGGCACAGTCCGTCCCTCGGCAGATTTGCTGTTAGAAACCACTGTCCTCCGAGGAAGGGACTAATGGAGACGCTCCTGGTCACGGCAGTTTCCAACGCCTGCCCAAAGCAGAGCCCGGTGCTCAGCAACACACTTCTCTCTGACGGAAGGCATTAGGAAAGGCAATCGCTAAACCGGGGTCCTGTCCCTAGCCAGAGACCCCAGAGGAGGGCTAGCCAGGGTCGGATGCGTCCTTAATATGCCAATTTACTGGGTATGCAAGAGAAACACTTCTCGGCAATAATCACCACCACAGAGCACAGAGAAGGACGCACATCTCTTAGCACAACCTGGGGCCGGTCACTCATCCCCAGGTATAAGAGACCACAAATAGCATAAAGTAAAATAAAAAGGAGCAGGAAATGGGTACCTGCTGAAACAAAAAGTAGAGTATACTTCCTCAGCTGAAAATTCCCATTTATCGTCACACACATAGGCCCACACACTTTTTCTACAGAATTATTGTTTAGAAAATTATTGATCCCCATCCACTCTTAAGTGTATCTCATTTTTCTTCTCCTTTCTGCTAAACAGTCATACTTGATAAAGCTCTGTTATATATGCACTTACACCCTGACACTCACACTGTGCGTGCATGCACACGCACAGAGATCCTCTTGTGCCTTTAAACACAACCGCTTCGGTATTTCCATGTGCTCACATACGTGTATTTGGTCTCATCCACTCAAGCCTAAAGAGATTTCCTGAATAAAATATTGGCCTACTTAGGGAGATGAAGCTAAATATATATCTAATACCTGTCTGAGTTCCCAAGCACTTGGAAATGTGGCTTTTGGGCTGCCCAGCCCTTTCTAAAGCGTGTGGAAAGCACAAACCCGCTGCTCCGCGTCTCGGCTGCGTCCCTGTCAGCATGCAGCCTGGCAGGCTGTCTGCTTCTGTACAGAGGACGTTTACCTTCTGCAGACAAGCCAAAATAATCATAATTTGCAAAGTTTTTTTTCAGTCTGCACGTCCTATATACCTGCAAGGGTGGATGTGAGAAGTGGGACATTAATCTCAGCCTTTTGTACCTTTTACCCTCAAGTTAAATTAATGTGAAAACAACATTTTCACTGGCGTTTGCTTGTCCTTATAGCCTGTGTCGCGGGTGATGGGGGTTTCTGATTTCAGGAGCTCAAGCAGCCTGAAACCTTCCAGGTCTTAAATTTATTATTGATTCCTTCTACTGTCTCCAGGGACTGCTGCAAAAGAGCCAGGCTAAAAACCCGTATTTATGATGCATGGCATTTTCAGCACAGGATGCTGATTGAAGAGGATTTCAGGTATAGCAATTATTCAACCACAAACACACCAATGTTTAACTAATAATCTGTTTTACCTTAAAGTCCTCTAATCCCTAAGGATTGGGACATTCGATATAACATCTTGTAGCACTGTGCCTTATTGGCCTCATTACTGTATAAACAGAATGAAGTCAAAGATGAGCTGGGTGGGGAAACACGCTCCCTGACACCTCGCAGCCTGGGCAGCCCCTCTGCAGGACAGGGGGTACGGGGAGAAGGACCTGGGCACCCGGGGAGGACAGGGCGGGCTTCCTGGCCAGATCCTGACCCTGCTCCACGGACCGGCTAGAATTAGTAGATATGCAGAGAAATAAAAAGACTGGGGAAAATATTCAACGACTAAACTCAACAAAACTCCTATTTTGGTTTTTGGCAGAGATTCCTTTGGGAAGAATGTCCTTGATCAATGTCTGCCGTCGAAAGTTACTGCATTCAGGGGTGAAAGTTCCTGAGAGGTCGCGCTACAGGAGGATAGTGAGAAGCCACAATAAGACCATCTTCAGAGTCGACACTGGAAGAGCCAGTGCGAGAAATACCATTACATATGTGCTTGCAGATTGTTAAGCACCTTTCAGTATTTTAATGAGCATTTGGATTTTGCAATGAATGTTTTCTATTGTGCTACAAGGTCTTTTAATGGCTGTACTGACAGTGAGACACATGTTCGCAGAGGAAACCACTTTCTAGAGAAATAGGGCCCCATATGAGCAACTTCTACTTGTAACAAATGAATCTGATTAGAGAACTTTTTCTTCCCTTTCATCCTGGGAGGAGGAGGATGAAAAAGGATTAAAATGGAAAGCGAGCCCGGTGCTAGGGAGGTGCAGGTTTGATTGTGCAGATTTTTATCCCATTTCCATTTAAAGAGAAGTGTGTTTTTTCAGGATTCTTGCAACACTCACTGTACTGGTGTTCCTCTACCTTTCCATCATTTTTCGTTTGCCTCTTTTTCCTCCATTTGTCTGCAGAGAGACAGATCCTTATATTTACACACATTTGTATGCAGAAATAAATACCAGGATAGGTGTTACTCTCTAAAATACGTCAAGGGAACACACTGTAATCTCTATTAATGGTGGCGAAT
The DNA here is from genome assembly GCF_965638725.1 of Aptenodytes patagonicus. Lineage (NCBI taxonomy): Eukaryota > Metazoa > Chordata > Aves > Sphenisciformes > Spheniscidae > Aptenodytes > Aptenodytes patagonicus. Next base: position 1,138,649 of record NC_134970.1, read on the forward strand.
TGCAGGTTTTATAGATTGAAGCAATGTGACTGTTTTATAATTGCCTTTTCCTACAAGGATGAACACAAAGCTGTAGCCTCACCACATGTATTTATTTATCCTGGGTTAGGTTTGACTTGGAAATGCCACTCTCTTCATTAAATGATTAACAGCTAATGAAATCTTGCAGCCACCTTCTCTGAAAACGCCACTTGGAGAAACAAAACCATCTTTTTCACACTTTTCCTTTCGCCACGTGCTTCTGCCTCGCTCAGTAAGGGCAAGAGTTACAATCACTTGCTGTGTTTGCCCTCCCGAGGGTACAACGCGGTCCCTGCACGACGTGGTCCTTGAAGGTGGACACAGACTTCACGTAAGCCCCAGTCCCCAGGGAGCTTTTAACAGAGAAATCTCTTCCAGCCGGCTCAGAGCACCTTCATCACAGAGGGGTGCCATGGCTTCAGTTGGAGGTTGTATTTGTTTATCTTCTCTGGAAGTCAGTTCATCACCCGGACGTGGTCTGTTGTGAAGCCGCCGTGCTGGAAGCCCATCGGGTCTCCAGGTCTCCACTCAATGGCCCAACGCGCCATTTTGAATAAACCCTGTGACGTGGGGTGGACGGAGGGAGGTTTACATCTATCAGGTTTCCTCATCAAGCAAAAGACGGGGTAAAGACTTACAAATGAGAGTATCAACAATCTTCAGTCTTCCACAAACTGCCTGCGTGTGTTACACACCCATGTCCAGAGATTTCCCGAGCACCGTGGGGAGCAGCTTGGCATTTTGGCCCCTGTGCGGTACAGAGCCAGACAGAAATACCCAGTACGGTTCAGCCTTTTTTAACACAGCGGTGATGCTGAGACTGTTCTGTGTGTTTCACCCGAGAATTTGTCGATGACGATGTGTGGTTTAGGGCTTTTTTTGTCCTTTTCCATCTCTGGTGGAGCACTCTCCATTGGCAACAGCTTCAACCTCAGACCATGCTGTGAGGGAGAGATAATCTACACATCATTCTCTCTTTTTTTTTTTTTCTGTCCTAGAATTGTCATTCTTTATCCCAATATGGAAACATGTGGTAACCTTTTTTCTTTATATACCTGGAGTATGCTTGAAGTCAAACGGAGATACAAAATTTACTTGCTACTGCCACCAAAGATTTTTTCCGGCAAATTATTCAGTTTTATTAAGCACATAAAGTTGGTCTTTTAATGTATTTATACAGCCATAAACCTATATCACTGAAATAATTGCATTTTAATGATTTTTTTTATCTTCGCATAATTTGTATATTTAACAATCACACCAATAGAAAAAGAAATGCTCACTGTAGAAGCTTTCTGCTTAGAGATTAGGTGCACACTTATTCCTCATCCCCACACTGCTGATGAAAGCTTCCTAATTCCCTATTATGTGCTCTTAATGGCTTCTGTGAAGATAATCTAGGCGTTACGACATCCTGCCTTGGTGCTTTGCACACCAGGCTTGAAACAGGCTGCTCTGGAAACGCAGGCTCAATCCTATCTGGGCAGTTTTGCTCTTCTGTAAACCATCTCCGAGGGAAGCTTGTCTCTGTTGGGAGAAGCAGCCAGAGAACCCTGCTCCCTCGAGCCCTGGGCTGAGGATTCCCGTGGGATGCAAGAAGCACACACGCCTGGACCGCAGTCAGCCAGGCCTCTTTTTTACAAAGGAAAAAAAAGAATCATGTCCTAACTTCTTTAGAAAGCATACAGAGATCCCAAACTGGTTTGGCTGGTAACACCTTTCACCTCACGCTGTCTCTGGTGGACTTTTTGGGTGGCTGTTGGGAGCACCCCGAAGCCACGTCCTTGCGCTGAAGGTTCGCCATCTCCCACTCCCACGGGGCTGGTGCTCCTCCAGGCAAAGCACTGAGAAACTGTCCTCATTAGGTTTGGTTCTTGGGTTGTGATAAATACACAGCAGTGTTTTAAACTGCCTAATTAAACCTTTAATTTAGATTTAATAACAGTTTAATAACATTTATATCTATAGATAGATAAAAATTATCAAAGAAGTGCTGTTTACTAACGGCGTGTAGGATACTGTCAACTGCCACACAATTCACAAAAAAGACCTATGCAACAAATGGTTAATTAAGTTCTCGGCTGAGCATTCCCTGTAATAATTTCTGGTTATTTAGTGAGATCAGAATTACAAATTATTAAACCCAGTTAATAATTAGTTTAAGTGGACATTAATTAGCATTGACTAATAATGAGATTCTTACTACACCCACTTGCTTATCCAGAGACCTTCTCCTGTTTAATGATACAGAAATGAAAGCCAGATGAATCAGTAATATTTACAGCTTATTGAAAAGAATTGCCCGAGTCAGAAGGAATAAATTAGCTGGTAATTCCAGAAAAGTCGAATGTATCATTATCGTGCCATAGGGTGTCTTGTCCTGTATCAAGCTCCCGGCTGCTCCTGCTGCTGTCGGGCAGTGCACGAGCTCTTCCCTGCTAATGCTGCGTCTGCCCTGGCTGCAAATGAGCTGCAATCATCAGCACGATGAGAGAGGGAAACCCCCCCTTTGCAGGGGGCTGCGAGGGGTCTGTGCAGCACGTGGCATCGCTGAGGTCCCTTCTTCAGGGCTGGAGGACGAGTTCAGAAAAAACACTCAAGCATCTTTAAGGACACGGGAGCCGGCAGCGCATTCTCAAGTTCCACTGATTTTTTTTTTTTAAGTAATTGAGGTCGAGAGGACTCGAGTCTCCCACCGAGCATGTGCTTAAGTGGAGACAAGAATCAGGCCTCCATCTCCCGCTGGCTGTCGGAAGGATGCTGCGTGCTGCTGTCACAGGAATGGTTGTACCCCGCTCATCCAAGAAACAATAATCCCCCTTATAGTTAAATTGTAGGTGTAAATAGAACAATTAAACACCTTATACAATGAACTACAAAAACTGAATTCCAAATATAACCTTTCTATCTTTGTCATAATTTCAAAGCCTTCACAAGTTGGGTTTTGGGGTGGGGGTGTTTTTTCTTCCTCTCTTTAACAAGCTGCAAAATGTTTTACCACACTTTTAGCATATCCTCTGTTAACTTGTTATGCACACATTTAATTTTTGTGAGGTTTTTAATTTAATCACTTACAGAGTGATGCACGGGTCTCTGCAATCCTTTTCATTTTGGCTCACTGCACATGTGGAAATGGGGCTGCAACACAACACGTTATGGCGAAGTTTCTCCTTTCTGCTTTATGAATGAATTACATTGCGGCAAGCTATATTTGGAGCTCTCAGGCACTGCTCTCTATTCCGTGGCTTTTGATGTTTTATACATTTGTCTGAGCTGCCTGTCTACCATTTGAGCTGGCTTGAAGTTATCAAAGTTTTATCATTTTTCAAGTATAAAACCACTTTCTCCAGCCCCTCCCCTTCCACCGGCTTTCTTCTGAATGCAGTCAGCCTGCAGACAGCCACAGCCACCGCTCCTGCCTCCCCACATAACGAGCCTCTTGGTGCTGTGCAATGTTTAATCAGGTATCAGCTCTTGACTGTGTCAGGACTTGTGCAGGGCGGATGAAAGCAGCAGCTGTGATGGTATTTAGGCGCGGGAGGGTTAGCAATGACAATGCTTTGAGCTTCTAATGCACCCTTCATCCAGGGAGCTCCATGTGTCTTGCCATCGGCTGGTCAGCCTTGCAGCCCCTCGAGAGCTGAGGTCTGGTGCAGACGTGTGGATGGGGAAGCTGGTGGAAGTACGTAAGAGGGATGACTTTCTTTGCCATGAATTGCTTAATTCCTTGTATTCCTTCTCCACTTGTATGTTTGTTAGTTGCTTGCTCCAAAGAAGTTTAAGCTGGCCAAAGCAATTTATCCATAGGGAAACCAAGCGTAAGCACCCACCTAGACAGGCACAGAACAGGACACCTCCTGGTAACTGCTGTGGTTTTGATTCGGTACCTATGCTTTGTAAGCCATGCTGAATTTGGGTACAACAGCTAATCCCAAATATTTGTCTCTCTATAGTAAGCGTTTCACATTATTTCAAACTTTGCTAGCATCTTGAGATGTCGCCTGCAGGACATGCTTTTCTTGGTCTTCATGTTTGGAATTGGCAACCCTCTCCTGGAACCTGCAGATGCCTGGTATTACTGCCAGCGTTTGGCTGAAAGCTGGGGAGAAGATGGGGAAAATGTCTTCTGCTGTAAGTAAGGTCTAGCATACTGCAGGCAAAAATGAATTTTCATTGCTTCTTAATGACGATTAGTGATTTTGATACCACTGATCACATGCATTCCCAGAACACTTGATTAATGAGACCATTTCTAAGAAGAAATAATAAGCCCGTGGCAAAAATATGACAGGAACAGAGAGATCTGTCTGTACTTCTCTCTCATAAAAGGTCCTGACTGTAAAGACATTCCTAAAGGTTGTAAACAAAAGCCTTATAATGGTTTTCTTCCTCCCATTTCCCTTTCCCACAAGCTACTTGCATCATTAGAAATCACCACGTTAGCTGTAGATCTCTTGCTTTGGGGTTGCAAGCAGATAATACCAAAATATTTCTAACCATAACAGAAGTGAATTTCAAAAGCAGCAAAGGGGAATCAGGGATCGGCTCCTGCTGATCAGTGGGAGCACCTGCTGCCACTGCAAAATTAATACAGGCAGCTCTTTGCAGGGATGGACCTAAGGGCCTGTGACTTCAAGGGCCGCGGGCATCGCTGAGCACAGCCCTTTCGTGGTAGGCAAGTAAGTGGTGAGGGTCAATTCAGAGAGATGGCCCCAGAACATCAGCTCCACAGATGCCACCCTCCGCAAGCCCTTTTCCAGCATGCTGCAACAAATCCCTAAGCTGGTAAAACAGCAGGAGCATAGGAGAGAGGAAGGTCACGGCTACATTTCTATGTCCTTGTAGCAGTAAGGAATTTCTTTGGTTAAATCCCCTTATGTGCTATCTCTCATCCGAGGGTCCTGAAAGGCTTGTATCAGTTCTCATTTAAACTAAGTTATCTATTTTTACACCAGATTTTGTACGAGGAACTTACATTTGGACTTGCAGCGATGACCAACCAGGGAAATATTATTTGTCCTTTCTTGTACCACGATGACAATACAAGCACAGTGGGAGTTGTCAATACAATTAGAAAGTGGCAAAAAGCAGTGAAAGAAATGAGATCATGCCGTGCAGAGGAAACAGCTACTGAAGGTGTACTGAGCCTATGGTTTACACAAATACATGGGAGATGCAAGATTAAGAGGAAAACAGACTCTCCCGGATTGTTATAATGGTGGCATATTTTTTTTTAACCCGTGGTATGTTAATATCATACTTCTGAGTTTAATCCCATCTCTGGATAACCAAGGTGGAGAAAGCAAAATGAAAACATCTGGCAGCCGATTATTCCAGAGCTGGCTGTGTGAGGTTTCTATAACGTCCTCTGAAGCCCCCGGGACGAGCGCTGTCAGAGACAGGCACCACTGGAGATGGACACTTGCTCTGCCCCAGCCCTACAGCTCTTGTTTCTGGTGAGTGAGAGTGGGCAATAAAGGTGCAATTATGTTGAGACACAAGAAGAAAGAAGATAAATTATGGTCTTGCATTTATATAGCACATTTCATCCCAAACCATTGAGTTAACTGATTGATATACAAATTACATTTTGAGAGATCACTCTATCCATCCCTGACATGCAGATATATATAATGTAATCATTATTTTTTAAAGCAAACTTACTTATTAATGCAAACCCTACAATTGGGGTGAGCTCTTCTGGGCAAAGATGAATCAGAAGTGACAAAACTCCACCATCTCGTGACGAGCGTGCTTAAGAATGAATGGAATAATTTAGATACTTAGATCCCTCCAACACGTTAAGTTCAAAGCCAAACAGAAAATGTCTCTCTTCTCTAAGGATTCAAAACAGACTTTGCTAAAATGTAATTAAACGCTCAGTCCCTTGAAATCAATCACTTCCAGAAACTAATACCCACCTTGCTGATTAGGCGGTGGGTAAGCCAGGGGCAATTAATGCATTAGTATGAAAGTTGTTAACCATAAGAGCAACCAGTTTTGATGGTATAATTGCTCTGAGAAAGACTACTTGATGGTTAATATCAGAAGAAGTGATGTATTTGGGAGAGGGGAATCTACTGTGTTAACTGCAGCTAATTAAAAGTGACCTAATTCTCATTAATACTATGTTTGATTGGATACTAACTTGAATCTCGGAGGCTAATTGGGAGCATCAGCACGTGTCGCACCAGCTGATACCAGCTGGGAGGTCTCTGCTTTATCTCAGACAGGGAAAAGAGGTGGGGAGCTATTCTCATGGCAGTGGGAAATGTGTGTCGGATCGGAAAGGTGAAACCCTGCTTCCTCATTAAGTATTTTTTCCAGCCCGCCCTGGAGGCGGGCGCCCATCGCTGCCCACCAGCTCCAACAGGTCACAGCCACGTTTTGTGGAAAAATGCTTATAACTGCGGTGTGATCTGGGCTGTAAACGTATCAGCCAAACTCACTTCAGCTACTAGAAACGAGCCCAGTAAAATTAAGCCCATCGTGTTTTACTGCTTTGAATAATGTGTTACATTTCTAAATTTTCCAGCATGTGTTTGTTCAGCATGGCTGAGTGGAAGTGTCAGGGAAAAATGTTTGTTTTTCATAATCCCGCAGTTAATGACCAATTTTCCACAAATCATAATAGTCTTACACCATTAGGTTTTATAATTAAGTCTTTATTATGTGATCCTGTTTACTCAGCACACACAGGAATCTGACAGCCATCCTGCTCGCCGTCAGACAGTCCAGAAATGACTTGTGCTGCAGCGCAACTTTGCAAATGACGGCTGAGCTCCTCAGGCAGCACCAGAGATCGTGACTCCAGGCGAGGAGAGAGGCAATTTCAGCAGGAAACATAAAGTAACCCTGACACGGAACCGATGCTGTAGCTGATGTGAGGCAGCGTAGCGCTATCCATCCCCTTCCGCTGAGGTGGTCCACACTGGAGCATCACCTTTGCATTAACTTCAGTGGAGATGCCCCGTTTGCTCCAGTGGAAGAGGTAGCCCTGATGGCTATCACAGCTGCCTGGCTGAGGACGGGGAGGACGCCCCATGACTGTCAACATCCCTAGCAGGCAGTGGTTAAATGACTTGCCCAGCTACGATGCTGCTGTGCTATCCTAAGAGGGGATGAATGTGATTAGAAAAGGGAGGTGTGACTAGAAACGCAGGGTCCCAGCGTGTTTGCTGGCTCTATTCATTGCGTGGGAAAAGACATGTTTCAGGTTCTCCCCCAGGCCTTGTTCTGCAATCAGTTTTTCCTTCATGGAAATCACAGCCAAAGGGGAGCTTTGCTACTTGTGAATAAAGACGTGGGTGATTCACTGGGCAATCAATATCCATTCCAGAAGGGAACAACGGCTGCATTCACTTATGTACAATTGAGGGTGAAAAGTGGCGACCATTGAATTAATCATTAATTGAGCATTATATTGCTATTAATATGGCTGGGCAATTAATGAACCCCCCCCCCCAAATAATTTATTGAACAAAAATTTCAAAATTATTTGTGTAAATTGTTGGCAATAAATAATCTGACCAACCCTTATCAATTCCTTTGCTCATTTCCTAGAAAGGTTTCAAACTGCTGCACCAGTGACTTTTCATGGCAGGTAGGATTTGTCATCTTCACTACAGACCAGGATCAGCCTCCCCCAAACCACAGCTATCCATGGGAACAGAGCTCGAGGAGCAGCACTCCACTTCTGGGCACTGAGCGTCAGCCCCTGAGGGCTGTCCAAGTGGGTGTTTATATAGAGAAAATAACCAAAAAGTCACATAAATAAGGGTCCAGGTTTGGTACTCCTGCCCTCTAGCTCTGTCCGTGCAGGACCTCATCCCTCATCCTCGCCCACAACGCGATCCAATGCCCTTCCACCGCGGACCCAGACCTCTGCTGTGACCTGGTTTCATGCTTTTCCAAAACTGCCTTGAGTCACCTCCACGATTACTCGCCAGAGCAAATGGAGCTAAAAAGGAATGAATATATGCTGGACCTGCCTCACTGGTTTCACACCATTTAAAGAGGTTTAGAGTAGCATAAAGTTGTTGTGGCAGAGTGGAGAGGCTCAGCGGGTATATGTATTTACATTGCGTTATACTGCTCGAGATAAAGCCCAACTTAAAATCCCTTAACTCTTTTTGACAACAAATTAGTTTCAGATCAAGGGCTCCCGCTCTGTCTCAAAATATGATTTTCACTTCCAAATTATTCATCTTGCCAGAAGCTGTTACTAAAAAAAAGGCAAATTTTTAATAGTTTTTATAACATCTTGTTCACTTTCAGTTTTCTTCATAGAAAATTCTCTTTGTCACTTCAGGCCAGAGCGTCAACTTTTCTATCACATTAAGCGAGCAAGGCAGCCCAGGCTTTTGGGTATAAACCTGTCTGCAGGCACACTTTGTGCGACCTCTAAATGCAGCATCCCTTGCACCTGAACTCCAGGCTGAGCAGAGTCTCTAACAATGATCCACTGCCTCAATGCCAATGATCCAATTTATTACAAGGGTCTCAAAAATCAGAAATTTTAGTCAAGATTCTGGTACTAAAGCTATCTCTGGAAGGTGTTTCAACAGGCAATAAACTTCAACCCCCTAAACCTTCCTTTCCCTCCTTTCCCTCTGGGCTGTACACTAGCATCAATTTTCTTTTTCTTTCTTAATGTTTCTTGAAGCATCCAAGAGCTGTTCTGAAAACACATATAAACAGCGCAAGAGCAAAGACCCACCCCTCGGCACCCAAACACGTGTCAGAAGCCACCTGGAAATCACAGCAAGGAAGCAAACCCGAGCGACAGGGTGGATGCACAAGCGTTAGGAAATCGAGGCACGGAGTCACGGGGCGCCGGGAGCTGGTGGAAGGCTCACGACATCCAGAGCAGGGACAGCGAGATGCACGTGCAGGGAAGGGCGCATGAAGGGGAAGGGCACATGGATGCAGAGAGCTGCACCCGGAGGGGAAAACAGGATTTTCACAAATCCCACAACTACTTGTTAATACAGGGGGCTGTGCTACATGAAATTTATCCTTTAAGAATATTATTCTTCCAACACTGCAGTAAGCTGAAAACATCATCCCTGATAGCTTTTCTATCCGCAGTAGAAAACCTCTTCCAGATAAAATGGGTAATAATTTAAAAAAAAAATCTACTTTGTTTGTTTATATTTCCATTTGGGAAAAAGAGGAAAGGGAAGGATTTCCAGTAAAATAAAATAAAATAAAAATGTTGTAAAGATCTAGGAGTTTGGAAAAATTAAGTTTGACGCTCAGATTCAGAAAAAAATATATTTTGGGGATGTTATTCACCAACTAATTCAGAGAACAAATGTCCTAATTTTCCAACCTACCAATGTGGCTTTTCTGTGACTGTTTACACCATTTTTCTATTTCATCTGAAACACTGAAGCAGAAGCCAAGACTGTATACAACAGCATCCCTTCACCAGACCTTCTGGGGCTGATTGCAGGTTTGGTCCAGGTCTGCAGCACTGACTCTAGTCCGAGCAGGGCAGGTACGCGGAGGGGCAGGACCCTGCTCCTGCCCTGTGTCAACCTCTACCCCAGCGGGGACCCTGACTTTACCCCCAGCATCGCCGCAGTCCACAGAGGAGCGGAGCAGCTACTGCCAGGGCTGGTACATTAACAATGGAAACACCAATACACGAGGCTGGTGCTTAATAAAAGGGGAGGACCACACCTTGCTCCACTCAGCACAACTCTCACCAGCACAAACTGATGAGAACTACTATGAGCTTTCTGTTTGCTACCAGCGCACGAGGAAGCTGCTGGAAGCTCCTGCTTCTCTTGGTGGAGACCACGGGAGGGGCTGATGCATGACGACAGCAACCTCAAGGCTCTCTGCTTGTCATTGCAGCGCTGGGTGAGCTTTAAACTAGCTCAGATCCCGCTAACCGTGTTTTGTGCAAGCACTGAGTTTGGCATAGAGCAAGTTTCCAGTTCCTTTAATTGCTCAGAGTGAGAAAAGCAGCTGTAAAAACCCAGGAGGCTTCACACGTCCTGCAGCACAGGGTACGCTGTCCACACTGCCCGGCGCGCCAGGGGCACGGCCCGCCTGCGGGCAGGGACGGCGGTGGGCAGGATGCTCCCTGCGGGGACGGCACCCTGCCCTCCACCCGCGCACATTAGCCTTCAGGCTGGGAACAACACGTTCTGAGAAGCTGAAGAAAGGCTATTACACAAGTCAGGGAGAATGGGGATATTTTTCCCCTTTTAATTGTTTGCTGCTTGGCTAGCTATTGATTACCTTTTTTGCAGAGTTGCTATTTGTTTTTCTTTGCAATACATTGGATTCTCGAGGCTTTTAATCAACTGTAATTGATTGTGATTACCACTAGCTGCTCTTTAGCCTGCCTGGCTTATTCCACATGCTCAAAGCAGGGGTTGTCTCGCTCCACATGTGTGTGGAGATGCCTGCATCCCCTGCCCACCTCCTTCCACCCCAGCCAAGCACACAGCCAAACCCGAATTTTTTGGACAAGCTACATCAGCCAAACACATCATCAGAAATGAAGGCATTTCTCCTAAAAACTCCCAGTAGCTCTCCACTCCTTGCAGAGCTCACATCGTCATCCCAGCTTCTCTCTCCACATTTGAGGGGAACCGTGGAACTTCTGATTAAACTTTAGGATTGAGCCTCTAAAAACTTACTGCTTGCTGAACTTGGAAATTTCAGCAGGTTGCAGCTGGAGCAATGCTGGGCTAAGTCTTCTGTTGGCTTAATGATTAATTCTATCCAGTGGAAAATCATTCCACAGGCACAAAAATCAGCACTCAGTGTTTCCAAATGTTAGTTTCTTCTATAAATGGGTGTGAGCAAAAAGCAGATGGCAAAGATAATTCACTGTATACTGCACTATCCTCACCCATTGTCTTTGCCTGTTGCTGTGAACTTCAGTCAGGCTCTATTTACAGTTATCTCTTCAGCTGCTGGATATTGCGCTGTGACAGGCTGTGATTTATGATTATTTCATCTGCTGTTTTAATTACAAACTTCTTGTTCTGTGATTCAGTTTGAGGTCAGAAAGGTCCCTGTCAGGCTGAGAGAAAAGGGTTAATTTTGGTGTTCTCCTCAGAGCAGCGGTTTGCAGGTTCTGCTCCTTCTACCCAGGCAGATGCTGGAAAGGAGCAAACACTGGAGGAGGACATTGATTTCCCCCAGGGCCAGCAACATTTGGGCTTTCTGGCTTCTTAATCACCTGCTTTGGCCGCCATTCGACCACCCATTAACAGAGAGCACCTGAGGCACATCAATCACCTGCGGTTCACTGAGACTGTCTCCCTTCTGTGACTGCAAGTGCCTTGCGATTCCTGAGGTTAATTTTGGACTGATAAACGGTCCTTTTACAACATCTTAAGGGTCCTGTCTAGGTTGCTCTTGAGCAAAGAGGCTTCCCCTTTGGTATGTGACTGTCTGGACAACCCGGCATCACCTCCACCCTCCTGCCCGCTCCTGCGCTCGTCTCTCAGGACCTTGCGACCTGGATCTCAGTCTTTCGTCAGCATCCCACCTCCGAATGCAGCACGCTGCCGTTTCTGCGTGGTGTCCCTTGAGTCAGGTATTCTCTTGTTTACGGTTCTGCTAAGGGCTTTCTGATTAAATTATAACTTGGTCGCTTTTTCTGTTTGCTTTCCCCTGCGGGCTTTTCTCAACCAGACCATCTACCACACAAATGTTTCCGTAATCTGAAGACAAAGTTGTCCCTCTAGTCATTCCTTTGCCCCTCTGAGACACTGATCATTGAAAAAGCCCAAGCAACCTTAACACGCTCAGCTGTCAAGATGTCACGGAAATTTTGAAACACGTCAACTCCTTTTTAGCTTGTGGGACAAGAAATCAGCTAGATGGAGGCTTAAAGGAAAGAAGAAGAAATCATTCCCCAAACTAAACAATGCCAATTTTCTTCCCTGCTACGCGCAGAGCATCAGCACCGATAGAAGATTCTGCTTTCAACCGCTCCAGTGCGAAAACGTGCAGCTGCTTCATTGCTTTGATTTCTATGACAGCCTATTAAAGATTATCACTGCCATCTGTTCCCTCTGCTAGGTGAAGGGCTCGCTGGCTGATTGCACTGTAGTGAGAACTCAGCTGAATGTGGACTATGTCCGTGGAAGCTGTAATTAACCTTGGCCAGAGCGGTTTCAGCCTGCGGACGGAGCTGATGCTCCCTGCAGGACACGGTCCCACGGGAACCCAGCCGGGGTCCATGCAGGGTGATAACGTCCCTCCAGGTCTGCGGAGCCACCCCACAAAACTCTCTAATGGGGACAGAGTTTCCTATTAAATTTTCTGGGATGGTTATCATTCTCTATTTAATACTGTACACCTGTAGAGTAATTTCTTCTGAACACTACTGCATTCCACAGAAGCCTGCTAATTTAACCTGTATTAGTGGAAAATCCTCTGGGATACCTTGTGCATACTGGCTGCAACTGGGTTTTAAATGCCATTTAACTCTATGGGGCTTGAGACTGGTATGGGGATCTTTCAGACTAATGTTCATGAGGCAAGGCTTGACCTTCTGAACACTGCTGAGTGCTCCCGGATCCTGTTCCTCCTCGTGAATCAAGCTGCTTATGTCCCATCTGCCTGCACGGCAGATCTACCCGCTTTCTCCTAAAGGCATCAGTCGCTTGAAAGGAAACACAAGATATCACAGGGGGTCAAATCAGCAACGTTGAGAAATACATTTTCTTCTTCAAGAAAAAAAAAAATTGCCATTAAAAAGAAAAGCAGAGCACATCAGGCATGCGTAGAACGGATGCGATGAAAGATATACGGTCACTTCATGTCATACCCCAAACTCCGGGAAAGACAAGCACTGAATGCTGTTCTCTCGTGGACTTGAAAACACCAAAAAAACCCCCAACAACAAAACATGAAAGTTTCTGATGAACCTGTTCCTTCTGGTACTCCAGCTGCAACTTTTTATGGTGCAAAAGCATATCCTTCATGAAATTCAGATTTGAGTGCTCCTGAACATTGAACTCAAAGTCAAAATACAAAGTCTTGAAGTACACATATATCACAGAGAGAAATTTCTCTCATCCTCAGAGCCAATGTATAACTCTCTCTAAGGCCAAATAGCCTGTGTAGGACGTCCCTCACTAGTGTAACACAAATAGAAGCCTATTTTTGTATAGCATTAGGTCTTGGAGGCAATCCAGAGGCAGCTATTAGAATCCACACTGACTTCAAGCTGACTCACATCCTTAACTCATACACGCCATTGTCTTTATTCAGATTTCCCATTTACATTGCAGGCATCTGACATTGGTTAATTACAGCTTTTTTTCAGCAAATATTTCTTTTGTTTCTCTCCTTTATATTTAGTACATTTATAAAGGGGTAAAGCAGGCATTAATGAAGATGTTCTAACTGCAGAAGTCTGCAGTAGCACTGGAAAGGAATGGAAAAAAATTCTTCATATACAGTAAACAGAGTCTGGAAGCTGGGACCGTCCCCTGCCCAGCTCCTGCCATGTCAACCAGCCGCAAGTGCACGGCACAGCCCCCAGCCAGGGCGAGGAGCCAGCGCAGGCTGAACAGAGACATCGCCAACCAGGACGAAAAAGCTGTTACTATTCCTTAAGGAAGAAATGGCATAAAATTAATTTTTACGTCAGAATCTGCCTCCAGCTGGGATCTCCTTGACCGATTTGCCAAGGCTCATACGATCCAGCTCCCCATGACTTTGGGGACAGGCACCAAGGCAGCCTGGATGTCAGAGGGTGAGCCCAGCCCAGCGGCAGGGTGTCACAGATGCTAGGCAGAGATGTAAGTTAACAGCCATGGGGCCAGACAGCGTAGGACCGTGTCTACGGATGGAAGAGACAGCGCGGGGAGGGCTCAGGGGAGATCGCTTTAACACCTTAACAGAGCTTAGCAGAAAATAACAGCTTTCCTCTAGGCTTTTAAAGATGTAACCTAGAGAACTGTAGACGGAAATATATTTTTTATTACATTCTAGAAAATGGCCTTCTCTCCCCAAAATTGTATGGACTGATACAATTTTCTGTTGAAAAACACCGTACAGCCTAGTGCAGAGGACATGTCCAATAAGGGGCAACTCTCATCCCTCCAGCACGGACTGTGTGTTTGTGAGGGGGGATGCACTGAAGAAGAGATGGGGGGGGAAAACGTCTCGAGGGGAAGGGAGAATCGATTCTTCCCAGTGCTGCACGGGTGCCATTTACAAGCAATAAAGAGATTTACAGGCTGCAGAGACAATAGCGTGGCTCCCCAGAGAGCAGGCCACCTAATAGCCACCAGTCACACCAGAAAGAGATGATGATTAAAGGAGCAACTGCTACATGCAAAGCACATAATTGTGGAAAGGGTAATTTATAGACAAGCAAAATAACTCATTCCTGTCCACTCAGGTATACAAACTGATGGCATAACACAGAAACAAGGGAGGGAAATGAATCACTCTCACTTGCCAATTGTACAGGTTTTGAAGCACCAATCCATAACATCCCTGGCTTGCCGTACAGCACCGGGAGCGAGCCGGGGAACTCTGTCCTCTCCTCGCAGCCAACACCGTTCCTCTGCACGAGGCGTCCTGTCCTCTGCGAGCCTGAGGCAGATGCAGATGGAAAGCCTCAGCCTGCCAGATTTTATGCAAGACGTTTTATTTATATACTCTTCCTCCCTGATTATACCCTGCTTGAAATAGAGCGACACTTTTTCTTTCCACCAGTGTTCACAAGTCCTGTCTACTAGTAAATTTGCCCACAGATGTTGAAAAAAATTAAAGGGATAAAGATCTCCCTGGTTAAGCTGAGCAGCTGGGTTGTAGCTGGTGCTGAGCCTGTGTCTCCACCCAGGTAAGGTGCCATTGGGCAGCTGCTGAGGATCTGACCTTCCAAGTTTCCCTAGGGCAAGAACAGAATGAACAATCCCTGCTGCAAAATGGATGGGGGATCAGACTGGCATGGAAAACACCTCAATGACAGCCGGGCTGAGCTGCGAGCCCCCCTGCTGACGTCCATCAGCATTCCCCACCTTCAGAAAAAAAAAAAGTTGATGCTAACAGTCCATCTCGTTCTGTGCTTTAACATCTGCCTGGAAAGGGGGAAGCTTGAACGCCCTTGTGAATGCAGCAGAGCACTGCTCTCAGTTCGGTCCTAGCAATGGGGGACACGGGGAAAGCAGGGTGGTCCCGCAGTGCTGCGCCGTAATGCACGCTCGCTGCGTTATTGAGACCTTCCAAGGGATACGGGGACAGCACACCCGTGCTTCAGGGGACGGGGTGGCAGCGTGGAGGAGCCGCGTTTCATGTTCATGACCACTTTCACTCCCAGCCTGCGGACTGCACGCTGTAACGGCCCATTGCTGCTGTGTGAAACAAGGAATTAAGGAGCAAAACGAACGTTGCCATTTTACAAATAATTGGCCAGCAAATCTTAAGTCCCGTTAATATTTACTTTTGCCTGGCAATAGACATCTCTGCTGATGGCATATGGGACTCTAATGGCACGGGTCCGTGCTTTGAAGGGACACACTGAACAGCATTATCTGACTTTCTTCAGTTTATTTTACCAAAGACAATTCTCATTTTATTCTGCCTCTTTTTCTGGAGCCACTTTCTAAAAGCAGAGAAAATGAGAGAGCTTAAAGTAGAGGTGGAAACACAGAAAGCGCTGAAAAAAGGCAGCCGCATAAATCCAAGGGGAAATGGATTTAATAGTCCGATCAGCTGCCTGAACACTACACCGTGCCCAAAGCACAGGGCAGGAATAAGGACTCATTAGACCATAACTCCAGAGAATTGGCCAAAACCCGCTAGATTTGACAGATTACAGCAGATTATACTAAATAATGATTTATTTCTTTGGAGCTGGATTTCACACATCTGGTTTACAGCCTAACCACACGAATTGGCAAAGAGCTAATCTGGCCTGCATAAGCAAGTTCAAGGGAATACAAAACACTGTTAACATGTTGTCATTCACAGACATTAAGGTATACAAAAGTGCAAACTTATAATGACGTTTTCCTAACCTCAGGCCTTACACACTTGTTTTCATACCAGCCTCCCTTTTAAATCAAAATGGCTGAGAACTGGAGAAGAGAGCAGGGGTGGAGCTGTCAGAGCTGTCTGCAAGCTGTGGAGATGAACAGAAAGTTTCGCAGAATAAAATTTTGATGAAAACCAGAAATGAAAAAGTATGAAGCTTTTCTTTCCCTCTGTTTCAAAGAAATGATGTGGTTTCAAGAATGTATCATTGGTATTTGTGAGCCCAAATACCTACAAAGAAGAAGAAAGCACTGAAAAGTCTCCAGAAACACAGATAGACGATAGACGCCCCAATCTCTGATAGCCCTTACCCTTCCTTCCCTTGTCCCAATGAGTTTTATTCCAAAAGGAGAGAAGAAAACTGTATGAAAGGCAAGAAAAGAAGTCAACAAAGACTCAGCAAAGAATTCACATGGTGTGACCAATGTGGCATTCAGAATAATACATGGCTCATTCCACTTATCAACTGCACTTTTTATTATTATTATTATTTTTTAAGACTGGCTTCAGACTCCTTATTCAGTTACTCAGACCTATTGATGTCTCTTGTGCTGAATCAATACACTTTCCTAGAGAACACAGAGCAAAAATCCATATCCTCCTGCTCAGCAGTAAAATCACGCAGGCTTGGTGTTCAGGTGCCTGAGTGATTGCTCTGTGGACAGGGTATTAAAACTGTCAAGTGTGGATGCTTGGGTAATAAAATAACCCATTTCCCGCGTCGATCTGCACTTACCCCCTCTTGGCCACTGAACTGGAACATCATTTGCAGAATGTATGTGCCCTGGTTTCGGCTGGGATAGAGTTAATTTTCTTCCTAGTAGCTGGCATAGAGCTGTGTTTTGGATTTAGCATGAGAACAATGTGATAACACACCGATGTTTTAGTTGTGGCTAAGCAGTGTTTATACTAAGTCAAGGACTTTTCAGCTTCCCCTACTCTGCCAGCGAGGAGGTGCACAAGAAGCTGGGAGGGGGCACAGCCAGGACAGCTGACCCAAACTGCCCAAAGGGGTGTTCCATACCGTACGATGCCATGCTCAGTATATGAGCTGGGGGAGTTGGCCGGGGACAGCGACCGCTGCTCGGGGACTGGCTGGGCATTGGTCGGTGGGTGGTGAGCAATTGCATTGTGCACCACTTGCTTTGTATATTCTATTATTATTATTATTATTATTACTACTATTTTACTTTATTTTATTTCAATTATTAAACTGTTATTATCTCAACCCATGAGTTTTCTCACTTCCACTTTTCCGATTCTCTCCCCCATCCCACCGGGGTGGGTTGAGTGAGGGAGCAGCTGCGCGGTGCAGCGTTGCCGGCTGAGGTTAAACCATGACAGCATGTGCAAAGCAAAATACCAGGTGAACTCCCAAACACTCTGGGTCCTACTCGGAGACATTTTTTGCTAGCAAAGTCATACTGGCCCAGAAGATGCAACCTCAAGAGAGAGCAGGGCTCACATTAGTAACTGTTGAAAACATAACCCTTGAGCACAGACACTGGGGAATGGTTTACACCAGCGGGAACCCGATTCCTCCTGCACGCCTTGGGCACAGGCGGGTGCTGAGGAGGTGCCACCTCTTCACTGCCAACGGGCCACCGAGGACAAGGGGAGGCAAAGAGCAGCTTTGAAAGTACACCGGGAGAGGAGGCCACGGAGGATAGCTGTCAAGGGAAAACGTGTTTCTGCAGCGGTGGGTCTGGGTGCGAGAACGGCGTGGGCCATCACACAAAGCAGATTGCCCAGGGGATCTGCTAACCCATCAGCAGCATCGGCTGCTGTGCTGCACCCAGGCAATCCCCAGCATGCTCCTTATTCCAGTGGCTGCTAACAGTAGACAGGGCACATGCAGCAATAATTAAAACATTGCAGTATATCATCGAATAACCTATTCATGAAGGCAGCTCCATTTATCAAGGCAGTGCAGAGTGTTTTCAGCAGGGCCTTTGCCACCGGCGAGGGCATTAACATTGTTAATGCCGGCCTGGCTAACTTGCTGGAAGTTATTTGTTTGCTGCTAGCCCAGGCAGATGATGATGGCATTTATCATGTTCTGTACCCCTGCGCTGTGCCTAGCCGCAGGGCATGGGGCTAATTTAAATCAACAACCAAAAACTAGATGGAGAAAAAGTGATTTTCTCCATCAACATTTATTGACAACAGAAACTCAGTTCTGGACCCGCTGGAAACTGCAGCAAAAGCCAGTACTCCTTCACATCAGCTCCTGCACCACAGGACTAGTGGGAATGTAACTGTGCCACCACTGTATAATTTTAATTCCTTCTCATGGGAGAGGAAACAGGGAGATGCTTTTCGCTGCAACTCCTTCTCTCCCCACCCTGAGTGTAGCAGATGATAGAAGAGATAAAATTGGCTTCCTTTGAAAGTTGCTGGGAAAAATACCCTGCAGTCACTTGCACAAGGATTTGCTAGCAATCGTATACATCTATTTCTCTCGTTATTGTATTAGTGGATTATGTTATCTTTATATAGTTCAAGAGTTCAACCCTTCTGGACAGCCGCAGGCTGAGTCCTGCTTATAAGCTTCTTCCGACTTGTTTTATTGGGTTCCTCAAAGTACCTAAGCTACAACTGATTTAGGAGTTTTGAGCCATGGTTAGAAATGACAGTTCAATGCTTATGAGTCTTTTCAAAATACTTTGTGCTTAGCAACAGCAATAATGGCAAGTCATCTGAGTTTTAGTTCTAAAAACCACAAGATCCAGTACATAACAATGTAGTACAATGCTGTACAAGTCGCACTCCCCTCTAGTGAATGAGGAATGCAGATCTATAGGGATGCTCAGTTCAGTGTGCCTCTGCTTTTCCATTCAGGCCTAAAGTTGGGTTTTGTTGTTGGTTTTGATTTGTTTGTTGTTGTGTTGTTTTTTTTTTTTAAGGAAGGAAAAAAAAAAGAGAATCAGAAGAATTATACAATGTTTGTAGAGTGCACACAGAAACTCCTTTGAGACAGTTAGAATCTAAGAAATGAAACAGGAATGGAAGCAAATTTTGGCCTATCCTTATTTTTTCTACTTTGTAACAGAATTATAGATGGACTTTTTTTCCCATTTGAACTTTTTCCTTGAATCAAACGTCTTTTCTCTGTATTCCCTTGAGGCTGGCCTCTTCATTTCAATGTCTGCTTATCCAAAAATTGGCCAGGCAGCCAGTCTCGATACAACTTTGCTCCAGGGAAAACAACCACGAGCGTTTGATATCAGTCTTGTTTGGATGCTCTTGCTCACCTGGCGAGCAGATCCTGACTCCTCTTTGAAGAGGCAGATACCAGGCTGGCATGCTGGAAAGCTCCATTCCAGCACACAGTTTCATTAATCAAAGAGAGTTTATTAAACCGTGAATAAGAAGCTGGATGATTAGAAACTTATTGAACCTGTGAAATGATTGTGCAGGATGAGCAGGAGCCTTCATGCACTGAGTTTTATCAAGAAGGATGAAGAAACAGAACTGCTCATTAGAGACCATTTATAAGGTTTTTTGTTTTCCTTGCAGCTCCAGACTACTTTTTAATTGGTCTGAGTTGATGCAAGGCTTTTTTAAATAATTTTTTTTTATACATCCAAAGAGTTAGGAAAAAATACTTCAGGTGGAACAAAATGTTCCCTTCAGTGCAAAGGTTTTTCTTTCCCAACTGCTTGGTTTTCAAACACACACAAAGATTAGAGTTATTTGTTTTATATTGCCAAACATAGTGTTTCAAGTGTATATACTTATGACTGATTTTTGAGATCAGATTTATTATAGAGTTAAAAACAATTTACATTAAAATGAAAATTGAGCTCATTCACCCCATTTTATGATCATTGTAATAACAGTCTATTCTGGATCATTTCTTGGTTTATATTCAGTACAAGCACATTTTAATGAGCCTACTGCTGTGGATTTGAGTGACTACATTGAAAGATGATACTAAACAGCATCTTCCTCTCTTTAGCTTTACTATGTTAGTTTTTTCTTTTTGTCACTTTTCTTTAGCATTCATATTGCATTTAAATGTATGAATGTTAAACCCATCCTATAGTGCTTGTGGAACCAAACAACCCTCTATCTGTGTCTGGTACGAGACTTGAGTTTCGTTAGCAAACCCCAGCATTATTCTTCCCTCCCTGGCCCAGTGAACTCAGTGCAGTGATTTTCTAAGGAGCATGTCAATAATTGATCTTAAGAGGATTTATGCCTATCTCAGTCATGCTTTCCCTGCCACATTTCCTCCAACATATGTCTGCAATCTACAGGGGCAACACAAACAGATCAGCCGTCCGCATGACTGCACTTGCGAGCTAAAAATAACCCGCTGAAGTGAATACATTAAGTTCTGTATGCAAAACGCCTTGTGTTAAGTGTCTGTTTGCACTGCTGATAAAATGTGTGTTGAAATATCCGTGGCCTTGATGTCTCGTATTCACAGAATAGGGCTTTGGCAGCCATAAATACCACCCACCACACACACTTAAATAGCAGGCATATTAATTTGTCTAATTTTTCCATTCTCTGCTGTTTTGAAGGTCAGGTATTTGCCTACTATACCTAAACAGCTTTCAAACTACAAAACAAAGAATAGTTAAAAGCAGACAATTAAGGCTTAGAGAAAAGTGTCTCTGAGCAGTCATTCAAATCCAAAAGGAAATTTCAATTAGATCATGCTTATTACTCCTTCGTGTTTGCTTTCTGCTAATCTTTGAGCACTTAAGCACCAAGAACATAAAATAGTCTTCTTGCCCCTCCAAGTGTGAGTTAATGGATGAGCTGGTGAGGAGGAGCCGAACCTCCACGTGCATCTGGAACTGTGTATTTGCAGGAGCTAGAGGAGATACAGTCAACCTTCTTTCCTTGCTGTTAGTAATTAATTATCAGCTACTGAATTTGCTTTATGGAGGAGAAGAAGAAATACTGAACTAGCAGCTGCCTTCATTGCTGCTGACAGAAACCTGGAAGCACTCAAAGACTTAAGGGATTTGCCAGCAAGATACCAGAGAGATTCTTGTAGCCGTAACTAGGAGTAGACCAGGGCACAGGCCACCTTCAGACACAGTGCCAGCCTTCGGGCAGAGCAAGCCACCTCCTCCCCTCTCATCACCGCCTCCAGCCTCACAGCTTTTTATGCATACGAATCACAGCTCTGGCCTTTCTGTTTCAGTGCAAAAGTCAACCGCAAACTACTGTAACCACAAAGTAATTCCTTTACTTCAGGAGCTTTGGACAATCCATGCCATCAATATTTGCCGCTTTATCTAGTTTGATTACATCCTGTAATATTTTTCCAAAAGATCCACTGGTTTAAACAAAGTTCACTAAGGCTGAATGCTTTACAAGGTTCAGATTTTTTTGTGCAAGTCCTTAAGCATTTTCTCAATTTTCTCAGTATTTGATTTCTTCTACAATTATTGACTTAGTCCAAAAATGGATGAGTATCCCATGCACGTTTATGAACATACTTATACATGTGCTCAAATATATATTTATTCACATGCAATGAAAGGGCCTACATGTTCCCCAAGCACCTTTATTAATACCAAAGGTACTTGCAAAAGAATAAACACTGGCTATGGGTCTTGTATCTCCAGTAAGTGTAGTTCCTGGATTCATAATCTTTCATATTAGTATCCTCAAAACACGTCCGTAAGGCGAAGTAAAACTATTACCTTTACTTTATGGGAGAGAACAGAGACAGGAGAGTCTGTACAGGGACAAACGGACAGATGCTTATCTTCCTCCATTCTGAGCTAGCTTCACCTGGAAGCTGTGCATCTGCATAACACAGCTCCATGCCATGAAAATCAACAAGCCTGAGTCCTCTGAGTAACAAACATTAGCAAAATTGCATTTAAAAAAAAAAAACAACCAAACACCGCAAAAAACCACAGTAATTTTTGCTGCAAAAACAGAAACAACTTGGGGGATTTGTGAGCTTTTCATTAAAGGTGCAAAGGACTGCCTATATGGTCAAGAGAAACAGAACTTGGTGCTTTCATGTTGGCAGGAACTTATTCCTGAATGGCCGTTTGTGCCATTCATCCACCCCAGTGTGAGCACGGAGCCAAGCCGAAGCCGGTGCACAATAACCCCGCGAACACACGAGCTCTGTTGTCACAACAACATTACTATGAGCCGACGTGCTCCGTGGCAGTCAGAGCTCCAAGCAGAGCAAGCTGGAGGTAAATGCAGTCGATTTGCCATCTCCGAGATGTGCCAACGGGGGGGGGGGGAAGGAGCCCTGTGGCAGAGAAATGGAGGGCTGGTGAGAAGAGGGGCACAGGCAGAGTGGAAGAATGGGCTGAGCTGGTCTGACTGCCTTCTGGTTTGGAAAATATTCACGTTTTGAAAATAACCTCTACTTTGTATAACACTGTTAAGGAGCAAGCTTGCTTCTTTCATAATGCTAACTGAGGAAATTACTCTGTGGGAGGGAGGAGATGAGCGTTGTTACCTTTCCTGTTAAGAGGTCTGTTATGGGAACTCCTTCCCACCGGGGAAACCTTACTGCTCTGGAATATACGATCCTGTAAATTAAAACAGCCCGGATACCCATACATAGCACGGGCTAAGGGGAGCAGAGGACAGCCAACGGTACCTACGCCAGAGCAACGCACTGGCCGCTCATCTGAACCGATCAAAGCCCCGTCAATACCGTCACCCAGGTGTGCGCACGGACACACCCCCCCCGCTCACATTTCCTGAGGTTTTAGTCTGAAAAATCTTCTCTTTTGGGTTGTCAGCAAATGTGACACACAGACACAAAGAAGCAAAGACTGCTTTTGACAACTCACATTAAAAGAAAGATGAGGTAGAATGGATTGAAATAAAATAAGGAATGAGGTGACAGAAGGGGCTTTATCTGATGGAAAGGATTTTAAAGTGGGATGTCTGATAGCC
Source organism: Aptenodytes patagonicus (assembly GCF_965638725.1). Taxonomy (NCBI): domain Eukaryota; kingdom Metazoa; phylum Chordata; class Aves; order Sphenisciformes; family Spheniscidae; genus Aptenodytes; species Aptenodytes patagonicus. The sequence goes on from NC_134970.1 coordinate 1,161,599, forward strand.
TTCATTAATCATCTACAAATAGGAAAAAGCTTACATTTGGTTCACACCACTATTTTGTTTCTACTTATGCCTAAGAATTCACCTGAAGATCGCTGGGAACCAGGTTATGAACTCATACAGACCAAAAGGGAACGCGCCTCACTCCAAAGTCCAGCTCCCCTTCACGAGGCAGCTGAGCCGCTCTGCACAGCCGTGTCCAAACAGATCTGGGGACATACACACTCCTGCCATGGGGTCCTTAGCTGTATTTGCATCCTTAGGAGAACTGGGATCTCTTTGCATGCCTCTATATCAGAAACCAGATCAGAAAAAATAACTCTGTTCAAAACATTTGCACTCAAGAAGACTGCTGTGTTACAGAAAGCTTACAGAGCAAACCAGAAGTATTTTTGGAGCACAAATAATAACTGCTATCAGAGTCAATTCCATCTGTCTTTGGCTAACTTACTTAGCCTGAAAGAAACCAGATAATAGGAGTTTTTCAAGCGTGACTCCACCTGGAGGTAGGGGAGACCTTTCTGCAGATTGATGGCTCCTGCCCAGGTACTGATTGGCATCCAATGCTCCCAGAGGCTGCATGCAAAGGACACGGTGCACAGATGGGGTCCAGTTTTGCAATATGTTTTAATATGATTCAAGCCACTGGTCTCTTCTGGCCTGTTTCTGAGCTTCAGACCTAGCCCACTGGGTCACGTGCAGGTGTAACCTGGAAAAGGCGGGATTCATCACCCTCCAGGAAAAAGGTCCACCTCATGAGTGAAACGCTTTCTTCTTGCTTACCCAAAAGGACTGGTCTTTGAGTTAAACTTCAGGATATAAAAACTTACAGAGCACATCTCCAAAACTCAAACACTCAATGAGAACTCCTTACACTAATCAGCCCAAACCTTACGTTATGCTCATACTGCAAAAACCATCCTTTTCCACTTGTTTTGGAAGTGGGCAAAGGCTGGTAAATGCTCCTAATTGCTTGGTGTGTGCCTTATTCTTTGTGCTGGTTTATACCACATTTTAGTTGTTATTTTTTCATGTGAGCACTTTTACATTATGACAATGGTAATTATGGCTTATGGGAGGGTGCCTTTTTAGTGGGTTTGGGAGCACGCAACATTATATATGTGTATTTCTAAATAAATGATGCTGGCTGTTACTACCAGCATTTTTATGCAGACCTGGTGCCTCTTTCCATCACTGCGCACTGTTTGCACAAGGAACGGTGAACACAGGAGATGGTGAGACCAGATGACACAAATGGAGGATTTCAAGGGTTTTCCAGGCCCTTCCCGGATCCCGTCTGCCCCCAGGGTGGGGAGATCTGCCTCAGTAGCCATCCCGGTCCCATCACTAACCCTCTAAAATAGCGACGTCATTTTTCATCCCCCACCTATTCAACAGGATCACCATCTCCTCTGCCGTCCCCCAAACGAGGGATAGCTGCTTCTGCTGTGGCACTGGCAGAAGAATCCTAAGCTGGTTCTCTAATTCTTCTAATTGATTTTTCCGTAATAAGCTTTTTGCTAGTGAAAGAATTCACATTAAGTAGCTTTTCTTGTCCAATATTCCTTCTCATTTTTCTTCCTTGTCTGTTACTAACATCTGTTGAACAAAATTGATAACAATAGGGGATCCATTACTGTCATGCCAGGGGTGCACCATCAATCCAGATACTTCAGAGGTTAAAATCAAAAATACGCTCATGTTCAAAAGGAAGGGAGTCAAACATTAAGTAGATATGTTTTATTGCTAAAAATTTATGTTTTTATGGAAACTGTGTGATATCTGGTTATTCAACTTATTAGTCCGTTTTGTACTTTTCCCCATTATGCGTCGCTTTCTATTTGTTTTTCTGTTGTTTATAGTCAAACCGTATTATCTTGTTTCATCACTCAGTCATCCTGTTAGCTGGCACCACTCCAGTTTTATCCAGCAAGCATATTAATCTTGACAATGCACCTGGGGTTTCGCTCATTCTTACTTTGGCTTTTAATAGACACATCCCCATGCACTCAATTTATTACCTTGTTTATATCAAAGAGTGAACTGAAGAGCTGTGCACCCAAGTAAATCACCTCAATTATCAAACTCGGCTACTTGACCAAAGGCTTTAAACCACTGTGAAGTTGTACTTAGAACTCTGTACTCAACCACATGAAGATATCATACTTTGCATCCCATAATACATATCTACCCCAGAGAGGCAATACATTTATATGAGATTACGTACTTTTTACATTAGCAATCCTTTAAAAGTTCTTTAAGTAGATAAATGTTCCAGGTAAGAAAGAGCAAAGCAGTCTGAGGCTGTAACGATGTGCTCAAGCTAAGAACCCCCTGCCCGTGATTCCGGGGTGGCAATATTTGAACAGTGAAAGTGTCGCTCTTGGCTATCAGTATCCTAAGTTAAGATAAATTTGACTAGAACATAAGCGCTTTAGACGTATGAAGAATAAATAACGATAAGGCAAGTAGTTTATCACAGATGTGTTAGTAAAAATGAACAAAACAAGGTACTGTAGTGACTGAGATAAAGACAAGCAATCCTGACAAGCCCCTGCTGATAGTTTCTATACTTCTCCAAAGCCTTATGAGTCTCTCGGTTCTGCAAAATTAAACCAGAAATCTAAAAATCATTAGCTTTATTCTAAGTTTTTTTCCCTGGTATTTGCATTTCTGGTCCAGTTAGCAATACCTCAAAAACAATATCTCTCTCCTGTCATTTCAAATCCCCACAGGAGGGCTGTCTGCTTTTCAGCAGGAGATGTAGCTCCAATGTGGGCAGAAGCCTGGAAACCCAAGGATGTTGCAGAGACGAGGTCTGGCTGGAGTCAGACATTGCTGAGACTAGAGAGCACGCATTTTGATCGAAATCATGAGAGAGATGTCAAACTTAATTCATATAGAGCCAGGTGCCCTCGGAAACAGAAGATCAAACCAGTGGGCAAGCTCAGGAATCAAGGCTGTTATTAATGACTATTGGAGAAATAAGCCGCCTGAATACATGAATCTGCTGAGAAAACCTGAGCTGAACTATTTCAACGAGCAACAGCAGCCCAGGATTACGGGCCATCGAGTGTGTCAGCAACCAACAGAACCAGCCATTTGCTGGTATGTTTAGGAAACCTCCACTAGTGCCCTGCCCTTTTCTACTTTTTGTCAATATTTAGACTCTCATTGGGCATCCCCTCCTTATTCTGTTAAGACTCTGAGAGTTGGGAGGCAGATTTGGAACTGAAACAGCAATGTTTACTGGCACCTTCTCCTCCAAATAACTGGCAAACTTTCTTTCTGACACATAATTGCATTTCTACAAAATTTTCTGTTTGGGTGGGCGTAAGTTAGTTTTCCTCATTTTTGTGCAGGGTATTTTACCTCCCAAAGTTTCCCTGTATCGAGACAGCAAAGCTGATTAAGAGACCATTATCCGATCAGACACAACAGTTGCACCAGGAGAGATTTTAAGTTAACTGTTTTAACATCATTCCCTGCTCTGCTTTTCAGGTGGTAATTCGTACAGGGGGCCGGGGTGAGGTGTGCAGAGTTACGACTACTTTCATTTAAGAGCACAATTACTTTAACAGATCGCTTTCGAAAGACTCTCTCTTAGTCCTAGCTGTTTGTTAATGATCACTCCATCATCCTCATCTCAGGCAACCGATCCAAGCTGGCAAATATTTGGGTTTATAATTACGTTAGTAAATTCCAGATTTCGCATCTCCTGCTCCAGTGAGGGTGCTGAGACTGACACCAGTGCAAGTTCATTTTCTCACATAATATTTGCAGACAAGCTGTTCTCTTTATCCTGATTGAAAGACACTGCTACCAAGGCCTTGTACTCAGAAAGCACCCACCGCTTAGGTGCGTGCTTAAATCCCACTGCAGCCTACTTAGATGTATGCTTAAATGCTTTCCTGAATTTTAGACCAGGCTCTGATTCAAAGCAGGCTGCGGAGGGAAAAAGAAGTCTTTTTGACATGTTTTGAGCAATTTCACTGCTGCCATGAGGTGCTTTTTTTCCATCTCGCATCCAGAGGATGAATTGTTCCATTTCACTCCAAAGGGATGTCATTAATTCAGGTGTCTATGTTCTAAATGTGTATTTTGCTGATATGTTCTGCGTGTCATTCAAGCCAAAGTCTCTCCCACCTCATAGTTCTGCAGCACAACTACTATCACAGTCTGGAGCCAATGCACCATTGAGAAAAATAATTATCCAAAAAGTAATTAAATTAATTGACCAGGGAAGTGATTCTGTGAGGCTGTGGGGATAATTAAAACTAACACGTTTTGATGCATTTATAGCATAAATGCTCAGGGCCACAATGTTAACTGGCCTTTTTAGCTCCATTCTTCACTCAGCGCAGCCATCCAGGCATCCCCCTCCCTGCCCATCGGTGCAAACTGGAGTAATAAATACGTATAATGCACTTTTTTCTTAATGACGTTCGTGTGAACGGGACCCACATTCTTGAGGCTCAAGAACAACACAACTGAGATTTGCAAGATCAAAAAGGCAGAAGAGAAGGTCGATGTAGATCTGTTATTCACCAAATCCCTCAAAAATAGAACTCATGAAGCTAGCAGGGAGGACATTTGAAACCAATAAAAGGAAGGGTTCTTGAATCATCTGGTTTTAGTTTGTTTTTTAAAGCAGGTAGTGAACTGGAAACTGCTACCAGGGGAGGCTGTGAAGCTAGAGCACGAAAAAGGAATTAGGTGGATTCATGGACAACAGGTCTGTAAACAGATACTAAAAGCAGCGGGCAGGTATGTACCCCTGAAGTCTGAAGGTTAAAGGGAAGAAATAGATTTTTCTACCTCATATACTTCTGTCCCTTGGTCCATGGTGTCCCCTTGCTCTGCTCTGCACAGGGAGACCTGGGAGAAGACTTGGTGGCCCTGTGCCACAGACTCCCTCATGCCAGGAGATGTCCCACAGCTCCTGGGTGCACCCTGGCAAGGCACCCCGGGGTGGACATCTGTGCCACAGCTTTGGGGAGGTCAAAAGGCTCATGCGCAGACGGCTACAAAGACATCAAGACCTGCTGAAAGCAAGTTATATAAACTTGAAACAACAAACATCATCTGAGCAAGAGCGAGATGGATGGACAGTCTTAATTAACTGTTTCTTGTGGCATATTCTTGATCATTTGGTTGATATTCCTGCAGTCCATTACAAACTTCATTAAATTCACTGGCCTTGCAGGCATTTCTAGCTCTTATAATCAGCCTCATTCCTGTCAAAGATAAATTGCTTAATGGGATAAGTTGATCCTATACAAATGGAGCTTGCTTTGAACTTGTGTTGATAAGTAGTATTACACTGAGGCACCAGACAGAAGGTTTCTCTGTTGTTTATCTTTGTAGTGATATGGCATGAAATAAAAATGGGTGCCACTTCGCTACCTGAGCTGCATTCATCAGGCTGTACAGAGATTAGAAAATACTAGTCAAGTTAAATAAACAAAACAAACTAGAACACTTAATAAAAGACTTTTAGTTCTTTGATGTCTGTATTTAATATTGATGTGTTGCAGCTACCAAGACATCATTTCCAAAACTGAATATTTTCCACTAGACCAAAACCAAGTTCCACAGTTTAATTTATTGTTTTAAACCATCTCTTGGTAGTGGTACCAGATCCTTTAGTTCATATTTTTTGAGAAACAGCCAATAATAGTTCACATGTTCTATACCCATCGTGACTTTATAGCCTCCTAACATCTCTCTGCCTCTGTCCTCTCTTCTCCAAACGATGGAAATCCTCCCGTACAGGGAAATACCTCATCACCCTCCTTCAACCAGAACGAGGTGCCTCAGAGCAGCTCTCCGATCCCACTGTTTTATTATGTTGCCCCGTGTCCTGGTAAGTTGCTTTTCATTATGTGAGTCATCCCACTGAAATCAGACCAAAGGGAGTCTTTAGTATTATGTCATGCTTGGAGAAACCAGTCTAGCTCCATAATTACAGTAACTATAACACTTTAACGTTGATGTGGGTGTAATCTCTTAATTAACACATTTTAAAAAGCACTTAATGCTTATGACAAAAAGCACTGAAACTTAATGCACTAACTCAGTAACAGCATAACCTACTTTCTTCCAAATAAGAAAGCAGGGAATTATTAGACATCAATGCATCATTCGCTAATGAGTTGTAATTCTGTATTCATTTACCTACTAGTTGATTAGATATGAGAGATTTACAAAATATGTTAGAGATTGTGGTTCCAGAAAACTAGGTCAACATCAGAAAAAAAATAAGTTATTAAATTTCTCTCTATGGTGCACCTGGAATAATTAATTAGTTGGCATTTAAATAAAATTCGTAAAAAATTAGATCTCAGCTGACGAATTATAGCATTAGAAATAACACACGCAATACCACAAAGCACCCAGCTGCAGTGCTCAGGAGAACAAGGGTTTTACGCAGGGCTCAGGAGCACACAGAGGCGAGGGGCAGAGCCACCCGTGTGCGTGTGCTCCCCAAACCAGGCATTTTGCGATTTCCATATTTTTGGCTTTCCCTTTTGTTTCTAAAGCTATGACCCTAGAAATTTGTTCCCTATAATGTCCAGTTATTAACAGAATTGTTGCTGCTACTCTGGCCTTTTTAAAAATAAAAACTGTTAGTCTATTATAACATCAGAAAAACTAAGGCTTAGGGAATTTTCTCTGCAAAATCCATGATGGAAAGGCATTATTTTTTAATGAGGAGAGATGGTTCAATGTTGCTTTCTGACACTACCTCCCTTTTATTGCCGTAAGAGAGTTGCAGTCATGTATTTCACATTCTCCTAATGCATACTCAAGAGCTATTTCTGGAAAAAGATAGTAAATAACAAAGAAAAGAGAAACGTAACAAAAATCTGATTTCCTCAAGAGATAAGCCCCTGGGTTTAGGGCCGGTCCCTGAGCACAGAGCGACGCACCGGCTCTGCAGCGAGGATCCGTTCTCCCCGGCTCACTCCGCAGCGCCCGCGCACGGGCACGTGCCCAGGTTGGTCTGACGATTGACACCTCCAATGGATATGAATGCCAGCAGACATCTACGAAAGTAGCATGGTGTATTCAAAGACCCCGAAGTGACTTCGAGACCTGAAGATCCATTTTCAGAAGTGACATTATGACACTCCAGCGGAGCTGCTCTTGCTCTAGGGGAGAGCCCCGTCAACTTCTTCTGGTTTAGCTAGCGTGAAAACATACTGTATTAGCCCCTATAAATAGTTGATGTGCATATACAGCACAATTTCTAAGGTGTGCACTTAAATCCTCAAGGTTTATAGCTTTCAGAAGAAAGCTCTGACTTCCTCACACCTACTACCGACGTTTCCACAGCAGTAACACAGTGCTGGCGCTGCTCAAATTCCTAAAGCATTCCCAGATTTAGATATGAGAATATTTGTGTAAATTCTGTGTACTAGTCTCATCTGAGTGATAGCCCATACTCAGACACGTAAGTCCTATCAACACCACCCTTATTTAAAACAAACAACCAACTTATTTTCCAATAAAGCATCAAACTTATCTGCTTGAGAGATTTGAGGGACTGTAGAACTATAGATAGAGAATGTCAAAAGGATCTATAAAACAACTGAAACAAGAACTTAAAAATACACATTTCAAGTAGGTCAGATCATATGCATGTTTTCCTGCTTTTTATTTGCTACTTTTAATACACTTTCTTGTCATCCCAGCTTACCCTGAAGCACAGATCGATATTTCCAGAGGGTTTTCTGCACTAGTTGTGTGCTGGGAGAGAACTCCCTCATGCTGCCAAAGTTTCAGGTGCTCCTATTCTATGTAATACACTACTTTGAACATTTACTGCTTTATGTTTCAGCTTCTATTTTTAGATTCCTTTCACCACATTGGGTTTCTGTCTTTGGGAAAGGACTGTGATCACATTAAAATACTGCACATTATTTCAAGTCTGTCATAACTCAGAAACATATATCAAAGAGTCAAAATGTTAATTTCAGGAATAAGATTAGTAATTTATCTATTATATGTCCCCTTTTTGTTTTGCTGATTGCTATAGACTCAGATTAATCTCCCACTTTTCAAGGGAACTGATGTTTGGTTTTTTTTTCCTTCAAGGTATGCCTTATTATATTCTGTGCAAAGCAAATTTGAGTTTTGCAATTGCATATTTTGTGTCAAATGTTTCTCCTTTAACACGGCCGATTAATTCCACATCTTCCCTGCTTTTGAAACTGCCTTGAAAACTGCGTATGTTTTCTATGAGCTTAGTTGTGACAAATTGTTAAATGCAAGTAACAAAAAATATCTTCAACACAAATGAATTAAACTAAATCTTAAAGCAGCTTACTTGAGCAAGACACAGAAATTCTCCCTAGCACTTTCTTTCAAACCCTCGCTTCAGAAAACACAGCTATGTGGAACTATCGGGGGACACAGTCAGTTTTCTTAAAAAAGGGGGGGTGGAAGAGACAAGAGCAAGCCAGGATGGAGCTCCATGTACGGACGGCATCAGGCTACGAATTGTCCTGAGAGCAATGAAGCAGCCTGCGCTGTGTGGGCTCCTCATAATAATATCATAAATTCAAATGCCGCTGCTCGCAGTGCAGAGTTATCGACTCCGCCAAACATTGCTGCACAGACCCCTGTAACGGCTGGGTTTCCCGGCTTAGTCTCGGTCCAGCTGCTTTCAGCCTGACACTGCTCATTAGCATTTGTCCACCTCTTACGTTCCCAAATGTTTCTGGAGGTGGAAATGCAAGCAGCATTAAGACTGCCAGCTTTAAAGAAATGACAAGAGGATTAGGATAAACAAACGGGAGCAACTGGAAGACCTGAATGAGAAAAGCAACTTGCTGCTTTAACTGCAGAAAAATTAAGCACCTGCCCTATTCTTGACGTTTTGCTCCCTTCCCTGGAGCATCTTCCCAGAAAATGCTGTAATCCCAACAGTTCCTGACACAGAAGAGTCAGTGGTACCAAGAGAAGGAATTGGGCAAATCCAGCATCTCAGGAAAGCGGGATGCTGAGAGGTCTCAGGGTAGAAAGAGCAGCAGAAGAGCAAAGATGACATTCCTCACAGTTGGCAGAAGCGTCTCACTCCGCTGAAACTTGAAATAACCAAGAAGAAAGAGCTTACATAAAAAGATCTTGCGTATCTAGAATAGCTGCAACATCAGGAGGAAAAGTAGCGCAAGAGATGTGTGTTATTGTTGCCCAGGACTGTGGAGTATTTTTGTCCATACACCCCAGAGCTAAGCACCTACTTCCATACATTAAAATCTAAATGAGACGTACCCACACAAAGGATCTAATGATCTTATCCACACCACTTACCTCATTCGTCACCGCAGCCGGGGGAAAAAATCCCCCAAAACCACAAGACCCTTTCTTTCTCTAATTCTCAGCTTCTGTACTGGCTTGGCATACTCCTGCCTAGTGTAAGCCTAAGTGATAATTAGGCTTTGTCTCAGCTCAGACTCCGGTTTTGTATCCGATACATCAATTTCTTGCAAGGGATGTTTATACAAAAGAATAAATGCTGACACCTGCAAGCATCAGCTTTGGGAACAGTGCCAGTATAATCACAGTGAGCTCCTGACAGCCCTGAAGCCACTAAAGCAAACCCCTCCGGGGTCCCAGCCCCATCCCGCCCTGCGAGCAGGCTGTGAAATCATCTGAGGCCCATCTAGCTAAGACTCTCTATTTTCCTTTTCCTCTCTCTCCGCTCCATTTTTCCCCCCGGAGACCAGCTTTGTTCCGGGAAAGGCAACATGAAGCTTGCCACTCCACTGTAAAAGTGCTAGGTTAGATCAGGAAGATTTCATTATTTTTTAATACTAAGTCTCCCACCCGTCCCTCTGCAAACAGGCGCCCAGGGAAGGGGTTGTGCATGCTGAGGACATGCCCGGGGATGGGATGGTGGTTGGGGCAGCCCCTCCTGGCAGCCGGGACACACGGCTCACCTCACCGGGATGGTGAGAGGGACCGCACTGCTTTTCCCCAGGGACGCTTTCCCCGTGGGGGTTTGGGAGCTCACCCCGAGTCCCTTCTCCATTTCCAGGAGGAATAAACTGCAGAGGGGAAGGCTGAGCCCCGCAGGGCTCTCAGCTGACGACCGAGGCTCAGCATTTTAGGCATCACCAGCAGTAATAAAGTGAGTGTGCAGGCCAAATTGTTTCCTCACGTACATCTGTGCAAGCCCATTACCCTTTAGTGCAGTTGCACAGGCGTAACCAAGGGCATAATGTGAAGATGATGCACCCGAACAAAGAATTGCTGCTGCCTCGTCCTTGCGGGTTAGCTGCGCTGCTCCACCGAGTGCATCTTTAATGCAAAGCTCTGGCAGACTCATAACCAACAGAGGGGAGAAACACGCAAGCTGCTGAGACAATAAAATTCAATGCTGAATTAAAAAAAAAAAAACAAGAAAACATTGTTTCAGCACAGGATTTGAAGCAGTGGAAACAATCACACTAATTGAGAAAATGTGTCCCAGGAAGGAGGCAACTCTTCCGCCCACTCCCCTAGCAAAGCCTTCTGGAGGCACCACGATCACCACACAGCAGCTGGACTCCCTTACAAGAAATGTCATAGAAAAGTACATAATCTTATAATCATTGCCTCTGTAAACAAGTCATAACGTCTCAATTACAGAGAGGGTCCCCTGTGCTCCGGTTGTCTGTATATAATATTGCTAATTTAAAAAACAGAAGAGATTCTCAGAAGTTCAGAGAATTACCCACCTCTCTCCAAGTAGAATCTAAATGGAGTTTTCTGCACTACCCATCTGTTCATTTTATATAATACGTACGCTTTTTTCAAGATTAGATTGTTTTCCTCATCTTTATACAGATCTGCAGAGCTTTTGTAAGAATGACCTGGGCCACAGACTCAAGCTGTAGCGAAAGATCCCCTGCATCGACAGAGCAACCCCGATTATTATGCAAGTATTTAAACAAGAAGAAACAAAAAAAAGCAGACCAAAAATACCAGTATTCCTTTTCCCGATTATGAGAATTATGGGCAACTTGTATGAGGTTATCAAGGAAATAAAGAAAACCATTGCCTTTAGGTACAGAAGTGGGTAAGCCTTAACACTGCCGCTCGTTTGTTCATGTACCAGCTGCTGGCTCATTCCCACCCAAAGGGGCACGGCAAATCAGCGACTGCTACATCACCGACGGGCAAAGCGCTCCCTGCCTGGGAAGGACCCGCGTACAAAGAGGGGAGTTCAGGTCAGCTCGTATTAGCAGGAACAGATGCTTGTGGGAGATTTCACTTGGCCCTTTTTGGTTTAGGAAAAGGATTTGTAATCTCCAATAGATTAATAGGGTCATCCTGGAGGAATTGCCTTTGTAAATGTGATGGATACAAAAGGAAAAAAGAGCAAGCTTGTTTCCCAAGTTTTGCACGCGTGAGTGTTGGGAGCAGATTTCAAGGAGAGACCAGAAATAACCCATTCGGGTGTTTTCAGCTCACTGGCATAAAGCAATTAGTGATCATTTTTTCATTTCTTCACCTTCCAGTGAAATAGCCTGTGAACTTTTCTGACACAGGCAATGTTCATAACAAATGGAAAATAAAGTGATTACAGGGCAGGGGAATAAACTGCACAAGGCCTTGCTCTGCCCGGACGCTGTGGGGTCCCACACTGAAAGCTGGTTTCTGTTTTGTGCAGCACATTGCAGCTGCAGCACGGAGCAAAGTCGTCTCCGTGACGGTCCGTGCCTTCCTTTAGCGATGGAAAGATGCACGCTTGAAACACCAGGCAAGAAACTGCCTCCTCATAACCATCACCGAGATGGTCCCAGAAACAAGGAAATATAAATTTGGAGGCTTATTTCATCCCATTGGAAAGGCTTTTTTCAGCTGGAAAAATATGTGTATGCATAGCAATTATAAAGCTCCTGGTACCAACAGGCACCCTGAGGAAGAGCCGCTGCAGTCACGTCAGGGACCCCGCTTCTCTCTCTCCACCCTATTTTCAGAGATCTGAGCATAAGCAGATGGTGACAACTCCAACCACAGCAAAAACTTCCATGTGAAAGATGGCAAAATTTGCTTTTGAAAACGTTCCTGTCTCCTTTTGTTCTTTTTTCCCCAGAATAAGCTTTTGAAACTTGTGAAGCCCAAATTCAAAAGCAAGAGTCACCAGAGAGACTTTAAACAGAAATAATAAATAAAAAAACTTCTTAACCTCAGACTCATCCTCCACCTAGACACAACATGTCATTTTGTAAGCCAAAAATTTCAGACTCTGGGTATTGTGCTTTCATCTTCCACCATGACAACCTGAGCTTCTTATACCTTCTGCGTCCATGCTTTCTCCGCAAGTACGTAGGAGAGAGCTTTGGTTGCTGCGTGGCAGGTGAGGGAGGAGATGCTTCCTCCCAGGAAAGGAGGTTGGTTTGTTCACACTTACGGAGCCCCAGCCGAGTGCAAGGCCCAGGGAAGTGTCACACTCGCAAATCCGTGCTTGAGAAGCCTCAGCAGATGCACTGGCCATAGGGCAGCCATATGGCTTGCTAACACACCCTACTGCGCTGCAAGACGGCGACATCTCACAGGGTAGCTTGGTTCGGTTATCGTCACTGTCTGGATGGCATGGGCAAGGAGCAGAAGAGCACTAGGAGATGCAGTGGAGGACTCTGCCAGGGGCACAGGAATAGCAGCGGAGAGGTTCTGCAGCAAGGAATCGCCTTCGGTAGGGAAAGTAACAAAGGGGGTTATGTCCAGGAAATGTAAGATCAAGACAGTTTCTCTCCAGCCGCAGTGAAATCTGAGCTCCCAGCCGGGGCTTCCCACGTATGAGATGGCTTCATGGTCAGTGCTTCTGTTTCAAAGGGCCAAAGACCTCATAACATCAGTATAAGCTTTTTCAGGTCTGATAAAAAAAAGCAAGCAAACGTACTTTAAGTGAACAGATGCCTTTTTGTGTGCATTAAGGTGGTGCATAAATGCCAAAGTTTTCCCTATGCCTCCTCCTGTTTCTGAACCTCCAAATCCAAGACGGGATGGGCTAGCTGCTCATTCCCTCTGTCATTCCCTACCCTTCTCCATAGCAGAAAGGAGAAGATAGGAGTTGACAGTGCCTAGATTATTTATAAGGATTAACTCCCACGGGGCTCCCCCTGATGTGCAGCAAACACTTGTTATTATGCTATCCCATCCTAGTGAAAACCACTCGGTGCTGATGCAGTAATCAGTCGTCCGCAGAACAAGGTCCTTAAAAAAAACAAACCACCAAAAAAAAAAAAAAAACCCTAGCAGGCTCGAGAGTACGAACAGCGAAGTGGCTTGTGGTTTGCTCTCATTCCCCTGTGGCTCTCATTTCCTTTCCAGGTCTCGCTCTAATAGACTAACAACTGCAGGAGTAGGTGCTTCTCAATAATATTAGACCACATCACAAAGCTTCGTGCACTTCTTTCAGGAACAGACTGTCCCTCTGCATGGAGAGCACACTGAGAGTGCGGGCACATTCAAACACGGATTTTTAGCTTTTGTATTGACCCTTCTTACAGAGTTTATCAGTATAATACCTCTAAAGCCAGAGCAGATGTTTTAGTGTAACCACTGTAACCTTTCCAGAGATTGAGTTAAGGTGAAGTCTCGCAGGTGCAGGAAATTCTGGGCACCTTCTGCAAGTCACCCCATCAGTAGGCAGCCCCAGGCTGCCAACCCAAACACGTTTTAAAAGCTAATCAGGGTGAAGTGAGATGGATAATTTGGTGGCTATTCCCTGGACATTTCCTAACTCATTGCTGCTTTTCACAAGGATGCGAGATGTAAAGGGCAACACCTTGGCTGAGCTGGTGTCTGAGGAACAGGCATATTGCTTAGCAGATCCCACGCATTGCTCAGGTGTGACCTTAGCTGCAAATTAGAAACAGCCAAACGACCCTCAGTCAGGCTTTTCACAGCAGCGACAGTCACTGGCAGGCATGTGGCTGTGCTGTGCATCAGCTTCTCCCTGCTCCAGGCACGCAGAGTCCCCATGCACTGGGGTCCTTACCACAGCCAAGTCAGGGGTACAGTACCAGGGTCATCGGTGGATGAAAACTCGTGGCCTGGGGCTCACGGGGTGATGCAATGGTCCATTCTGGTTTCAGACACACTGAAATCTCTGGAAATAAAGTGTTGCACTCTGCTACTGAGAGAAAAACCAGCTTTTCTTTCCAGAAATCAGCTCAACTTCCCTACCAGGGAGAGAAAAGAACCGTGCAGCTGTGCTGCCCCAGTTGGGGAAGAACATTTCCGTCGGGCCTGACCTCGCAGCACAGTATAGCAAAGGGTTAGGATCATCTGCAAAGATCGCAGCAGGGAGAACGCTATACGGCACCCCATAATTTGCAAGAAACACCGTTAATGCTAAAACAATAACCCTCTGCACACACACTCCGACACAACCCTGCCCAGCACTGCACCACTGAGGGCTCAGCAGCTTCTGCATTTGCAGTCAATGTACACGGGTTAAACAAAGGGAAACATGTTCTTTTTCGATGAAGAGAAAAGCTCCAGCAGCCAAAGGAAAGACGTGAGAGCGCAGGCTGGTGAGCCCTCCAGGGCACAGAGCAAGAGGCGTTACGAAAGCAATGGATCAGGCACCATTTTAAGCTACTGATGCAATCCAGGCTCTGGCTAATTACCCTTATTTCACCTCAATTTTTAAGTTCCATTTAATTTGGTTTAAATTCCAGTGCAGATCTTTGAAAAGAAAGCAAGCAGGAGGCTGGGGACCCAGGGAGAGCGTGGTGAGGTGCTGTGCGGGAACAAACCCTCAGTCCTGGCTGCCTCAGCGGAGGTGGGCTCCCAAACCAAAACACATCCTCCAGAAACGCCTCCCCCTTGGTACCTACAGCCGTCATTCACCTAAGGCCCATCGCAACTGCAATGATGAAACTGAACTAGTAGGTATTGGAGCAAGGTACCGATGGACATAGTTCATGCTGGGTGTACTGGCTCACCACCAGGACCAGTATATCTCCACTGCAGCCCATTTCATACCGGTTCCCATTACAGTAGGAGATTGTCTGCCAAAAGTGCATTTAGCGCCATGACTAATCTCTTCCTCTGATGGCTCTCCCAGCCCCACAAGGCAGCATCTCCAGGGGAGCGCTTCATCTTGTTACAAGCTTTTCTATAAAATAGGTATGTGCAAAACCAAAGTAAAATCTGAGTCACGGGTGCTGCTGCCTTGCTGGCTGTTACGTGCTTGCATGGTTTGCTCCTGACTTGTAATTTCTTTTGCATTAGTAAGTCCAGTCCTGAGAAACACTATTTAACTAAATTGTATTTTGGGCTTTATTTTTCCTGCTGTAGAAGGGTATAAACCCAAAAGCATGCACAATGCTTAATATTTTCCCAAATTTTTATGTAAAAGCATTCCAGCAGACAATAAATGCCACAAATAATTCTTGTGCTTCCTGAGAAAATCAATGCCCTTATCAACAGCAAATGGTAGCTGCAGTTATGAATATTTAACATACAGCATTGCTATGAGTTTAGAAATGCCTTGTATACCCCCAACCCAGCCCTGTAATAAACCCTATGGTCTTGTGGGATATTTTTTTAATAAAAAGAAATAAAAAACATTAAAGCTAAGTCATTAAGTGCTGGAAGTAGTCGTGAATGCCAAATGCAAACTGTGCAACCCATCAGTATAACCTAGCCGTAAGTCAGGGCCACTTCCTAATGTATTTCAAATGTATTCTTTTTGTGCAATAAAGCCATAAAATGTTCTTTGCATTCCTAAATAAACAGCAAGCGCAGTTCACTTTAGGATGATACTAGTACTTAAGAATTGTACCAAAGAATAAGTCAAAACCAAGGGCAGGCCCATCCTTGCACGTGTAGCTGCCGTTGCTGTCGCCACAGCGCATCCAGGAGAGCGAGTCACCACGGTTTTCCCAGATTTGGCATGGCCGGGTGCTAGAGGTGATGCTGGCATTGCTCCAGGAGCGGCAAAACCGACACATTTGGCCAAATGTCTTGGCCAAAACCCATTGCTTTCTCTCTTTTGCCTTCTGGCCTTCAGTCTACATGGTTTAAGTAAGTCCCCTGAATTTTTCTTACCGCAAACATGTGGGCTAAATATGTTATTAGAAAAGCCAAGCCAGCCCAAGCCCTGTGCGGCCGTGTGGCTCCCGGAGTGAAGGCACAAAGCCCCCCCAGCACCCTGAACCCCTGCTCGTTAGTGCACTGCACTCTCAGGAGCTCTCACTCCATTTTTCTCTGCCGGCAACCTGCTGGAAGTTTTCAGTAGCTTTTTTTAATCAGATATTCTAGAATTGCCTGGCTGCTGGTGTTCCTCTCTTCTCTCTCGCTTGCCAGCTAAACCCTACAAGTTTACAGACAAACACTGAAAATAAACCGGTGACAGTAACAACGCATCCGATCCCTCCTCCCCCAGGCTCAGAAAACAGTTTACAGCTCATTCTAATGCAGTTCCAGGAATGAAGGTTTCTGGCTTTGTTTCCCCAAAATCTTTTAGAATCCTCTCAAATTAATAAAGTTACTCAAGAAATTAATATTTGTTCTCTAGGAAATTGTAGTATTTTGTAGCTACGTGCAAATTTAAAAAACAAGCTGAAATATATTTTCTTAGAACATTAAGTCCTGAAAATCTTCCCAAGGAGTTCCAGTGCCAAAGCGTTGGTAATTTGGGGATGAAACCTGAGAGCTGGGGTACATTTGCTCCCATGTTTGCAGGTGATGCATCCCGTGGTCCAGCAGCGCTGCAGGAGGGGGCTGTGCTGCACCCCAGCCCACGCTGAGAACACGGCGGGCAGGGAGAGCTGCACTGCCAGGTGACGCCCCGGCCCCGAGCGATTCTCCGTCATGTTGATAAATGCCCCTCAACACATCTCTCTGCAAGAGGCAGCTGAGCCCGAGAGCTGCGGGACCCAGCCCTGCGAACTTGTTGGGGTCCTGGGGTGAAAATATTTCAGTGAGTTATTTTTGATGTTCTTTATAGGAGATCCTGGACTTTTTAAAAAGGTTATATGATTTCTGGATTGATACTGGAATTTTCAGTGGAGATCACCCAAAGCCCTGCCATTTGCTGGGTAGGAAGGATTGTGAATTAGGGAAGTTGAATAAATACTCAATGTTAAAATTTCCCTTAAGTAAATGACTTGTATGCATAAATAACATGGGGAGCTGTCAATAAAATAATCCACAAATTCTGTCACATGGAAGAGTAATTATGGCTTCTGCTTGTTAGTAATAAAATGATGCACTAGCTGAGCTTACACAAAACACAGACACCTTCTGATTTCATTGAAGATTAATGCTAATGTGCCAAATTGCCAGACTAAACTTAATTGCTCTTTTTTATCTTCATTAAATGATAAGCGGCAGCCACAGAAGTGGTTCTGGTGACCTTGGATTTACATAGACCTTCAGTCACAGGGAAATCTACTGCTTTTATTTCTAACATGGTAACTTCACTGGGGGCCACAGCATCCCCTGCCTCCTTCTGAGTTCAAGCCTGCCCTGCAGAGCCCAGCTCTGGGCTTCGTGCCTAATGGGATACACCCGAAACCCCACGGTCCAAGAGAATATTTTTGCCTCTGTGTGACAACCTAAAACTAAAGTTTTTGCTTCTTCAAAGACAATGTGGCTCCTTTTCTTTCCCCATTTGTGTTTTGCAACAACATATTTGCAGAAGAAAAAATATCACCCAGCTACTTCCCATCTCCATGGCAACATCCTGCACTGGCTCCAATTGAGAAATACTTTGCAAAACCCTGTTACTGCAGGTTAGTTGTTGCAAAAATTATACACTATCACTCACAAAGAACTCCATAATATTTAAAATGTTCTCTGGGTGAAGAGTAATGGCCTGATTTTAGCCCTTGTACACCTGAGATTCTTTCATTTCACCCATGGTTTTCCAGACAGCAAATAATTGCAGACACAGTTTAATCCATTTCTGTGTCCAAGCAGTGCATTTGCAGGTTTCTGTTAGGTATCTCAATAACTAAATGGCTTCACACGAGACCACAGGAGAGGGAGAGTACAAGATCCCCCCTACAACCATTTGCAGTCGGTCACTTAGAGAAAGCTGCTGTCGCACATCTGTCCACATCTGCTCCTCCCACCCCATCCCTTGCTCCGTAAGCCTACCTCTGCAAGTACAGAGAGGAAAGTGTACAGAAATGTCCTTGCTCATCTCCTGCGCTAAAACTTTGGTAGCACTGAGCAGAGAAACGAGGGGAGAAGGGGAGGTTTCCACATTTGTGTTCTCCTGCACAAGCAAGCAAAGGGGCAGAACTGCCTTGCCCAAATGAATTGGAAGTCCCTGTCCAAAGCACGTGGCCTTCCTCCTCCTTGTGGGCTCTTCTTTAGTGGAATCTGTCTTCTTTTAACTTCAGCCACACTGAGTCAGCAGGAGCGTACTGTCCCTGCTGGAAGGGCCCTCCAGGCAAAGTTCAAATGACCAATTAGTGTCTCTATGTACTTTTAAGCTGCTTTCCCAGCTTGCAAAGGCTGAGTCAGTAACCTTTAAAAATGCAAAGCTTATCGTGGGATGCTTGCAACCGCATCCTCAAACATCGCTGCCTGCTGATGGGAACGTGTTGCTGGGGCTTGCTGTCTCATTCTCTTATGCCATCAGTATTTCAAGGACCACCCTGCCCCCAGCATACAAAACAGATCCTGACGTGAGGTGAATTGGCCAGGCCCAGACGCAGAGAACCACCCCAGAAAGTAACACTGGTTTGAACCAAGACTCCTGTTCCTTGCTGGTCCCTACAGCCCGCAGGGCCTATCAGGGCAAGTGTCCAGTGCTTCAGCTGCCAGATCAACCCCTGCATGTCACAGCCCAGGTAAAGCACCTCAGGAAGAACGTGGGATATCTGTGGACCCAGAACGTAAAGTTAGCTTGGGCTGCCTTATGGGATGCCCAGGAGGTAACAGGCATTCAAGTGCTTTCCACTGTATTGATGAGTGCCGATGGACCAGCTCATTCAGGAAAGCATTAGATTTGGATCTGAAGATATCCAGAGAAGGGAGTAGCTAGCCAAAGTTTCCCAGTAGTTAATGATCCTCAAAGTTTAAAATTTCTACCTTGTTAATTGGATTTTTCTGGCTTCAGCTTAAAGCTATTGGGTCTTTTTGTACTTTTCTCTGAAGAAAAAGCCTTTCAGTACCTGGAGCTTCCTCCCTGTGAAGGTGCTTATCCACTGAAATTAAGTTACAAGCTTCTTTTTGATAACATAAACAGACTGAGCTCCTTAAGTCTATCACTGTAAAATATTCTCTCCAGTGCTTAATCATTCTTTATTAATCTTTTCAGCCCAGTGACATGGCAGCAAAAAGGTAAAAAAAGAAAATCAGGAAACAAGCAGAAAAAAGAAAGCCCCACTACAGGAGATAAAGGGATATGCTATACAAGGGAGTGAACAGTCCAGGATTTCACAAAAGATGCTAAAGTCATTAGGCAACTATAGTACAAAATTACTCCAAAGACCTTACCGAGGTGCAGCACTGCTACCCTGAGCAGGGAAAGGCAAAGCAAGCCGAGGGGAAGCTGCCTAATGCTGGTCTGCGATAAATGTACATCTTCTGTATTTTTTAAAGCGTCTGGGACAGGGAGTTGGAGTCAGACTGATAAGGTGGGTTGTCCTTTTAGTAAGGATGTCAACATGGATTTCAACATGTTCTTACAAAAACCCTTACAGATGCTCATCAGACACCAGAGGAAAAGGCAGATCTCTATCACAGCGCTTGTGAAACTGCATCAGGGACTACTTCAAAGATTAGTTTATAATGAACATAAACTAAGCTTAAATTAGGTGGTGCGAACCAGATTGCTGGGACTTCTACACGTTATATTTATTGATTTACAGATTTATTTGCAGCATGCAAGTCACCAAGTGCTCCCAGGATAAACCAGCCCCCTGAGATCACGCTAGTGATTTCCAGTGCTCTGTGCTCATACACAGCTTATTCCTCTCGTAACTGCAGTGCCAGGCTAGAGAGGCACCACGCTCCCGGCGTAACCGCCAAGATGGGCACTGATGAGCGAGAGCACCCGAGGAGGCACCGGCGGCGGAGCAGCTTGTCGCCCAGCCCGGCCCCGGGGCACAAGCAGCTCCTTTCCCAGCCCAGGGAAACCTGCAGCAGCATCGGCACTCCTTAGGAATGCCCCACCACCGAAAACATGAAGAATTCATTTTGGTCCAAAACCGCCACTATTTTTGAACTTCCTAACATAAATGGCCACCTGGTAGTTTCTCCAAGAGTGAAAATCAGGGTGGCTCAATGAGCAGAGACGTTTGTGGGACCGTTGCAGATGCTGGATTACGCCCAAAGAGCACGCCACGAACTGAAGATGGGATTCATTCGCGTTCCCCTGTTACTGGGACCCCCAGACCACACCGAGAAGAGCAAAACGCCTGGTCACCCCACGTTCCCCCATTTACAACATCATTCCTGCTAGTCATGACACAGCAATAATTGCTCTGCTACGACGGCGAGAACTAATGCTCTTTTTTGCATATTTTGCAGGTGCAGTATAGAAATTATACCGGTCGTCTTTTGCTATCTTCTAAAAATCCTTGCTCCTGACTTTTAATAGCTAGCAATACTTAACACTTGCAATTCTCATTTCATTTTTAAAAAACTGGTTCACTTAAATACGACAATGACAGTGTCATTTGTTATATTACTGACCCTTTCACTTTATTAATTTATAATTTAATTGTCAGTTAAATTTGATCAAATATGTCTGAATTGAAGCCATTTGCATTAAAAATAATACATCTTTTCCCTTTTATTCCCTGTATTGTGGCAGGTGTTACTTGATAATTCAATCAGCTCCTGCAGAAAGCTGCTGTTTAATTAATAAGAAAATGTCTAACCATCTAAGTGAAAAAAAAAAACAACATCAAAACAGGCATGGATGAAAATCTCTGATGAGAAACAACGGGTCTTGTTAAGGACTATAAGATTCAGACATTCTCATTTATACTTTTGCTGGATTAAGAAGAACTGGACCTTCATGGGGATGACAGCAACCGCCCCGGCGCAGCCGCGGAGGCACTCGGGGGCACCAACAAAAGCGATGGGATTCGCTTTCCCCGATACCTGCGGATCAGCAACAGCAGTCGGCTCAGGCTGCCAGGCTCGCCTCAGTCCAGCTCCTCCCCGCAGAACATTTGTGGCTGTGAAATGATTAATAACGTTGCTTTTGCTTGGAAATTCAGTGTTTACAAAACAAAGAGAAATTAACTTGTAAACAGTCCAGCCTTGGCAGCCCACATTGTCACCGGCTGGGGAAAAATCCCGCACTGCCAGGGGGATGTTCTGAAAGTTGTTGATGCTTCACAGCTCATGAATTGGAGAAATATATCTGAGTGATGGACTGGATTTTTTTCCTGATTAGTATATTGCAATTAGGAACTTTATTAAATCCCATTAAGACTAATGAATTGTTGTTGTTTCTTAATTATATAGTTGTTTCTAGTTTAATGAACTGTATATTAATAGACTTATAGAACGGACATTTTACTTTTAGGATGGAAATACTTTAAATAAGAGACGTATATTCTTGCTAATAGCATCAGTTGTCAGTTACAGTCGCTTTTAATGAATCTGTTGGAAAATACTGTCCTTTTAAATACAGATTTTGCTTATTTTGTTAGCTAAAGAGGCAAACAAAAAGCCAAAAATGAAACATGTTCTGATGTTTTATGTAAAGCAGATATTTTTGCTCCTGTTAATGCAATTTCTCATTGCAAAACAAGATCTCCAGGCCTCTGCAACTAGCTGAATACTTCTGACTCAAATGATATCATAGAGGAAAAGTAGTACCGTGCAGGATGGGTGCCCCATGAGAGTTTTTTTTGTTCACAAAAGAAATCAATAACACGGATGTGTTTCCAGCTGAAACCCATTTTGAGGGAGATGCACATGGTGAAAACATCCACCTGCCCACACCCGACTCAGAGCCCACCAGCATCACACAGGCTCGAAGCAAACCCTCGGCAAGATACGCACAGCGTCAATGGCTGAGATAACTTTGTGATGAGCACCGCTGAAAAACAAGGCTGTGAAATAGCTTTCAGTGCCACGCCGGGGGACTAAAAAGCCCCGAGGGTTCTTTAGGCCAGTTTTGGTCACTACCCTACGGCAGGCGAGATGCACACACCACTCCATGAATAAAACCAGACAGGCATAGGGAGAAAAAAAGACCTTTTTCAGCACCAGCAGAGGTGTTGAGCATTGCCCCATGGATGAGTTCAGTAACACACTCGGGCTGGTTTATCACACCCTGGCAATGCAATACATTCAGAACACACCTGCCAATCAAGCCAGTACATGATTATTTTATTGCCCCACTAAAAATGCATTTTCAAGAAACTTTGCAGCCACTCAAGAGTTGTACTGAATTTTCTCCTACAGGAGTGAACTTGCTTTAAGGCTGGCATCTAATGCAAATGCTCCCTGGGCACTTGTGTGCCCGTTTGCCCCCAGAGCTCCTCAGCCCACACAGACAACAGCGTTACATGAGGGGGTTTGCGCTTCATCAATTCCCTCTCGGCCTCCCCAACGCACACGTCCTTCCACGACCGACCCGAGGAGCCGTCTGTTACCTGAACAAGCTTGAAGCCATCTCTGAGCAGAGAAACTTCTGCACCTTGCTCACAAGCTGGGAGCTTTGAAGTCTCGCTGCAGGGTCAAGGCCGGTGTCTAGGGCTGGAATAAAGGACAAAATGGTCAAAAATCCTGTCCTTATATGTCCGTTCTCCAGTGAACCAGCCTAACGTAGAGCCTGGAGTACACGCAGACCTGCCAGCTGTCAGCAGCTGGCACGGTCATACCTACAGCTGGTTTTATCCAGAGAAGTAAACACAGTTTCTCTGCAAATATCTCCTGAAGTTTTCCTGAGGATATTTTGTAGGGCGAAATAGATACACTCCTAAAATAGGAGCTGCTTAAAAAGTAAGAATTGCTACTGCTTAAAAAAAAAAGTCATCATCTTGAATGCTAATATATATAATCTTCAACACACTGCAGCCACACCACAGATTAATTTCAGTACAGAGATTATGTTAATATAAAAAAAAAGTTGTGATATTGAGTTAGATCAAAGATTTTTCATTTTAGTCACTGTCTTTGGCACCAGTCAGTAATGCCTGTTTCAAAGTAAAGTCAAAGGCCTCTATAATGCACTGAGCCGAACCATAATTATTGCAGGGAAAAGCATAAAGTTTAGACCAGAGTGTTGCTTGATCTTGATCTGACATTAGTTGCTTAAAGTAACGGGTATTTGGTGAGGAATGACAAGCTCCTTGTAAGGCCAGTACTGCTCCTTGCAAAGACTTAGGCTTTTTTGCTTCCTAACCTGGGGAGAAAACTAGGCGGTAGGTCCCCATTTCACAGGCAGCAGGATACAAGCCGCTCCAGTTGAGTACAGAGTCAAGCTACTGCTTTTTATTTTTTGTTTACACCGCACTGGAGTTTAAACCCACAGAGATAACAGTTCGGGAGGAGGTGCAGGAGAGGAAGGTGGGGTGCGAGGCACGTTCACGTGCTGTCGGTGGAAGCAGAAGCTTTCAGCGTCCTTCTGCAGCTTCTAACGGGTGTTTACGCAAAAAGCCGTGAACTGTTTAAGCCTTCTGTACTCTGACTAGGAGATACAATCAAATGGGAAGGGAAGCGCTTCCAGAAGTGACCCATTATGGGTGTAAAATATAAAACTAGCAAACGCTTTTAGGAGCATTGCTCCAGCTGCCCCAGGACCCCCAGCCATTCAAGGACACCTAACCAGGGACATGCTGGTGGGATGGTCACCCCAGCCAGTCCACAGCAGAGTCCTCACCACAGCAAAGCAACCTCCCTGCTGCAGCCTGGCCGAACCCGCGGCTCAGTATCCACTGAATACAACATCTCTTAGCTTCACCTCTGACTTTCCCAGGCTGTTGCAGAGACGCTCCCCCAGGCAGAAAGCTGCCATCTCCAGCTCGCAGGCAGCCATCTCCTGCTTGCTGACTTTTGTTTTACTCTGCCTTCCCCGGCAGCCCTGGCATGCTCTCCAGAAAAGCTATAGTTCTGGCCATTAACGTAACTCTCAGGGGAGGGCACTGTATAAGCGTACTGCCAGGTACTATATTTACGACCGCCTGTTCCCTGCAGCAGAGCTGGGCGCTCGCTGGGGCAAGGGGAGAGGATCCGGAAAGGGAGGATGAAAGGCAGCCCCTTCCCCACCACCTAAGCAAGAGCCTGCTGGTACCCAGCCATCCTCCTCCCATGCACACAGCAGAAAGTCCCTTTCTACTCACTTTCCATAAGAGATAAATACGCTCAGCCCGAACAAGCACATTATGGATAGAAACATTAAGCTTTATAGGTACACTATAGCTGAATGAATTAAGCTTGATAGTCTCTTGGGCGGCTGATATCCAACTAGACCCATATATCACCTCCTCTTACACTTTAACCACGTCTTTTTCTCCCAGCAAAAAGCCAGAGATTTTTCTCCTATTTCTAGGGTCTCCCAAAGGCACGGCAGCTCTTTGCCTTAACACACCGCCATTTGGAAGGGAAAGCGAGGGCTATTTCAGGCACCCTGGCCATAACTTTCAGTCAATTGCCTGCAGGCTCCCCAGGACGGCTCCCGGCTGGCGCCGAGCCCCACGGCAGGTATGGAGCCCCCAGCATCGCTGGCACGGACCATGCCCCCGCTCCCCCAGCAGACAAGCTCACTTTTTATTTAAGCCTACTTAGAGTTAAAACTAATACCTTCCTACAAACTTTTACTATCAAGCAAAGACTTAAATGATGTGTTGCCCATCTTTTTAGAATGGAAATAAAAATACAAGAAGCCTCCTCTTGCTGAAGGAAAAGTTTGAAAGTACCTTAAAGAACCCTTGAATGAGAAGCCCATCCACACTCCTCGGGAACCTCAGCCACCCTCCCACAATTACGGGGAAAGCCTGTAACAGGGCCACAGGTTGCTTTTGTAAGTGCCTGGGTAAGGAGCAGCTGGGAGGGGGTGATCACCAAACCGCCCGCAGGTGGGCCCCTGCCCATCCCAGGAGAGAGCTTCCCACCCCCCAGCAAGGCTGTGCGGGGGTGGCCGGGTACCCAAGGGCTCGGGTGAAGCGTTTCCTTCCCAGAAGCCGGCCTGCAGCAGGGCAACGCGGCGCGGCACTGCCCAGGCGCAGGCAGCACGCTGCCCGTCCCCATCCCCATCCCGGGGAAGTTCTTGCCTCTTCCCCATCTCCCAGACTCATAAACTTTCGATCAGTCTTGCTTAAAATAAAGAGCAGAGAAATGCCAACTGTGGGAGAACCTTAACAAATTACAGAACAACCACTTAGCCCTTGACACATGCGGATTTCTGTGTTTGCCAGTTCTCAAGGTATTGCTGGGGATTAAATGAAATGTTTTGTCATAAAGTCACAGCACAGGTACATGTTATTACCTTGCTTCTACAGTAGCAGAAGCAACATTTCGAAGCTGAGTGGGAGACAGTGAAGAAACACACAAAAGACCTAATTCTCTGCTGCTCCCTCACATGTGCGCTTGTTCCTGCCAAGGCAGACTCCTGCCATTTGATGTCTTTGCATTTACACCCTCCTCAAGCTTCTCGCCTCGGTTTTTTTGCCAATGAATACAAAGGTAAATTGCAGCCAACATCTCATTGTTACGGTTTTGCCCTGGCTGCAAGGACAAGATTTCAATATAGCAAGAATAATATATATGTTATAATTTTCCCATATTTTTCTCCTAGGAAAAGCACAAGGAGAGTCTTGCTCTCAAGGGGCAATGGCATTTTCTTCCAATTTTTCTTTTTGGAAGGCTCTATCAGTATTTGCTTTGCAATATGTAAGTTTGTTGCTGCTCTGCATTGCTCAGAAGTGTTACGAGTTTTAATTAGCAGGTTTTCAGTCTTTCTGACTCATTATAATAACTGACAAGAAATCACAGTTAAATTAATAAACCAAGTTTATCTCCTAAATTGCTGTCGGGCAGAACTCAATGTTTTTAATATGTGTAATTATGTACAAGGATCTTGTCAATCATTATATTAATATGAATCTCATGGAGACTTTTGGAATCCACAGAAAGCTCTGGCTGGGCCCAGGGCAAGCATTACGTTAATATTCTCCCCTCCAGCCTGCGCGCGTGCTTCTGTATGATCAAGTGCTTTTCTGTAATGCACGCAAAACCCGCTCTGGTCCCAGTCGTGAACGTCCTCGGATAAGCCTTACTAGCGGCAAGGCTGAACCCAGCCCCGTGGCTGCCGTGGAGCCAGCCCTCAGCCTTGCACTGAGGCTGTGTCCAGCCTGATCCCCTGCCCTCAGCCTGCCCTGAGCCCACGAGAAACCGGTGTCTCCTTCGGACGAGAGGGAAGAGCCTTCCCCGGCTGCCCTGGCAGCCCCTCGTGTCCACGCACCGGCTGCTGCTGCCCTCCTTCCAGCACCGCAGGGAACAGCAGGGCAGCATAATGCAGACGGCTTCTTGTGAGCAGCCCACCAAATAAATAAAAGCGCCCCACTGTGTTATCCTGGAGATGACCAAGCAGAAAAATTATTTTTACGTGAATCCCCCGTTCAAAACTAACGCTGATTCAAGATTCATAATCGCATTTGAGACTCGAGTTTCTTGCTACCACTTGCCAAAGAAATCTTGCTTGTAGAAGACAAAGAATCATTAGGGAATAGAAAGAGTATGAAAGTCATAAATACACGAATCTTTAACTGTTTTCTCATTGTTAAAGTCTGAATATTAAACATGATTGCTTCTCCAAATACGCCTCCATCAGGTACGGGTTTCTGGTCATGTCAATGGCACCACAGGATATATGCATGAAATAAGATTGGCAGGATCGGGATTTTCACTTAAAATTACTTTTCTGCAGTTAGAACTAATTTAACAACTACAGGATTTTATTGGCAATTTAAAATACATAGGAAAGAGACATTTTCTCTGCTGACCTCCCTTTAGTACGTAACTCAGCTGCCCAGCAAGCCAGGTTTGCGGTGCCAGCGCCTCCTGCCACGCTGGCACGGGTGTGCTGACGAGCCCAGACGATGTGTCTTTATAATAGACTCTGTGCTGCCAAACCTCAGATGAATCCACAATTCCTTTTTTTGCCTTTCGTTCTAACAGAATAACCAAATACAAGCAAAACTGAGCAGTTACTGTGACAACTGTCTATCACGTACTGTACAGCACACACGGCTTCTCACTTCCCATTACTGTTTTGCGTTATTTACAAAGCACAGCTCCAAACAGTTCACTTAATAAGTGCGACCAAAATAAGAACAACTTTCTAGTTTTGAAAATACAACATTTGCTGTCCTCTTCAGTGGCATACATGGGCTGGAACGGGAAGGGGCTGAGGACTTGCTTTTCTCCCGCTTGTTTACCACCCTTCCTCCAGCACTGGCTGATACATGGATGCCCCAGAGGATAGACAAAAATATACGTTCATATATGTTTACTGCTGCCGTAGAGATAGTGCCCCTGGCTAAATGTACAGTGTTATTTCACAGAGGAAAACTACAGTGTTCAGAAAGCCAGCTAAGAAAAACAGATGAGTATTAAAATATATATTAAAAAAATATAAAGCAAAAAGCAATTCTATAAATTTCTCATCATTCTAATGTGACTTTTTTTCTAATAAGCCAGAGCAGTTACAGATGTGAATTTTCGCCCTGAGATGCCAAGAGAGGTGAGAAAGGCATGTGCTGAGATGCTGTGCTGAGATGCTGAGAGAAGAACATTTCCTCTGCCGCGTGTTCAGACCTGTGGGGAGGGGAGGGGAGGGGAGGACAGGACCCTCCTGGGGGAGCTCCACGGAGAGAGCAGGCTGCGCTGGTGCGAGCCTTCGGGATGGGACGTTGGAGGTTTCTAGTCATACCCATGGGTCAACTCACGGCGTGCTCGTCTAAGCACAACTTCTGTTGGCTGGGGACAAATGACATCCTCGTAGTAAGTCCCAGAGAGTCCCAGTGCTTTGGTGCTCCCAAGGAAGGCTTTTTGCAGGGAAGAGGGTCTGAAGGTGCTGGCAGGCAGTGATGTACTTTCTTGCCTTTAAAAAAGTTCTTCTGTTTATCTTTCTTCTTCCCCTCTCATGCGGTTGCAAACCAGCCTTTTGAAAACAGACATCCAGCTCCTCAGACTGACAACTGAGTGCTTGAATCTTGTCACAATATAAGCCCCGAGTACTTCACAGCCGGAGGAAAATAATGCCATTAATACAGCAAAGGGATCTAGATGCATTAGCTACACCCAAGAGAGGGCTCGCACTGCACATCTTAAGCGTCCAAGACAGCAGATGGAAAAGCAGTACTAGAAGGGGTTTGACAAGCATGTCTCTCATCTCTCTATTCCATTTAGGAAAGCTCTGAATCACAGAGGCACAATAACAAAGCAGGCATCCTACCCCCAAGCAGCACTAAAGGAGCCCAGGCTGCCACGAGCAGGTTTCATTTTTCTGCTTCGAGTAGCACTTGCAGAGGCTCCCGCAGGCAGCGTGCTCTGCCTGCGTCCCGCCGAGCCCACGCATCTGGGGCACACACATCCACGCAGCCACCTCCGGAGCCGGCATGGAAGGGCTGCTGGTGCTGCCTCCGCACCCAGAGTCAGTTGAGCAAGTGCTAATTGCTTCAAAATGTGAAGTGGCACAGACTGCCCAGCCTGACACGATGCTCCCCTCCACGCGGAGCAGCTCTTCAGCACGGGCTCTGCAAAACCGCAGGGTTTTACCTGCTAGGTTCAAAGCTCAGCAACGAAATTAATTCAATTAATTCTTCCCTTATGGAGCAATAAGCTGAGTGACGTGGATTGAGGAACCAGGATGGAGGAAAATACAGGGTGAACCATCATCTTCCAGATTTCAAACCTTCAGAACTGAGGCAAGTTTAAACTTCAGAGACTTAGCCTCTAAAGTGGATTGTTTCACGGCCAGAAATCATTGCTTCGTAACTATTCATGCGAAACTGCAATATATATTTCCATCCCTCACTGAAGTGAGCAATATGTATAACAGACAGATTCCCTATATATTACATACATCAAACATTTGAAGATTCCTGGACCCATTTGCAGACTGTACATCAGTGTTCGCATGTGTCATGTGGTTCACATCTCATTTTGACACTGTAGAAGAAAAGCATCAGTGTAGTAGTTATTGCTTGAGAGGGGACCATAAAGAGAATATTGCTAAGAGGTTTCTCATTAGTAGTAGAGAGCCGGAGATTGTATGATTCATCATCCCCTTTTTGGAAAGCTGCGGAGTATGGAAACAGCACAAATACAATTCCAGTTGCAATGAAACACCGTGTCTTTGAACATTAGCTTTGCTGGGCAGTAATAATCATCTCCATTTATTTTATTTAATCCTTTAAGTGCACATTTACGCACAAATGTAAAATGGTTCTGTAAGTACCTAGAGGATAAATGAGGTTAAAACATTCATGGCCAGTGGAATCAAGTCAGGCTCACGCTGGTGTTTCAGCCCTCTCTCATTTTTGCCAGAACCATTACTAAGCAATCAGCTTTAAACATTTCAGACCTTGGTGGCAGGGCTTCTGCGTAAAATGTCTGTCTGCTTTTACTGAAATCCAACTCTTCATTATAAAAGAGCTGCACAGAAAGGATAAAATGTAATAAACACACCTCACTGTAGTATAACTGCACTGGAATTAGGAACAAACTGCAGGGGTTTTGGAAAGAGACTTATTTTCTCAGAGCTCTGGAAAAACAGATCTGCACTGAACGGCAAACCTCCCTGGGTCCCAGGCTTAAGTCAGCACAGCTTCAAATCAGATGGACGTGTGGAGCAAGAGATGCAATAGGTACGTACGCAGATCATCAGAGAGAGCTAAAACCGAAGGAGCGGCTGGCAGCCGGGAAGTGCTGGAGCAGTGCCGGGGAGCTGGCAGCCCGACAGGCAGGAGGAGAGGAAACCCCCGGGTTTCAGTTCCTCCTCTTCCCCAGCTGCAGCAGTTGTTAGCGTGGACCATCGCCGCTGCCAAGGGGGAGCCGAGGCCTCCGCAAGTTTTTAAACACGCACAGATACTTTAATTCAT
This sequence comes from Aptenodytes patagonicus, assembly GCF_965638725.1. Taxonomy (NCBI): domain Eukaryota; kingdom Metazoa; phylum Chordata; class Aves; order Sphenisciformes; family Spheniscidae; genus Aptenodytes; species Aptenodytes patagonicus. The sequence continues at coordinate 1,191,631 of NC_134970.1, forward strand.
TGCAGTCGCCATCTTAATGTAAATTTACCATATGAAAACTAGGAATAATTTAACACCTAGGAAAGGAAAAGATGAAACAAAAGCCTGAAAACCTTGGCAGTCTCTTTGAAAGCAAAGGAAACGTCACAACTCTCTAACTGCATCTTTATTTTTGCAGGCAAATTACAAGTCCAGGTTCAGAAGTGTTTTTGTTCTGCCATTCTGCCGTGACGGTGTATGCTGGCAGCCTCTAACTCATTCAGGAAAATCCACAATAGAAGTGAAGAGGAGAAAATGACAACAGTGTTGTGCAGCTCCTGTTTCCTCCCTGCCGGACAGCAGCACACTTTCTGTGTAAAGGGGGTTTAGGACTTCTCAAGCCCTTCTTGCCGCTCTTCAGGCTCTTGTCCGTGCCTCTGGATGTTTTCCTCCAGATGATCCAAACCTGAATCCCCACGGACTCCCTGGTTCACCTCTCCGCTTTTTGTCTCATCTAACAGACTTCTGTGCCTGATCAGTCCAGATACAAAGGGCAAATAAGGTGCACAATAATTAACATAGAAGATCTGTGCTGTTCCTGTAGCTGAGATTAATACTATACATTTTTGGAGCCCTCAGGGATATAGATTGTGGAAGTCTGATATATGGTTATTATTCTTCTAAAGGAAAATAGATTTACCTAATCTACAATCAGTTCTGAAGGTGGGAGGAGGTATTTAATTTTTTTGCTTTTGATAAATGTCCTGCAACTTTTCTATAATCCCTATTAATCTGATCTCCTAGGGAAAATTTTGCTGATCCATCATCTTGTGGCAATCTTCATTCCCTTAGTGCCCCCAGGCAGGAGAAATGGATTTCCTCATACTAACCTCTTATGCCTCTAAAACTTCCAAGTGAAAACTCTCTGGGGAATTCAGCCCTTGTCCATGGGAAAGAAAATGTGTCTGTGGAGGCTGGAGCAAAGGTGCTGTGGGGAATCACTGCAGTGTCTTCATAAAGCATTCCCGTGGGAAAGCTGAAATCCTGCAGGTTCCCTCCCTCCCTGATTGCTCGTGCAGACAGAGACACTATTCAACACTCTTCTATTCAAAAGCAACAGGGAAAGAACATCTGTTGAAAAATAAATGCGGGACTAATTATATATGATTGAGGATTTTAAACTGCTATTTTTAGTTTTGCATTAAAAAGATTTGATGAATCAAATGTTTGTGCTCAGCATTTTGAACTAAAAGAGGAGCAGAGCGTTGACTGCAGGACCTGCAGAGACAGAGCACGAAGCCCAGAGGTGCAATGGTGCTCACTGTAGCCTGCTGTGAAGCTGTGCATCCGTCAGCATCCGGGCAGATTGAATGGAACCAGCAATTCATTTGAATAAGAAAGTCTCTTATTTTTTCCTCCAGTATGAGCAGGAGCAGGTGAACATCAAGGCTCTTTTCATTATCAAGTTTACTTCAGCTCATTCTGCTGGGAAAGATCCAAGCAGCATGTTGCGGTGACACATCTGAAGATGTGCATAAAAGGGCCTGCGTGCATCATCCGAAAGGCAGACAGATCCCACAGAAGGATTCCTGGGTTCTGCTGGGCTCTGATCTCCCATCACTGCAATGATGTCATTGGCAGAGAATCACAAGAAAATCTTGACAGAATTGTTTTTCATCTGCTGCATTAAAAAGTAAATGGACTCCGTGGAGATATTTTAAAGGGGCAATAAATAGCGGGAAGGCGAAGCTGCAGAGAGTGCTCGCAGGCATGGCCGGACGCCCAAGCTGCAGTGCAAGAGCCAGGCTGGATCCTCCCTCCAGGAAGTCATGTATTTAAAGAACAAAGCTGGAGACATAAAAGGAAGATGGACACAGTTCTGGTGTCTGCCAAGAGAGCCATAAACGCCCGATGCAAACACACTTGCTCGAGCGATGGGATTGCTTTTACTGCCAGCCTCCCGAGCCGGGCGGGATGCTGCCCTGAGCCTGCGGGTGCCAGGCAGGTGCTGTGCCCGGCGGCTCCCAAACTGCGCCCAGGCTGTAACCAGGACCGCAGAAACGGCCAGGAGAGCAGCTCCTGGGGGGCTGCGTGGAGCCCCCGGCGTACGGCCAGGAAGGCTTGGGGGGAGCGGTATGAGTCCCCCACATTGCCCAGTGCTGGGAAAGGCAAATTGTCGCTACCCGAGCTGCTCATCCTGCTGCATCGTCCCCCTAAATCCGAGAGCTGCTTCGCAACTGGGGGAAGAGCGAGTAATGTGCAATCAGGAGAAAAGCTGTTTTTCACACTTATTGCCCTTGAATTGGCAGAGTGAGACATCATGTTTTATATTAACTTCATAATAATTACAGTTATTACTGAATTCATGTATACCAAAGAGGTTACAGCTCCCTAGGAAAGCTCATAATATTATTAATGGATGTGCCATTCCATTGGCGTTATCATGTAACAAGCTAATTCAAACATTTTTATATTAAACAGCATACCTCCGAAAACTCATGGATTTGTGCATGGTCGCTGGGAGCAGTGGCAGTTACACACATCTTGCACACATGTAATTGTCCTTTGAAACAACTGCTTTACAAAGCACTAGTAGCACAGCCCAAGAACAGTAAGAAGTGCTGCCTTTATTTAAAGCAGCGAAATTAAAACTAAAGATTTTTAATACAGAGGAATGGGGTGAGAAATTAAGGAACTGTTGCTAGCTGTGGAAAACCCATGGAAAGGAAGATCTCGTCTTTAAGAGACAGTGAGGAACTCACCCAGCCTGTTCCCATACTTTCCACATGATTAATTGGAGAGATTGAATTTCTGTGGGCATGTGTTCGCATCGGCAGACAAACTTTTCCGTCAGATTAGAAGAGGTGACCCATCTACAGAGCAGCTGTTATTGTTGCTTAAAGGTCTGCAGAGTGGCTAAAGAAGTCAGGAAAGGTCATCTTCGCACCAGAAGGCTGGGGGAGGAAAGCAGGCTGCTGGCAGCAGCCAGGGAAGTTCCGATACAAGGGAAAAAATGTTTACGACGGGGACGGTCAAAGATTGGGGCAGCTCCATCCCGACGCGTCTCCCCACGCTCAGCGCAGCCGAGGACACCTCCACGGCCCCCCGCAGCCGGGGCACTGCCGGGCCCCGCACGGATAACCAGCAGGTTGTGGAAGCAGGAATTCAGTCTCACGTGTGCGGTGTCAAAGTGACATAAATTCAGACTGGGCCTGTAACCTCCCACTGGTTTTTACTGTAAATCTAATACTTGGAGCCTGCCATCAAATGAATTGTTGCACATAAAACCCAACGATACACATGATAGGAGTAAAATTAGACAGCAGGTCTATTCCAGGACTGTTGCAATTTCCTCCATAATGTCAGACTATAGTAACACACACATATTTCAAAAAAATTAAATTGCTATTAAACTTTCTGACCATCTTTGTAAATTAACCTCTCTTTCATCTCGGCAAGAGCTAGCTTTTGATTTAGCAGGAAATAATTTTTTGAGCAGTTTCCAGACTTCTTCCATTAGGCGTTTGGGCTGTGGTCAATAAGCCTGAGTTAATTACCCGCTTAAAACAGATCACGCTTCCGTGCAAACTGGTGGCTCGTCTGTACTGCAAACACTGTTTTTCTCCCCTTCTACTTAAAGGTGAAGCCAGCCCCCTGGGACAGCCCCCGTGGGAGCTCTGGGCACAATTTGCACTTCATTTTTCCGGTGCAGAACTCGGGACTGGCAGCCCTTGGCCATCAGGTCTCAGGAGAGCAGCTGAGCGCAACCCCGCAGTGGGATTTGTCGTAACCCAGAGCCCCTTCCCACCCCGCAGGCTGGGAGGACGAGCGGAGCTGTGCTGCAGCCTGCGCAGGCTGTGGTCAGCACTATAAATAACCACACAGCTTCAGCAAGTGGTTTTCCCACAAAGAAACAGAGCGTTTCTTGTGAAAACTAAGGCAGCAGGTCCTGCTCCTGCCTTTCTTGGTGTGCTCTGCACAACCCTCCAAACTGATGCCGAACAGGTCACCGCCACATACAGCTTTGGTGTGATGTTCCTCTGGCCATCAGCAGGTACAAGGTCCCTAAGCAACCTCTCGTAAGGTCGCTGCCGCCTCCTGCCTTTCCCCAGAGGAGGCCCTTTCTTCAAAACGTATTCTGTAACCAAAAGTACAAATGCAAATACTAGAAACTAGGCCGCTGCAATCTGCTGCGACCGGGTCAGCTAAGCCTTGTCTCATAAAAAAAGAGCCTTACTGAGCCGCAAGCAGCTGGCGATGGATTGGGCTGTTTGTGAGCACCTGAACACAGGGACACATCGTTCCCCGCGGCCACGAGTGCTGCGAAGCTCAGGCACGTCGTAATAAACTGCTGCAACACAGGGTAAGTGATGTGACCTAAAGCAAAAGATCCACCAACTGCGATGCCTGAAGTCAGACACCAACGACGTTTTATGCTGTCGTTACTTCGACAGGTGAAACAAAGGTGTGCTCAGGGGTGAGACGCAGCTGCCACGGGCTTCCGTAGCAAACATCAGGTATCCAGCAGTATTTAACAACCTGATGTGCTTATTTGGGAACCCTTTAGCTGCATCTTGAAATCTCACCTCTCTGATAAGCTGCATAAGAAGGTCTGACTACTGGTGTGCTCACTTTGTGACATAATTTGCTCAAGATTTACACTGGAATCTTTGCTTTCGTGTTCATGCATTCATGGCTTCAGCCACAAATCAGCAGCCCACGTGCTCGGCCTGTGCAATCAAGGGGAAAAAGCAACACCAGAGATGGGCTTTTTTTTTAAACGTGTGGTCTTTCATGTGAAAGTCTTGGCCCACGACCAGACAAGGCCGTGTCCAAACCAGGTGAACTCTCATTTATCCAACATCAACAAAGCCCTAATTGAGAGATCAATTGGGAACCTGCCTCTTCACGCGCAATTTGGAGAGCTGACAAAGCCACCTGTAGGGGCTGGAAAATAAGTTCTGCCTCATTACAAAAGAAATTGCATCTAAATGAAAAACAACATATAATAAGAGCTCTAAAATGCCTGCAAAATGCTGCCAACCAGACAGGTAATCCAATGATATATAGCACACACCATGTCTTTGACAAGGGTCACCCTTAATTATTCAGCAATTGAAGGAGCTAAACTCATTTCCCCAAAGGCTTAAATGTTTTTTATTATGATGTGTAAATTCCAGGGCAGAGAATTAGCTGGCCAGAACCTAAGAACTGCATCTCTTTGATAGATTAAAACCTAAATAATCATATGTATAGCAAAGCAGAGGCACATTAACCAGACTTCTCGCTAGCATTTTGAAAAGATTTCTAAGTCAGGATACCCTTCAAACATTCCCCTCCCCTTCTGTTTGGCTGTAGCTGTTATTAAAATTTTAATGGCCTAAACGGCAAAAGATTTATTAAATCTGCGGAAGGCTGGGTTAGCACATCTGCCAGGCTCTGCAGAGGGAGTTCACGACAGCGGTCCTCACTGCAGCAGGCGCCAGTCGGACGGGCAGAGCTTTCGTGTTCCATCACTGCAATAAAAGCTACGGGCTCCTCACCGAGAGGAACGAGAAATAGATGGTTTGGTGTGGGGAAAGACACATCTTGAAGTTGTGCAGTGCACTTCATCCAGAAATTTTATCTTCTTTTGCTGAAAAATATGCACTTTTGTAATTACTTCCACAAGTAAATTTAATCTGATCATATCTTCTTTGTGTGTGATTCAGGATTTTTTTAATTATCATTTTTTTAAAGCATCTACCACAGTTGGGTGCACATGGGAGCAAGTCCAGTTGCCGAGGACACCAGGGTGATACGGATTTACCCAGTCCGCTTGGTGGAGTGCCTTGGTTTGCACGAGTGGGACCGGCTGAGCAGGAGGAGGAGAAAGGCTGTTCCCTCTTGCTGCAGTCTTTCATAAATCTGAGGGAATACAGTCAGCCCCGTGCCAGTTTCTGGGCTGCAAAATGAGATCAGGATAATAAAAGACATCCTGGAAAGAGACAATAATGGTAAAATGATGTTTTGACATGGAGGCCATATATGGTTGATGGGAAAAAGTGAATGAAGTGGATGATAGAGGAGGTGCTGGAAAAATAGTCTCTAACAGCTGATTAGACTCCTATTCAGCAGATCCCAGACAAATGTGATAGATTTCATAAAATAAATCCTTAGCTGTCTTGGTTTACCTCCACGCTTCTCCGCTTTCTTTCCTTTAGGATCACATAATCCCTTTTTTGTTCCTTTTTGAGGGCTGTGTTTCCATTGTATCCTGCCAGTGCAAATACCTCGTTCTGCGGCACGCCAAAGCCGGCAGATGAAGTTACGACATTTGGGGGTCACCTGGACGTGGAGCTGCTGCAGGAGCAGAGGTTGGCAGCTCGGCTCAGACCACCCCTGTGGTCAGCCCCGGTGCTGGCCGCTACCCAGGCACGTACCTGGGCAACCGTGCCGTGCGGATGCTTGCGGGGGACGTCGTTGGTCCTCTCAGGGGATGATGGTGGAAGCAGAAGCCCCCACTGCTGTGAGCACAGGGTCACCCTGTGGAGTCCTTGTGACAAAGCGCTGCGTGCCCGTGGCGGCAGGGTGCCCAGCCATCCTCCTTGCCTGCTCCCCTTCTCCCAAGACCCTCTGCTCCGCGTGGGTCTTGCGTTTGACCTCTTCTCTTCACACCAGCTGCACCCTCACCCGCCAAGCGAGACCCCAGCGCAGGACGCTGGTGCGGTGCCCACACGTGCAGCCCCACAGACACCTCCACCGCTCCCCCCGTTCCCCTGCCCGGGGCTCTCCCGGGGACCCCATGGCACGGACCGATGCCCGAAGAGGTTTTCCTTCCCGCTGGCTCTTTGTGATGATCTGCTGGCGAGACAGCGGCGTTGGCATCTGTGCCTGCCCACTGCAGAACAACGCCTCAATGCAAGATTAATGAACAGAGGGGAACATTGTCAGCTATTAAAAATAAAAGGTACAAGACGGTACTGCTGCAGGCAGGAGTACCACCAGCTGCATTGAGATCTATATTATTTAATAATGTACATTAAATTACTACAGAAATTTTTTTAAACCTGACTCTGCTCTCACATACACCGATGTAAGGCAATTGCTAATTCATGATAATCCTCTAACCCGTTTCTTTTATTCTGTTTGCATATTTCTGCGTAGTCTCAATGTACTCAGCAAAGTACCAGTTTGTGCAACAGCACCCCAATGCCCTGAGATTCACTTCTTGTTTCGTAACACTTAGGAAAAAGCTTAGAAAACCAAGTCCAGAGACGGAAAGGTTACACCAAGGCCAACACTTACTGAAACAGGGCTCTGGAGCAACAGCCAGGCTTGTGCCTGAAATCAAGTGGTACAAACACTGTGTTCCAGCTCAGCAGACCTGGGGTAATTGATTTTTCATGGGCTAAAACCAAGAGAGTGAGGAAAATATTTTGAATCAACCTGAAAAATATTATGTCTTCTTTCAAAACTGAACATCCCCCAAAATTTGTTTCTGAGTTTTGTATTTTGTTGATTTTCAATCTAAGCAAAATACTGGTTTATTTTTCAGGGGTTAGTATTATTTTTAAAGTAAATCTTACTAATATTTTTTAAAATGTTATTTCAGACCTTAAAAATGTAGGTGTTGCATTTAATAAACATCAACAGTAAATGTTTTGACTTTCTGAAAAATGTTTTTTGGGATTTTTTTTTTTTTTTTTACATGCTGAAATGCTTTGACAAATGCAACATGAATTCACAAGTACTTTCAGCTGATTCAAACCTGCATTTTTTTTTTCAACAAATAAAACATTCAGCTGAAATGTTTTGCTCAACTCTAATGTTTGTCCTGTGCCTAAGGGTGAATTTCACTCTGTGTGAATAACAATGTGGTGCAGACAAGATCAATAAAACTCATATTTCATTTTATTCACTGTCATGTTCCAAGCGAACCTGGCGCACAGCTGTGGCATTACCGCACAACACTCACAATGTATCTTTAATTCCATTGGAACGAGGAGCAAATCGCCTTTTAAATCCTGGTTATACCCCAGATTTGATGGTGAGCCCAGAGAATGATTGGAGTGTATAGCGGCGAGTGTGAGTGCAGGCTCGGTCCCTGTGGGAGCCGAGGTTTGAACACTGGAAGCTGTGTCACCCCTTGGCTCGGGTGCAGCTCCTTCTGCTCGCACGGCATTGACTGCAGCAGCTCCCCTTCCCCTCATAACTGAGCCAAGTCCAGAATAACGGAGCTGTGTTCTGCTCGTTATTTATCTGCAGAGAGAGCCCAGGCAGCTCCCCCGGGGACACAACACCCACCTGCAGACAGCCCGGCGGGGACAGCCCACTCCCACCGTCATTTGACACACGCTAGGAGGGATGAGAGCACTACAGACCCCCGGCCTCGTCGTGTGAAACCTGCCCCAGGATCGCGATGGACACCTGAGGTGCCACCTTCTCAGAAACGGTTTAATCCTAAATTACACCGGGTAAAGACCATTGCACATCTCTCAGCTGCGATGCACAGGTAAGCCGGTGCGCTGGGAACAGCTGGTGTGTCGGAAACAGGTATTCATGCTGGAGTCCAAACTGAAGTTCCTCACAAACGTCCTAATCCCATCGCTGCTCCCTGCTGTATTTCTTGCTCTCCGCCCAGGGTCCCAGCAAGTCCCCACCGTCCCCCGCAGCAATCCTGCTTCCACTTGCAGACCTGGAGTCCCACTGGAGATCGTGACCCCCGATTTGGGAACTTTTGACTTGATGTTTCCCAAAGCCTCGTCATTACAGAAGAATAAACTGAATATTCACTGCTTTTGGATTACCAGGGAAAGCATTATGAAATGCTTCCAGTTTAGAAGAGAGACCCGCATGTGGCACAGGCACAGGTCCCCAGGGCTCCCCGTGAGCGGGAGCTCACAGCACCACACAGCTTTCACAGCTTTGGCTTTCTTCTTAATATAGAATCATTATTTAAACAAATAAACCAGCAGCATGAAAGGTGTTCCAGGGAGGGTCCCCATGAACCTGCATGTCTGTGCAGCACCTGCTGTGCTGGCTCCGAAGCCCACACCACTGACTACTCAGAGCTGCCATGGGTACTGCAGCTCAGCACCGCTGCTCGGACAGCATCAGGCCCTAATGAAGGACGGTCGCTTGATTTATTGGTTTTTTTAGAACTGCAAAGCCACAGGCCATGGAAGCACCTTTGTCTTTCTGAACAGCACTCCCACCATTTATTTTTATCTTCTAAATCCAGACTGATGAGGCTGGTGAACGGAAAGGACCAGTTTCTGTGGTTACTCAATGGGACAAACATTTCCAATTGCTCTAGTAATGCTCTGCATCTCCTGGCAAAACCAGCTTGGGGAGAATGGAGAGACCAGAGGAGTCCAGGCAGGGATGGAGGAGCACTCAGCGGTGCACACGCCAGGCTGGGCAGCCCATACAGGAGGGCTTCCAAAGGCTGCTTCATCCTTTCACATATCTGTGACCATCTGCATCCAGCAAAGCCAAGTTCTGAGCTTCAGTACTGTGGTTTGTTTCTCCTGCATGACAGTGAGACCTCAGTTACTTATCAAATGATGGGTATTTTCAGTCCCTCTCATCTCTACATGCTGTGGGAGACAGGGTGACAAGCAGGACAGCCAGGGAGAATTACCTAAAGAGAGACCCCACCACCAGCGAGTCCTGGCCGCTAGCCCGTGGGACTCTCCTTCCTCATCCATGGGAAGATTTTGTATTTAAATTGGTTTTGTTTTAAAAAAAGGCTGGTTCCAGGAGTGCACTTCTGCTCAGCATCCTCTCAGAGGCTGCACAGATCAATACTGCGCTGCTCAGCTGCTGTAGCACACCATCATTATTACATTATAACATGTTGTAGTGAGCAGATCTATTAGACTTTCTGCTTTTTCAGGACTCTGTGAAGACTAGCGTTGTACCAAACTGAAATGAATTTAAATCAAACCACAAAAGCTAATAATTGAGAAGGATCCTCAAGATGTCAGTTTGCATGTGCCTGTGCGGTGAAGGATTTTTCTCCGTGCCACGTTTCGTGAGATGCAGCCGTCCTGCTCTAGTTGCCAGGGCTGCAGCTCGCCAAGATATAAGCTCAGGCCTTCGCAGCTCTGTGCCTACGGCAGCATCAGCTGGAAATGGGTTGAAAGCAGATGGGACCACCAGCCTGCGCTGAGCTCTGTGCCACCGGCTAGCAAGGGGAGAGCACCATGTCCCTGTCCAGCCTTTCACTTCATTCCTCTGCTGCCTTCGCTGCTCCCTGGCGTCCTACCCAAAACAATTACAGGGATTTTTTTTTTTTTTTTATAGGAACTACAAAGGGATTTCACAAACTGGTGAATTTTCATTTCTCATTCAGAAAACACTTCAGATCAAACAGATGTGAAGGGGGGAGTTGCCCAGAGGTTACAATAACAACACAATAATAAGGTCAGAAAGTAATTTATGACCCTACTTCGCAGGGAGCTGCCGGCTGTTCAGTGACTTGCGCACTTGCTGCTGGATGCAGCCCATCAAGGGACGCGCTCCCGGCCACTCTGTGTCTGTGCAATGGAAACAGGCTGCCAGAGACCAAAGTCACTGCCAGTCACTACCTCATACGGACAAGAAGGGTATGGCTATCACCCGCACTTAGTCCAACACCTTTCTCTGGTAATTAAAAAACAAACCAACCAACACAACACCCACAGAACATTTCTCACATTGTTTTCCTTTGCTCTTTCCACTCTGGAAAGTCTGACTAACTGGCATTTGCAGAGTGCTATAGCGGTACTTGCATCTCCCTATTTCATTTACTGTCTTCAGACTGCTTCCCTTCCCCTTATCACAGCTGTAAACATGTATCACAGAGCCAATATTTACATTGCAAATGAAGGTGACTACATCTGGGATGAGTTTACCCTGTTTTGCTCTCTCCTCAATTATTTTTCCATTTGTAAGCTGTGATGGTGGCAGACAGGTCGGGGTTCAGATGCAGAGGCTGGGCACAGTGTCCAGCAGAGGAAAGGGGAGATGCAAAATGCCAATTTTTGCTTCACTACAGAAAGGTTTTTACAATGATGCAATGCTGTTGGAGAATGCTGAGGAACTGTTAATATGTTGGCCATGTAACAAAAGTGTTTGGGTGATTAGCTCGTGAAAGGAGAGATCAATCCACTGGAGTGAAATAATTGTGGGTTCATTTTGCTACATGCTCTGTTCTGCATTTGATGACTAATTATCAGCATCTAATAAGAGAATGTTATCTTTAAATCATGTAAAGGTTAAATGCATTGCTTTTACGTGATGCTGAAGACTGCCCACATGAGAAGGCTAAATATTTCTTTTATTGCTATGTTTATCTGCTTTTGTCTGTGTTGAGTAGAAAATACTCTGCTTTAAAAATACATTGTGGCTTCTTTGATTTCCTAAATAGATTTATAATTATCTCAAAATTGAACACACTCAGCTTCTGTACAAGTAATTACCACGTGCTGTCCTTCGCAGGAAGCACAGCCTTTGGCGTATTCTCACTGTTCTCTTCGGATGCAGGAAATGAGGGGGAATGAGATAAATCAGCACAGGTTTCTGCGTAGCTGCAGGGGCGAGGGCACACATGTGGTCAGGCACTGCCGAGACTGTGCCCCTCCACTGCGCTGGGTATTTTTTCCTCTGACCTGACACTTTCTTAGGAAAAAAAAACGGGACTGCACTGGACAGAGCTGGAGCAAAGACTATGGAGACAGACAAACTGCAAACCTTTGGGGTGTAGCTGCACTGGCTTTTCTTTCCAGTATAATCTGAAAGCTTTACAAGGTCCTGATCAGGCAGCTTTTCTTTCCCTAAGGTGTTGCTATGCCAAGAACCATTAACCAAACCACTTGCACTCTGTGACATGCATCTGCTGCCGAATACTTTTTTTATATTTACAATAGTGTCCTCACATAGGCATAAGTTACCTCCTAAAAAACCTTTTCCATGAAGATGTTTATTATTGATATACACAAAGATGACAAGAGAGGTGCAGGGAGAAAGAACAGAAACTTATTGGGCATCATCTTAAAATTCTGAGCATTTAAGTCTTTTTAAAATCTCAGATCAGGCACAGCCCGATTTAAGCCGGGACGCTTCTCCCTGCCCGTCACATCGCATCGAGAGCCGCTGCTCTTCCACCCCATCGGCAGCGGCCGCCGGCGAGGGCTGGGCGAGCTGTGGGCACCTTTCTTCATGAACCAGAAACTTTAACCTCTACTAAGAATGAACAAATTAATGAAAAGCGAGAACAGCTCTCTCTCCATCCTTTCCCCATGCCGACCCTCACACCGGGCTGCTGGCCAAGGTGGGAGATGGCTCATTTAGAGCCATGTGTGGACTTCACTCCACAGTGGCCATCCCTAAGTTTCCAAAAATTCATCCTTATTACAGCCGTAGTTTATGTAAGCCTCGTCTGCAGTCCATGGGGACAGACAGGCACCTCCAGAGTATAATTCAAAGAATAAAACCAAAGACTCTGGCTCCTGCTGTGAGTCACCATTGCCAAGAGCCTCTCGCCACCGGCTAGACTGAGAGCCAAGAGCAAATGGGATCTGACGGAGATACCGGAGTTCGATGCTAAAGCTGGCAGGATAAATCTGAGCCAATATCTACAGCGTGAGCATATCCTAAACCTCTTTCAAGATCCAGACCTTGAACCGTCACGCAAGCCCAGTGGTCAGTCAGGATATCGGACTTCTCTGTTCACAGCAGCGAGGGGGCAGAAAAAGTGAAGAGCTGGGAGAAAAAAAAGCAAAAATTGTTCCTAGGTAATTCTGGCCCTGATCAGGAAGGGAAGAGCTGAGCTTCCTGGAAGATATCCTGCTCTCACACGACCGTATCAGTGTCACAGCCCTGGTTAATCTGATCTCCCAGTGCTTTTCTGAGCTACTCCCAATTTTCTTTTCTCTTTTTCTTCCCCCCGTCTAAGGTTTAATCCTCCAGTGCAAATGGCATCCAGCCAACTGCTTGCATTTCAGGTTTAGGAATAATTTGTGTAATTTTTGTAACTCAGTAGAGTGACTGTTGTTACCCTGTCCTCAAAAGAAATTGAGAAAAATAATTACAAGGTAGAGCAAAATAACATAAGCATGCTTTAATTCTGCAAAATCCAGGGAATTAAAGCTCCTCTTTCTAAATGGCACTCAGTGCCATTAAATTAAACATGCAGGCTGAAAGTGTATCCGTCCAGCATGCTGTTAAAGAAGAGGTTTTCTGAAAGTGAAGGAATAAGTAAAGAATCACGTCTACAAGAAATGACTTCAGATTCAGGTCTGTTGCAGAGCCCCAGTGTTTCACCGACACCCTTCAGCAAGAGACATTTCTAGAATGAGGAGTCAGCCAGCAGAGATGTCAATAGCCAATTTGTGGCTTGTTAGAGTATACACTTGTTTACTGCCATTTAAGTGGACCAGACATTGATGCTAAGAAAGTGGGAGGGAAACGATTTGAGCCAATAGCGTGTCTTGTCAGGAAATTAATTTGTCTCTGGTCTTTGTGCCCCAAACTGCGGAGATAATCCGTTATGGGAGGATTGGCACTGCTGAAAATGAAATCGGTAACATGGAGGAGTCAGCAGCTCCTCCAGCACAGACCCAGTTTAGTGTTAATTTAAAGCTCACGCTGGACATCTAACAAGTGCCTTTTATCACAGAAAATTTTTTTAAAAACAACATTTTCTGACATAAATGACTCTGCTAACAACAAAGACCAGAACTAGCTTGTGGCCAAAGAATAAATGTTTTTCAAAAGCTTAGAAACAGCTCATGCACTGAATGTCATCATCTGCCTCAGAAGGCTAGCACGGTATTGTCAGGATTATGTGAAATTATCCTAAGTCCTGTTTGCAATGTTTTTTGAGCTGAGCATCTTATCTTTCTGTCTGAAGGTCAACTGAGAATTATCCATCCCTACTTTTGTTCATTAATAGAGGCTATGATTAAAAGTCAGGAAGTGCTCACTATAATTATTTATTATTAATAATACTTGTTGTTATTATAGCACTTTTGAAAACTCCTGGAATTTAACTCAGTGCAGAGAAAGTGGTGCATTTTGCGGCAGTGAGCAGTGCTAGCTGTTAGCAGTATTGACTGCTCCATGGGCCAAATTCTCTTCTCATCTCCTTTGATATTCCTCTGCAATAGCTGCTAATGCTATTGTCTGGATTTCCATGGGAGTAAGTTAGAGCAGAAGGTGGTCCAATACAGAGAGTTGATCCTGTAACATGAGTCATCCCTGTAAAATGCTATTTTTACAAAAGCGTTTTGTATGTGCACCGAACGTCTTACTAGCACAGAGCACCATGAACCAGTCTTGTCCTGAGTGCCACCAACGTGGGTTCTCCACCACAGCCCTTTGCAGAGGTAGGACAGGCAGGGCATGGCACAGCTCTGCTTTCAGACCACGCGTAGACTCAGGCAAACACAATTCAGTTCACATTTTCAAGCTTTTTCATATATTTATGAGGGCAAGAAACAAGATTTAAATGAAAGCTGGGAACCTAACCTCACTCTGTGCTCTCAGTTACACAGTTTCTGATTTTTCAGAGTCCTGGGGGGAATATGGTGCTTGGTGCCTCTACACTGCTCTACCTTAATGGGAGGCACTGATCACCTCTGCACCGTGCTGAGCCATCGGCAGGTGAAAAGCACTATATTTCTGTTGTTATCACTGCTGCTTTGGTGGACACAAGTGATTATCAGCTGCACTGTTCTTTCTTGTTTTGTATCATTTATCTGCTCTCCAAGTTGCACATAAGTGGCTTTCCAGATTTATTGTGACATGCTATGTGTGTATATTTGCAAAGAGATACATCATAAGTCTATGACCCCAGACCTGGCCCAAAACCTTGAGCAGTCTTTATCAGGGGCGCAGATAAGTGATATATACATTGGTTTTCATTGTCTTGACATCTTTCCGGCACTAATTAAAGCCTGAAGTACCGTTTCTTTCATTATTTCATTTTGTTGTTAAGAATTGTAAATGTTTGTTTTTCCTAACAGCAGAGTTTGTTTTCTCAGACCTGGTTCTCCTGCAGGGTCCCTCAGGCTAGAGCCGAGAAAAGCACCTCGATGGTGTGCAAGGCACTGGTCTCATTCGCTCTGTGAACCAGCAGGAATTTTAAAAGAACATCTATTCATATGTCTATTTGTACTGGATTAATTAGTAAATAATCGTACCCATTCTCTTCTCCTCACTGCTGTCCTTATGTGAAGGAAGGGTTGTAGCTGTTTCCAAACGGTTGCCTGAAGAGCCCTGCAGCAGGACACCTCTACATCCAGCAGCAGGTCTGAATGCCACGTGACAACTTTTGGTATCAGCTGGGTCTAAAAATCCACATTTTAACAGGGGTTGGGGTCCTGCCCCCCGGCTACAGACCAGCAAAGCACTTTGTGTGTGTTTACCTCTATGCACATTAGCAGACCCTTGACTTGCTGGGCCTTTGGGACCTTCATTTTAAACATGCGCTTAAATATTTCCAAGCAGGCACCAGAACGCTCCAAGAAGTCAGGGCCTTGCAGGGTTGCGTGCTCAGGGTTAGCTGTGGATTTACACGTCAGCCCTCCATAGCTCTGCTTGGCCCCAGGACGCACCCCTGCACGCCAGTGCATCGCGTCTGCACAGCCGGGATTAATCCGCACTCCATGGCCACGGACCAAGTCACCCCCAGCCATTCCCCTGAGATCAGCTTCCCAGTAGGGACTCCTGAAAATAAGCAATCATGGGAGTTCAGCTAGCAGATTTACCAGTTCCTTTGCCTGCATGTTGGAGCGCTTTAGATGATTTATCTGCTCAGAAAAAGGATTATTTTTGAGCCTCCCTTTGCCAAAAAAATGTAAGCCTTATCAAATGGAAATCAGAATCTATTCTTCGGATCAGCAGCCTGGATCAAAGCTGAGGTGGAAAGGAGGTCACATAAAATGCAGACACTTTCATGAATATTTGCCTTGCTTTTCCTTAAGCTTTACATCTGAAGGTCTGATCTTGAACACGCCGAGTGTCTTCACACAGTGCTGCATGCTTCCAACTCCTAACACAGTCAGTACCACAGCCGGAGGAATAAGGTACAGTTTTATTTGGCTTCTGTAATATATTAGATTGCAAAATACTGAAAAGTTCCATTTCCTTCCTTTCTGCTGGTGTTTATAATAGCAATAAAGGAATAGTCAGATCCGAATTCCTAGTTATCTGTGTCACTTCTAACCCAGAATAGTTCACCTCTGTTCCTCAGCTAACTTCTTCATGCAGATGAAGGTAGTATCTCAGGCGGTAGATCTTCGCAACAAATAAACAAAATGTGGAAAAGGTTCTTCAACATTTTGAATACTGAGAAAAAGAGGAATTTTATATGCCTCCATTTCTGCCATCAGCAGAAATAAAGAGCTACTTCTCTCTCCACTGGCTGTTCTGAGAAGCTGGGCAATGTCTGCAAACTCAGAGTTATCCAAATAACAAGTGGCATAAAATTGTGAGGTTTCATCAATACCAAAGACACCACTGGGATTGAACTCTATTTGAACGCTATTACATGGATTTATCGATTGCCATTTAAACATTTCCTATGTTCCTATTTAAGCTGGCTTGTATTATGCCCTGCTACATCATTCTAGATTGTGCTACTTTTTGCATGTTATTCCTTGCACAGAGAAGTACTACACATAATGTTAGAAAATGCATTATCTAAGCATTCAGCTACAACGATGAATGTTATCTTATCTAATTTAAAAAAGGAGTTAGTGTAACTCATTCCGGGGTGAACAATATGAATTTTCATTCGAGAAGGCTTCCTGGTCAGAAACAGGTGCACAGTGATTTTGTAAAATCAAGTTTTGTTTTTTTTTATTTGCCAGCTTGTCACCTAATACAAAATCAGAATTACTAATCAGTTTGACCCTGATCTTTGCTATGAGCAAAACCAGTTATATATAAAAAGATGTGCCGATGTGCCAATATGTCTTGATTAACCTCACCCCTGCCTGTAATAGAAGTAAAATTGTGTTCAACACCAATAAAGTTCGCATATTTGGTGATATTACACATTTTCCTGGTAGACATAAAAAGCCCAACAGTTGTTATCTTTTTACACTGCAAAGCAAGTGGAATCATGTTTCCAACATCTGCACAATCTTCAGACAGTTTCACTTTGACAAGTCAAGTGAGCGAAACCTGCTTTGCGGTTAGTGCTGGGGAAAGCACCGCTCCGCTCGGGCTTTGTTTTCCAGCTGGAGACGACCACCAACACCCAACTCGGGGGACGTTCTTGTAGGCTACGAAGTATACTGCCAGATGGGATGGAGTCGTAGGACTAAGTTAAAAATACCTCCTCAGCTCAATGGTATTGGTAACAAACCAGAAAACCAAAATAAAGACAAGGTCTGCTTTCTGCTTACTTTCAGAAACTGAGGGTCTTTCAAACAAGCAAAGATCAGCAGTGTCCTGGCAAAGTGCCTGAATATTCCAAAGGCCCCTTTAACGAGCTGATCTCCCAGCCTGTTAAGAAGCAAGATCTCCTTCATGGATCTAAGGGCAAGAGAACCTCCTGCTCAGAGAGATGTTTGCATAAATATCCCTTTTGAGCTTCTTGAGAAGCTTAGATGAGAGATTTTCCATTCGTGAAGAACTTCAGTTAACACTGGACTATCCAAAAATACTAACTGAATTTACTTTCAAGCTATCGGCTACTGCTCCCGCTCTGAGCAAGTGTAAGTTAATGCATTAACAAAAGCCCTCTTTCTATATCAAAGGTCTGTACTGAGGATTAAGATCTGAATTCCAGGTTAGCCCTTAATGACACACATGCACACAGAAAACCTTCCCTTTAGCTAGAAACTGCATCCTGCTATAGCAGGACAGAAATAATGATCTTACTGGATTCAATAATTAAGAAAATCAGATTAAGATTGAATTCTAATTATAGAATTTGTCTGCAGGTAAAATTATTTTTAATCTGTTCCAAGATAAAAGAGTAAATCTATTTCTGCCTATTAGCATTCTCATATATATATATATATATATATATATATATATATATATATATATATGGGTTTGGTATGATAAATTGGTTTGGGGCTAGAATCCACCTCTGCTTTTTTCCCCCCCCCCCCTCGCCAATGAGTTGGGAACCATCCCCTCCTCACTGTTAGGAAACAGACTGAAAAAAACCATCCAGGTCTGGAGGTCCAAACAAACCTTTGTGACAGCAAACCTGCCACATAGATCTGTCTGCACAAGACAGCCCCAGCACCTCCTGTTGAGCGGCTCCTCCTCCAGACCCTTCATATCTTTCTAGCACAGACCAGAGCCACAATCCAACAACTGACAGAGAAATAACAGTCCTCACCGCCTTTACACACATTTCACCTTCAGCAAGACTCTGCTGGGCTCGGTCCTTGTCTACTCCAGGCAAACAGAGACAGAGGTGGCTCAAAACCCGCAGCAGCCCCTTCTCACCTGCTGCTATGGAGCATCTTACCCAGCTCTCACCTGGACAAGCCTTACCACAGTACTGGAGGTCAGACGTTATTTCCAGTAAGGGGCTCTAAGGCTGCATTTCTCTACAAGCAGACCAGTAGCACAGCCCCAGGTCTGTCCCGGATCTCCACCCCGGCTTGAGAGGAGAGCGGGTGCGTATGGAGGCCAGATCTGAAGGGGACAAGGTTTGCTGCAGAAAGCCTTCATCTCCTCTTCTGTGATTTTTCAGCTATTTTTATCTTCAATGTGATAATTAAGCAGCGGAAAAAAAAGGGCTTACAAGAAGTAGGGCTTTTCATTTTTATTTTCAACATTTTGTCTGTCTCATTAGAAGTTCCATCAGAGAGGAGAGAGCCACCTCTCCAGCGATGCCATCGTCATAGAAACAGAAATTCACCCCTGTACAGATCACGGCCAAAGTGCTGCATGAAGCCACCAGGCTTCGGAAGGAAAGGCAACACCCCCACAAAAAAAAAAAAAAAATCACAGGGTGAGAGGTCTAGAGCCACATTTAGGAAAAGGGGAGGATGGGGAACGGCAGCCTCAGCTTTGCTCTCTGGGATACACCAGCAGCCCTTCTCCAAATCCATGCTCATGCCACCCTGCAGCTGTGCACATGGGGAGGGTTCATCCACCCCTGCCCATGCCCGCACACCTCGAAGCTGCCCCAGCCCAAGCACATTGCATGGGGAGAACCTCCTGCTGCCAGCGGACAGGACCTCTCCATGCGCCAAGGTGAGGGAAGGGACCCAGCAGCCCCACCGCAGGAGCCCAGCATGGCTTTGACAGCACAGAGAAGGCTTTCACCCACCCTCTCCAGACCCCTGAGAGCCATGGGGGTGAGCGAGCACCTCCTTCCCCCCACCCTAATCAAGAGGTTAGCTGTGGCTGCTATCCCGGCTCTGCCGCCTATTTCCCTGAGTGTGCTTCATCAAACCCTAAATGGAAAACAAACACAGGCTTCCTTCCCAAAAAAGAGAATTCACTGAGGAGATGAGATTTGCATCTAGAAAAACAGCAATTTCCTCCCAAAGCAAGAAAATACAAAAAGTGGATACAAGAAAAAGCAGCAGCAAAGCCCTTACGACAGGCTCTTTCCGGGAGCCCCTGGTTCCTCCCTCTCTCCCATGTCCTTGCACAGGCACCTCATCAGCAAGGAGCATCCCACCACAGCCCGGGCTGCTCCTGCTGCCTTTTGGGAGGCAAAACTCCCACTCCAACCGCTCAGAAGGGCACGAGAGCTGGCGGGGGGGAGAGTGGGGGAGTGGTGCTGGGGTCCCTTCTACCTGACAGCTTGTATACTTTCTTTTACCCACAAATATTTTAATGTTTGCTGTCTCTAATTCAAAAGACCTCCAAAGTTCTCCAAGTGCTGCAGCAGAAGTATGTAAATTTTTGTATAGATCTGAAATTCGGGACTAACCTCGTAGACGTGGGTCCATGGCCACCAGCCACCGGCATGATGGGCGAGCGCAGTGCCATGCACGGGGCGGCGACAGATGGCAGGTCCTTGCAGTACGAGCCAGAAGCGAGCCACAGCTCTGTAAATCTGATATGCCACACAGGCACCGTAATCCAATTAACTCTTCGTCCTGCCTGTCTGGGCCACGGCCGCCCAGCACTCGCTGCCTGCGTCCGGAGGAACCTCTGCCACGAAGGTGGGAAAGCTCCTTCCCCGGACACAGGGACACCTGGAGAAGCAGCCTCAGAACTTGCAGGGAGAAGCTGGCAGCCTCAGCCTTTTATCATCTCCCTTCCCAGCCCAGGCCACACTGATTGATGCTGTAACATAACGATCTCACATGGTGAATAGCTTATAGCAGGCAGGTGAGCTTAAAAAAAAAAAAAGAAAAAGAAAAAAGCAAGGCTCCTGGCTCTTACTGGCCGTCCCTGTCACGCTCTGACATACATCTGTGTACAACACTAACACGTGGGAGCAGCTGTTTTCTACTCCAGTTTGCCCAAAACCAAGTAACCAAAGTGCAGGCCTTGGGTGGAGGAGACCCCGTTGTTTTTGATGCAACTATATACCCTATACACCGGTCAGCTGAACAAGGACGCTCTCTCTCCCAGATTTCTCCTCCCTGCCCCCATATCTAATACTAATAAAAAGGAATCATGCTAGTATAGGATTCATTCCCCAGACAATAGCTAGGCAGGCTGTATATTGCTTTATGGCTGTTGACTTGATTTAAAATGCACTCCTAGAAATGAAAGAACAACTCCTTAAATTTGCAGTAAATGTATAGTTCCACAGATCTGATTTACTGGTTATGAGCCACCGAAAAACTGCAATTGCAATTTATTGTATTGTTGACTCTAGCAGCAAAACCTTCAGCACCACTCTAGCTCTGGTAACCATTCCAAACCTGATAATTTAACATTAATCATTTATTTCAGGTTGGTTTGTGGGGTTTTTTTTGCTTTTCTTTAATTGGTCTCTCAACTTCCAGGAGATAATGATGATTGCTTTGATGGTGACCGGTTAACCCAATGTGTGTGAGACCAAAGGAGTGCAGGTGGCTTGTGCTTTGCTCAGTTCAGAGCTTTTTAGCCTTGGTTGACTCATAATTGCAAGATTTCCCAACTGGCTGGAGGCAGATCATTGCAAGAGAGACTTGCTGCGGAGCAGTCGGATAAGGAACGATGTGTAAGGTCGTGCCTGGACTGTAAGACACTAAAGCATTAGCGGTAAAGACTACAGCAAAGCAGCAAAGAATTCATATGCTTTTACAGAGCTTCTAGTTTCAAGCCAATTGTCCTAATTTCCCTCTCATTGACATCGCTCCGTTCTAACTCCCTTGTCCTCGGTGAATGTACCACCGTACTCTACTGTACGCAGTACAAGCAAGAGGCGCATCAGGCCTCTTGCTGATGCGTGGTGCTGATGGTACAGCAGTACTAGCGAAAAAGTGCTTCAAATTCAGGATGGCGAAACTGGACTTCTCTGGCACCGTTCTCTTCAAGGCATAAATAAAGGCAAACCACAGGCAGTATTGTCTCACAAGCAGACACGGAATACCCAGGCACACTAATTCACTTCTCTGCTAATTGATCTAACAGCATCACCTTCTTGCAGCTAACACATCTCTCTATCTGCTCCTGAGCAGCCCCGCGTCCTCTGCTCACTCCAGCTTTGCTTTCCACTTTGACCTTCCCTCATGCAACACTCCTGCTCTCATCTGTAATCAGGAATGTTAACTCGAGACTCTCATTACTTAAATGTTTGGATGTTGATAACGTGCAATATGGCCAATTAAGCACAATCCCCGATGAGCTGTTGCAGTGAGCAGCATTGCAAACCAGCATTGTTATTTCACTCACCGTGTGAAATGAGACTGGAAGAGCGAGCCATGGTACGCACCGGGGAGAGACAGAGGACAGTGGACAATAAATCAAAGCCCTGATTCAGTATCACTACTGTCCTTCAAGGGCCTTTTCCCTCTACTATCACGTGTGATCTTTTCTTGATTCATTAAGGTCAGCTAGGCAGAAAATTTTGCAGCTGCTGGCTAGCTAGCAGAGCTGCTGGACACCATCCATGGCTCTTTCCTCTTCCCTTTTGGAAAGAAGTGGCAGAGTGCAGCTGCCTGTGAGGCTTTATTTCGGGTTGGAAAATCTCCAAGCATAGAGGGGGAAAAAACTGAACACGCTGTAAATCGGGGATGGCCTTGAACCAAACCCCCTGGTTTCCAAGTACCAACAGGCACTGACAGATTGCAGACCGAGACAGGGGTATGGACTGTCCATCATACACCGATGTCTCTGATGGATGGATGGGTCTGAGAACCGCACAAGGATGCAAACAGTACCCCTGTAAATTCTGCAGTGTGCCCCAAAGTGGAGCTAATACAATCTGCAGTCATCCTAAATAAATCCCCCAACCCTTAACATCTCCCTGCATTGAGCCTTCTTCAAAAGGTGCTTGAAAATGAGTCACTTTTTCCTTTGAGATTTTTTTAAGCCAATAACAAGATCCCCTTAAAAACTCCCGAGGGATGCTGAGAGAATTTGGGGTTTATTTTTTTTACAAATCTCTATAAAATGTTTCAGATGCCAGTTCTGCAAAAAACCTAAAGCAGAACTGTGTTAGGAAAGACCATTTATTATGGCCACTTTCCAGATTTAATAGTCTAGTTTTCCTTATAAGAAAGACTGCAAAATTTTGATCCAAATCCAATTTTTGGCAGTATTTTCTGTGTCAAAATACATTTTTCACCAGAAGTGTGCTGATAAAAGAAGATTTAGACTAGCCCTAGTGAAGACCATTTCTGCCCCTGAAGTAGACACTGCATTTTCCAGTGATAAAATATATACATGAGAGACTTACGAGTGAGCAAGATACTTGAACTCCTTATTTTGCCATGCCTGTGGCATGAAGGCATCTGACTTCAAGAAAGGGGCAGATATTTTTTAATGTATTTATAGGATGAGACAGAAAGTGCCTTGTGCCTTCCTTCATTTATTCGTTTTTAGGACTACCTGTTCTGTGCATTCGTGTACCATGACAAGAAGCCCAAGAGAAATCTTGGCGGGTGGATAGTTGGAGAGATGGATGGGTGAAGTTTTGGAGAAATGCCATATCAGTTTGTTTTACTATGCCAGAGTGATGGGTAGACAGACCGACAAACGTGTAACTAGATCATTCTTTATACTTCTATACAACTTATTTCCTTCGGGAGTCATATAGTCATTTATAAATATTTATATATTCCAATAATACACTTTTTGTCGGTAAATATTATTATACTCCTTCTTTAGATGGAAACGAGAAACAGAGAGCTTAAGAGACTTAGCCAAGGTCTGAGAGAGATTTTGAAAGAAGCAGAGATCTATTCAAGCAGCTGTGTTTTCCAGGCTGTTTCAATCACTAGACCACATATATAATTTTAAGGTTACAAAGACTGACTCTTTCGCATAATCATATTAACGATCTTTCTTAAATCTATGCAGGCATTTTCACAAGCTTGGGTGCAAAGCAAGGAAACTGTTGGCACAATCTATAGGACATAATCAGACTACAAAGCTACAACGTTATGGCGAGCTGTAATTTCAAGCAACCGAGCTAGCTTTATTACTGCAACTGCCATTACAGAATGGTTATACAGCATGGCCACGAAGTCAATGGGATATTTAGATGAGGAATTAATGCAGGATAGCGCCCAGTGTAAAGAACAAACACAATAAATAAAATACACTGTAGAGGCAGTGTAGAAGAAATGGCAGAGCAAAAACATCAAGTGAACTATATTTACTATTGATATTTAACCACGCATAGTTTATTCCAGTTGTTTCTCTGTGTATATGGCTTGTTTTAATACTGGCAGGTTCTACTTTTCAGTAATAGAATGAGAAAAAGTTGTTCAAAAAGTTTTAATAAAACCTATAATTGGTGTAGTGAACCTAAGGAGACATTCCTAGAAAGAGAGGGAAAGGCAGAAAGAGCAAAAGAGAAAGAGGGAAAGACCGAGAGAGTTAAAGAGAGAAAAAGGGAGAAAGAAACAAAGAAACAAAGAAAGAAAAAGATAAATAAAAAGAAAAAGAAAGAGAGAGAAGGAATATTTTCACACCAGACTGTCTGCAGCTAGCTTGCTTTTGACTTTCATACTCTATTTAAAAATACAAAATCGGGAGCATTGACAAAGAGTTCCCAAATTAGCTTTTTTAATAGAGATCGGAAGTTAAAAGGGGGCCGAGTCATGGGGGAAAAGCTATTCAGAATCACAGCCAGGCCAGAGCCAGCACAGAGAGAGGCCAGAGCACGCCTGAGTGAGAGAAGAGAGTCAGTACGTTTTATGAAGAGATGACATTGTAAATCACAGAAAAATCTCTTATACCAGTAAAGCCAAATGACATTTCTGGTTTTGCTTTCTTCTGAGCATCTGCAAGAGGCAAAGAGCAAGTGGAGCTGTAGGAAGTACTTTAAAGAGTTCTGAAGACATCTAATAGAGATGGATTCTGGATGCTTTGCTTTGCTTACATTCCTGCAGCCACCGAAAGTTTCTCATGGAAGTTTTAGGATTCACTTTGCACACAACTACTCGTGTGTCCAGCATACAACTATTAGAATCCATATTCTAAAGATTGTAATACGCTGCATTGTTGTTTTAACCTCATTAACTAGTTGGCAGACATTGTAATGCAGCTTACAAATATTATTGGGGGAAATTGTTTTGGGGCAGGATTACCCAGGACCTGACATTCAGAAATTAGTATTATTTTTTAATAATTGCACTGAGTTACCAGCGTTTAGGCAATGTTGAGACTCTAAACTGGACTGATCAGGTTTCTGGTATCAGAGTTTCCAGTTTAGATTTTTCCAAACCAGGCGATCTGAGTGTTGAAATGTCTGAGGATTTGGGGGTTTTTTTCTTTCTTTTTTCTTTCTTCCCCCCCCCCCCCCCCCCCCCCTTAAATAAGGCCTTGGTTTAAGAGCTCTCAGAAGAAAGCCATGTTATCATGTAGGCACACGGAATCACCTGGAAAACGGACCCTGGTTAGTGACGGCTTTGCGAAGTCCCTGTTTCCCCTATTTTAAATCCACAGAGGCACACCGGACCCCCCCCCCCGCCCCCCCCCGCCTTTCTTTCCTCTCGCTAGAGGCGATACACCTGGAGGAGCGTCTGCTGGGCTTTGCCGGTGGAAAGCCTTGCAGCCACCCCAGCGGGGGTCCCGCACCCCGCCGGCCGCCTCCCGCCCCGCGCACCCCTCAGGCCCCGGGCGCTGCCGCACGCCGGGAGCGGGGGCCGCCTGCCCCGGCCGCGCCGCGCTCGCTCCGGGTGACACCTGCCGGCGGCTCGGAGGGAGGGAGCGGGGGGGGGGGGGCGCGCCCGTCTGCGGGGGGAGCCCCGGTCGCCCCGGGCCCCCCGGCCGAGCGCGGAGCCCCCGCCGCCGGCCCCCGCCCGCCGCCGGCCCCCGCCGCGGCTCTGCCCGCGCCGCTCCCCGCGGAGCTGTCCGCGCCGGCGGTGCTGATCGCCGCTCTCCGCCGCCGCCCCGCGCCCGCGCGCTCCGCGCCGCCCCGCGCCCGCCCCCGCGGCCCGCGGCGCGCCGCTCCGCGCTCCCGGCAGCCGCATGGCAGCGGAGGCGCTCGGCTGGCGGCCGCGGCCGGGAGCGCCGGGCGGGCGGGGCGAGGCGAGGCGGCGGGCCGGCGCGCCCTGCGGAGGTGAGGGGGGCCGCCGGGAGGGCGGGGAGCCCCGGGCCGGGGCGGGGGGGACCGGCCCCGGTGGGGGGGGGGACACCTGCGGGCGGGGAGGAGGCGCGCCGGCAGCCGCGGGGGGGGTTGGGGGGGGGGCGAGGGGCAGGAGCAGTGCCCCCGGCTCGCTCCCACCCCCGCGCCCTCCTCGTCCTCGCCCCCGCTCCGCACTCTCTCACGCTCCTCGCCTCTCCCGCTCTCCTTCCCTCCCTTCCCTCCCTCGTTCCCATCTGGTGGCCGCACAGACCGCTCCAGCCCCTGAACTCCCGGCGATAGATTAAAGTGTGATATTGAGCTGTGGAAGGACGCGAGGCAATGGCGAGGCAGCTGAGCTCCTGTATTTCATGTATGTATTTGTCTTACTTTATGGAAGTCACTAACTATCGCTGCGGCGCATCAGTCATTGCCAGGAGCTGCCCGGCAGAGCAGGGCATGACTGGTTTGCTCTGATTTGGGCTTATAGTTATTTATTTCATGGAGATTCACCAGCAAACAGATAAATGAGCAAGGATGCCAGGTCTCTGAGCGTGTGGAGTCCAACTTCTGACCGCGGATGAAAGAGGGATGCTGAGGTGGTGTGGAGACAGGACTGGTAAGAGCTGCCAAGGAGCAGGGCAAGCGAGAACAGCAGGACGAGGGGGAAGGGGGACAGGTGGTGGGAAGGAAGAGGGGAGAAGGAGAGAGGGAAAGATCGGCTTAAGTCCGAATTATTTATTTTTATTCCTGAATGTAGCCTCCTGCCCTGGCTAAGGTGTTGCTTGTAGGTTTGTGATGCCGGAGGAATAGCTCATTTTCTCGTCCAGGAGAAGGGACCTCTCCTGCATGGTCCCCGCCTGCCCAAGAGTCAGGGACACAGAGGGAGCTCCGAGAGGGACCAGTGAAGTTCATCCTATACTTTCCCCCCTTGATCCCCCCCCCTCTTGCCACTGCCGGCACATTAGCATGCAGGGTAGGCTCTGGTGTGTATTTAATGACTCCATTTGCCGGTGTCTCTGTTAGCTCACACCGCCTTTCTTCAGTCTCGCTTTACAGCCTTGCCTCCCTGGGACCAGCTGGGTCCATCTCCCTGCTGCGTCCACCCGAGTGGACTCTCCAGGACCCGGGTGCCGTTTCCAGCTCGCTTAGGCAGCGAGAGCAAAGCTCCAAGCAGTACTGGAAGGGGAGGGGGCAAAACGAAGCAAGCTCAGGCGAGAGAGGCAGGGAGAGACTCTGTCTCGGCAGTAATGAGGGAGAAGCTGTTTAGTCATCTCTCTATATATACTTTCACAATGATGATCACATTTACTGATTGCTTCTGACTGCATTTAGAGAGGGAGTCAAGAGGCAGGCAGCACAGTTCACCTTTTATCCTGAGGAGTGATTGCTCCCCCTTCCTTCCCGTTCCCCAGATTTAGCCCTACTTTTGGGCGCTGAGAGCATCTTTCCTTGCCAGGTAAGGCATCGCTGCGAGCCGAAAACGCGGGGCTCTCTGGGCTGACTGGGAGGGAGGGGAGAAGTTTGCATGCATTTATCCTAAGCCTGTTGCTTTTGCTCCCAAATCTCTCCAATGGACTGAGGGAGTGAATGTTTTGCAGAAAGTTTTATTATCTGATGTGATTGCGAAGGGGAAGGAATATGTGACTGACAGGGGATATCAAAGCTTTGGCTGACATATTTTGCTTTAAAGCAAATATATCTTTGCTGTCTGAGCCTGACCCAACAAGGACAGGAAAGGAGAGAATGAACAATTTCAAGGCTCTTTACTCCCATTAGCAGTGTCTCGTCAAGAGCTCACAGTATGTTTATCAGTCGTATTTTAAATCATCCCTGTCTGCTTCCAGAAAGGGAACACCATGAGATTTTTGTTTTGTTTCTGTTTTCATGAGACTATGAAGAGACATTTATTAAGTACGGCGTTGCCGGCAGGAGCTAACGTGGCAAGAATCCATCGTTTATTTCTTGACCCTTTCGGTGAATAGAAATAACTGTGTTCTGTAAAGTTTTCCTCCAGAGCTTTACTGACCTAGCCGTGCCTGTCAGGTTTTTGTTTGAAACTGGGATGAAACCATGGTGCCCAGGAAGCGGCTGCAGCGCAGACGACCTGCGGTAGCCAGCGGTGGACAGGGAGGGACTCAGATGGGGTCGGGAGTCCTGGGAGGGGGACGGGGGGCTCATGCCACAGGCTTTTCTACCAAATTTCCTTGCACCATTTCACTGACCTCATAATTACCTAAAGAAAACAGATTCTTTCCTCTATAGATGCTGACTTTTTTAAGTCAGGAGGAGACATTATTTTATTTCGTGTACCAGGTCTTCTAAACGTCATCAGCAGGGTACCAATCTTTTGTTAACTGGTTCCTTTCAAATTACGTACAGAAATTACAGTAATTAAAATTAGAAATATGTGTATAGCTAAATATATGCTTGTTAGAATTGAAGTATGTCTGTTTGCTGTGCGAGCTGAAGAGACTGTCGACTGTACAGTATATTTTGAGCCCAGCCAGTTGCTTTCCAGCCTAAAAAGACTGGTTAGCAGTTACCAAAACCCAGACGTACAGAAAAGGAGGATTCTTTCCATATTTTGTAGATAAACTAGTTAGTTCATATTTTTTTTTACTCAACTTAGTTTGTGCAGCTCTGAATTACAAATCCAGTCCTACCTCTCTCCATTTTCTGTCTTACTTTGGGGCGGGGTAGAGTTCCAAGGACTCACGGACAAGAAAAAGCAAAACCTCTTCTGCCTCTTGGTCCTTCCTCGCAGACAGTCAATTCATAGCCGAAAAAGACTCTCTTTTTGCGTATTTTGAGGATGAAATGGGACAGATTTAAGGCAACTTTGAAAATCAAGCCGTGTGCACTAAGTTTTCTTAACCAGCTGCATTTCTGTCACAGAGAAATGAGAACTAAACTTCCACAGAAGAATACCCCTCTCTTCCTCTTTTGCTTCAACCTCCTGTCCATTTCACAGCTATTTATAGCTTCCCCACATATACTGCCAGCATGGAAGGACTCATTTTATCTTTAAAAATTGATTTAAAAATGTGTAAGTCACTTATGAGTTACCAGCGCATTATTAGAACAATTATATGTGAAGTATTTATAGTGCCTCAGCAGCTAATGTAGGTAACCTGGAATTTACAACCAAAGTTATAAAAGTACAGAAGAGATTTCTAACGAGATTCCCCTGAGAAATCAGGGGAGATGAGGATCCAGTGTACTGTAGCTGGTCAGGTCACCGTACATCACCAGTCACTCCTGGTAGAACGACTGTGGTGGTGTCGCTAATTGAAATTAAAAAGCGAAGAAGACAGTTTACCAGCAGGGAAAACAGGAACAGGATGCATGATCTTGATCTCTTGGTTATTTGCCTGTATATATTTGGTGATTAATGAACGAAATGGTTCGCATTTTGCTGCCGCCTGTTTTGCAGTCCTGTTCTTAACGCAGTGTTTCATGAAAGTTAAAAGATGCACCACTGCTGCTAAAAGAAATCGGCAGCTCTGCTGTCTGAGCCCACCGAGTCCCTGGAGATCGCCTTTCAGCTAAAGACCAGGGCGTATTTTCGAAGTAGCGCAGAGAAAGTTTGCAGCGCTGCACTCTGCCTCTTCCCCGCGCAGATGAAAGAGCCTGGTCTCCAGGGCTGTCAGTCTGGCACTATTAACGCAATAAATTCCCTCTTTAGGGGGAGAGAAGAAATAGTGCATAGTAATATTGAACAATTCTTTATAGGAAAATATTGTGGGATGTTTCCTCCAGTGCCATGTATATAAGCAAAGCGTCTCCTTGGGATAAGCATCACTGTGGATTATTGTGTGTTTCATAATTACAAAACCTCTTCCAGCAGCAGTAAGATGCTTGCACGAGGGATTTCAACTGTCCTTTAGATAGTAAAATTGCACAGAAAGATACTCCACATTAAGGTGATGAATGTTAATGTGCCCTGAAGAGGAAGAGCATTTCTGTGAGCAGTTTAGTCATTTTCACCACAGATTGATTCCATCATTTTTTATTCAGTATTTTGATGGCCTGTTGAAATCAATAATGCTGCAGCCTTACGGGCTGGAGTGGCAGCTTTCATATAATTAAAAAACTTCAGAGTAAAACTGCCTAGAAGGATACCATGTAGAGGGTATAATTAGGCTTTGAGGGCCTGAGTCAGTGGAATCAATGGAATTTCCATTGATAAATCAACTTTTGATAGGGCCCCTAATGCATCTTATATGATAATGGCACCTTTCACCAGATCATTTTATGGTAGAGTTAGAAAAACATTAGGGAAGTGAAAGTAAATACAAGTTAAAACAGAAGTTAAATATTGTAAGAATTCTGACCAAAGACCAAAAAGAAAAAGAAAATTCATGGCTAGATCAGAACCACAGTAACTACTCTAATTTCAAGAGAAAGCTGGCTTCCAGTGGCTGAGGATCTGGACAACTTGGGATATTTTTCATCTAAAAAGCAAGAGTGCTGTGAACATATTTCATTTCAACCTAATAGTCCTTCAGTTCTTAAGCTGAAGGACTTCTGCCTCTGTTAGCTAGGAAATAATCAAGGTATCTTCCTGCTGGAAGAAAGTTGTCCAACTTTGGAGGCTTCCCTTGTTCCGACGTTCTTGGCACTTGGTAGCTTAATCCATCAGCTTTCACCCCTGGGATTCAAGCTGACTGTTGCTCAGATATTCTGAGCAGTGTTTCCCTGAAAGTCAGAATTTTCCTCTAGTCCGGTGGAGGGATGTAATATTTCACAAGAGTGAAACCCATCTCTAAATGAAAGAGACCAGCAAAAAACCGCTGCTGAGGCCAGGTCTCTAGCTAAAGGTGGAAGAAAACTAATGAAAACAGAGAAGATCTTCTGTTTCTTTCAACTGAAAATGTTCTTAGTGCAAGATTCATTTCATATTGAACTTTTTTAAGACTGGAAACCCAGCTCAGTCCGGCCGTGGCTTTTCATGGCATACAATTTCATTGGGTGATCTGCAAGCTGATTTCACTGGAGTTCCCAGCTCTTTCTTGACAGCTGTAGTTAAACTGATGAGCACGTGAGGCTTACACCTGGGGAATTATGGATTAGTCTTGTTTGTAAGGAAGCAAATATAAATTAGTGTGTTTATGCTACTTTTAAAATGCTTTTAATGAGGAATCATTTGCTATTCAAAATTTCAGTCTATAATAATGTCATAACCCCGCTGAGCTGATTATCATGTGCCTTGTTTAACATCATTCTTCAAATGGGAGATGACTGCAAGCCAGTTGTTTTAAATTCTTGTGTGTGTACTGATATCTGACTCTAACACAATGGGGCAAGACACCCCGCTTGACTGTGTGTTGTTTTTATTTTGTTCTGTATTTTAGATGGAACTGATCTGACTTCCAACAGGTCTCAGGAGCAGCCTAACTGTCTTCTCCAGTAACAAGGCCTGGGGTCATCATGGCAGCAGGAGTAGCAGCATGGTTGCCCTTTGCCAGGGCAGCCGCCATAGGATGGATGCCAGTGGCCAACTGTCCCATGCCACTGGCTCCAACGGAGAAAAACAAGAGGCAGGATGAGCTGATCATTCTCAATGTGAGTGGCAGGCGTTTCCAGACCTGGAGGACTACACTGGAGAGATACCCGGACACTCTCCTGGGCAGCACCGAGAAGGAGTTCTTCTTCAACGAAGACACTAAGGAGTACTTCTTTGACCGGGACCCTGAGGTCTTTAGGTGCATCTTAAATTTTTATAGAACTGGCAAGCTGCACTATCCCAGGTACGAGTGCATCTCTGCTTATGACGAAGAGCTTGCCTTCTATGGGATCCTCCCCGAAATCATTGGGGACTGCTGCTATGAAGAGTACAAAGACAGAAAGCGGGAAAATGCGGAGCGGCTGATGGATGACAATGACTCAGAAAACAATCAAGAAGGGTCCATGCCATCCCTGAGCTTCCGACAGACCATGTGGCGAGCCTTCGAGAACCCCCACACCAGCACCTTAGCCTTAGTCTTTTACTATGTCACCGGTTTCTTTATTGCTGTCTCTGTGATCACTAATGTCGTGGAAACTGTCCCTTGTGGCACGGTGCCTGGAAACAAGGAGCTTCCATGTGGGGAAAGATATGCTGTGGCTTTCTTTTGCTTGGACACGGCTTGCGTGATGATTTTCACGGTTGAGTATCTGTTGAGACTCTTTGCGGCCCCAAGTCGCTACAGATTCATTAGAAGTGTGATGAGCATCATTGACGTGGTGGCCATCATGCCGTACTACATTGGCTTGGTGATGACCAACAATGAGGATGTCAGCGGAGCCTTTGTGACACTAAGGGTTTTTAGGGTTTTCAGGATTTTCAAGTTCTCTCGCCATTCCCAAGGCTTAAGAATCTTGGGCTACACTTTGAAGAGCTGTGCCTCCGAGCTTGGCTTTCTCCTCTTTTCTCTCACTATGGCAATCATCATCTTTGCAACTGTGATGTTTTATGCAGAGAAAGGGTCCTCGGCAAGCAAATTCACCAGTATTCCTGCTTCCTTTTGGTACACTATTGTAACCATGACAACACTGGGGTGAGTATTACTTTTTCTTTTACTGAGCAGCAGGCAAGCATGTACTAGGAGCTTGACTTCAGTTACTCCTAAGCATTTTCTTGGGTGCGTGTTTGAAAAGGGGCTGGAACTGTTAAGGGCTTGATTGTTCTTTGCCTTACAACTTCTGCAATTTATGCTTATGTGAAGTTGTATAAAACAGAAAAAGCACTTACACCCACTTGACAAATGCTTGGCACAATGGTAAATGAGTGCAGGAGGAGCAAGGCTGTGGAGTAGCAGGTCCTGTTTCGCACTCCTGCAGGAGAGAAAAGTTAACATGAGTGCAAGGGAGCTGTCAACTAGAGCTCATGTTTTTTTCAGACGTTCATTCGAGCCATAGATTTTAGACAAGGTTGCTGATGTATATGTTGTCTCTTTTCGTGATGTCGGTCATTGTTTCTTCACTTGACGCGCCAGAAATTATAGATTTGCTGAATTCAAATGGATATTGTGGGCCACTATACTCCTGAAAATACTCTGTGATCTGCAGGACATGATCTGGTTTTTACTTAATTGAGCAGGATACGGGCTTCTTGTCTGTGTTTAGTTGTGAGTTTAAGAAATAATGCAAGTATGCTGTAGCAGTTGCAGTAGAATTTCAAACATTCCCATGGACAGGTACAAAGATAATGATATCAAAGCAAAGGAAATGTAGCCTGGAGGGCACTTTTTTCCCTTATATTTCATTTCTGTCTTACAGATGTTTCTACTGAGATTATAGATTTGAGCTTCTGTTGCTCTGAACTAAAACCTTTGTAAGCAGAATGACCAAGCCCTCACCCTGACGGGGTTATGTCAAAGAAAGCAGGCATCACAGGCTGCTGCTTCAGGCAGTCACGAAGTTATGATCAAATGCAATCTCTTAATTCCACACATCAGAGCAATGTACTAAGTTTATAGTTACTTTGCAAAGAGTTTTCCCACTGGAGAGTTCACACAGTTTAATATTCAGATACAGACAATTCTCATTCTTGTAATATGGTGACCACTTTTTCTCTAAACTGCTTTTGATTTTAAACACTTCTCTGTGCCTATTATACATGAACAGGCTCACAGTAGCACTTTTAAATTATTAAAAACATAATTCAGCTGTCAGAAAGGCGCAGAATCTGAGCATATGACAACCGCAAGTCTGAATTTCTTCATTAAGTGAAAATGTAGAACATGTTTGTCATAGTCACCAGATCTTTTTTTCCTCCTTTTTTAAAATCTAAGCAAAGTTTGCAAGTTTGTGTGGCAAAAGCTAAGGTCCTTACCCTGAAAAAGAAGTCAGTGCTTGCTTAGAAATCGAAGCTGGGCTTTAGATCCCAGCACTCCCCCACCCCGTGGTTCAGCTTTCCATATTCTGACTGGTCCATACTGGTCGGTTCCCACCATCGTGTCTGAGCAGCTTCAGAGGGACACCTGTCCTGGGTGGCTTGTTCGCGTGTCCTCTTCACAAGGGGGAAATGCAGGAAAATACAGTTCTGTTGTCCGGTTTCTGTTTAATACTGATTGCGCCTGTCTTTCTATCTACACACGCTTATGCACATTCACACGTATGTTGTTATATCTTTGTGACAGGAAAGTTGGGGTCAAGGCAACGTTCAGTGTTGCTTGAGAATAAACCTTCTTTGTGAAATACACGCAGAACGTCCTGTAGTGCAACTAAGTCTCTATTCCCGTCAGTGCAGTGACTTGGTCTTGTTCTCTTTCCCTTCCTTTCTGAACGCATGGATAGACAAACCAGAGTGCCCCTGAGGACTTTAAAGTGTTCTCAATCTGTTGTAATCACAGAAATTATAGACGAATGAGCGCCTTTAATGAGTTGACAAGAATTTAAAAAATTATACATTTAAACACGGCTTTGTAAGAGTTCATTGGAAAGGGACCTATAACATGCTGTCAAAACTTTAAAGCTTAAACTTCTAGTATTACTGATTTGGGATTTTTGTCACAGGATTTTAATTAAAATGGGTGTCTCTAGCAAATAATCTATCAGCTAAGTTTAGTGTCATACCACAGACTTACAAGAAGCTCAGAAACCTTGATAATAGCAGACCCCAAAGAGCACCTGTGCTCTCTGACAACAGCCATCTGCCTACGACTGCACTCGGCAGGTACCTAGCGCTTCCTTACCCAAGCACCCAAAGTCAAACACTCTCCCCTGGCTTGCCCAAAACCTGTGCTAGAAAGAGAAGTTGCTACTGTGAGCCATAAAAACCTAATTCCTGCCAGACCAGCTCCGCAGAGCGCCGGCCGGACCCCCTCGGAGAGGCACTTTTTGGAGCTGGT